>NW_005842218.1:1620098-1652009 GCF_000455745.1 Alligator sinensis
AAAAAAACCTTTACAACAAGTAAGAATCAACTAAGGGTGTTTTATTTTAACACAATTTCCACTACCTCAAAAGTTAAGGCATTTAAAACGTATCTAACAAGCAGTAGTGTAACTAAGGGGGATAGGGAGAACTGGGGCAGTACCCTTGGGTGCCATGTGTGTGTGGAGGTTGTGGGGGAGGGGGAGGTAGCAGCAACACAACCACCTCATATTTACTCACATACCACATGTACCTTTCCCCAAAAAAATCAGGCCCCAAAATTGGGGTGTACATCTTAAGTGGGGAAGCTGATTTTTCCCCCCAAATAAAAGCACCCTGTTTTGATTGCTGCTTCACAGTATAGCAGCGGTTGCACTACTATTCAGGCACCTAAGGGAATCAATTGGCTTAATGACTCATTGTTCTTCATTCCATATGTGTTAATAATCGTCTCTCCTTTATAATGGTTTCAGTCAACAAAATGAGAAAGCCCATGAATCCAATGGCAGATTAATATAAAATAGGAAGTTAATGAAATCACTTAGTACTAGTTAAGTATTATTCGTATTTAGGATCATAATATTATAAGAAAGTAGGGCCGGAAAGGACCTCACAAGGTCATCTCATCCAGCCTTCTGCTCAAGGCAGGTTCATCCCTAACTAAACCATCCCAACCAAAGGTCTGTCTAAACTGATTTTGAAAATTTCCAGGGATGGAGATTCTACAGCTTCTGTGGGTAGCCTGTTTCCAATGTGTGACCACCCTCAGAGTCAAAAAGTTCCTCCTGATCATCAACCTAAATTCCCCTGCTGCAGCTAGAGGCCATTGCATCTAGTCCTGCATCTTAGAGCCACAAAAAAGTCCATCCATCCTCCCTGTAATCACCCTTCAGATATTTGAAGACTGTTATCAATCCACCCTCAGTCTTCTCTTCTCCAGGCTGAATAATCCTAGCTCTTTCAGCCTTTCCTCACTAGTCTTGACTGCCAGGTCCCTGATCATGTTGTTGCCCTGCTTTGGACTCTTTCTAATCTGTCCACATCTTTCTTGAAGTGTAGGACCCAAAACTGGACACAGTACTCCAGATAAGGCCTCCACAGTGCTGAACAGAGTGGAATAATCACTTCCCTTGATTTGCAAGCGACACTCCCATCAGTACAACACAGGATGCTGTTGGCTTTTTTTTTTTTTGCAAGAAAAAAGCCAACAGCTTTTTTGGCTCCTATTGGCTCCTATTCAGCTTATGGTCCACCATAATCTCCAGATCTTTCTTGGTAGTCTTCAGACTGGCCAGTGAGTCCCCAGTCTGTATTTATACATGCAGTTATTCCATCCCAAGTAAAGGACCTTGCCCTTGAATTTTATTTGATTGACTGTGGACCATGTCTCCACTCTGGATCCTATCCCTACCCTCCAGAATGTCTGTAGTTCCATGCAACTTGGTGTCATTCACAAATGTAAGTGTGTACTTGACCCCACCATCCAAATCATTAATGGAAATGCTAAGCAATACCAGACAGACAGTATTTCAAAGACTGGCAGATAGAAGGAGGTTACTGTCTTTGAAGGGAAATGTGCCTTAAAAAAGTTTTCACATGGGACTCTGACTCCCTTCAGAGTTCTCTGACAGTACTCAACTATATCCTCTTACATTAAATTCATCCTTCTGCCTTCTTGCCAACTAAAAGTGGACATATTGACATTCATCCACTTTAGCTAGATGCTGAGATTCCACTGAAACTCTCAAACTTCTAAAAACTTTTAAGTATTCTAAATTAAGGACAGATAAGAAAAGTCCTGAGAACTGACCTACAGAACTCCTTGTGAGCAACACCCTGACCTTCATTTTGAGGTTACAAAGTCAAGCTCCAAGCAAGAATAACTTTAGATAAGAGATTCCTCAATACAGAGAAATTTTAAGAATTTTGCTGAATGCTGCACTGTAGTTGAATGTAGCCAATATGAAATGTTGCCACCATTGCCAGTAGTGACAGCTGTCTTTATCCTTGAACCTTGATTCCAGAGATATTTTCCATGAATTCCAACAACAATTTTTCACTCATGGATTTGGCCAATAGCTTTCTTCTTCCCAGTGCTTCTCCCTGTCTCGTTATGTTTCCATTACACACCAAATCTTCCAGGTAAGGCTGTGCCTAACAAACTGAGATGGGTCTGGTAGACTATTGCATGGAAGCAATTGTGTCTAAGAAAAAGATCAGCCTCAATTGTTGTTTTATCACCTAATTAAGTGCTGCATACGTAGCATGCATTCAACTCTTTTAGACTGAAAGAAACTATTTAGCAATTTTTTTCTATGCACTGCATCCTCTCAGAACCATCTCTGAAGTAAGGCAGCTCCCATTTTCAGTGGTTGAGCTAAATAAGTACAGGAGATGCATTTTTTTTTTTTTTTGCTTTATTATCTATTCCGCTTTAAAAAAAAAAAAGTGATTCAGTGAAGACCTCTTTTTCTTTTATAATTAGAACAATTTGCAATGTAATAAGCTGTTTTTCAACACTTGTGGTTTGAAATTTTCTCCTCACCCCAAATTTACTCTTTCATTCTTAGTCTGCTTCTATACTTTGCGTGCTTTTTCTTCACCATGTTAAATGATGGCACTGTGGTAATTGCCTCGTTGCACCATTAATTTTGGCTCGACTTCTCTTGTTCTATAAAAGTGAGGGCCAAACTTTTGGCAGCTGTGTCACAAATTAGGCCTGCACCCTCACCAAAGGCCACTCACTCCAATCCCTTGCCTCTGTCTGATCTGCTGCTCCACTTTCCACTTCATACCTGGTGCTCCTTGCCTAATCTGCTGCTCCACTTTCTTCTTCCTTCCCTGTGGTCCTTGTCTGATCTGCTGCTCTACTTTCTGATTTCTGTCCTACCCACCACTGTAATGCCTGTCTCCTCCCCAGTCTGCCATGGCCCCCTCACAGAGGCTTCCCATGCTATGTTACTGGGGTTTGTTACCCTGTTCTATGTTTCATGCCTGTGTGCGGGACTTATATAGTTCAGAAACATGAACAATCTAGGCTCAATTTGGATACCATCCCCCCCTCCCCCCAGATATTTTTTGTCTCCAGTCTTCTACCTGATACAATAACCTTTAAAAAAAAAATAAAAATAAAAAAGGAAAAGCAGTACTTCAACATTTATCCTGACATTTGAATTCATTTCTAGCTTCAAAAACGTAATTTTACAACACCAAGAACAATCATTAAAGTCATTTTGGTATAATTGTAAGTTTCAGGCATAACTGCATTTAAGCTGCTAGTGATAACATTTAAGAACAAAAAAAAGCAACTATCGTTTTCTTCAACATGGCTTAATTTTAACAGTTGTTCAACGCTAGAGTCAAATAAATTAGTCATTAGAGACTTATACCAATAAAGACCAAAGCTGATATGTTAGCATTTTTATTTAGAAAAAAAGATAGAGATGCATCTCTACCCAGCATTTTTATTATTACCCAACATTTATAATTCATTTGTATACTTAAAGGGATTTGGGAGTAGGGCATCACTAAGACCCAATGAAAATTGTGAGAGTTTATGGGGCTATGATGTACACATACTAGAAACACCTTAGTGTGTGCAGCCTAGGTTTTATTAAAAACAAAAACTGAAAGATTTTTTTTAAGGCACGTGTAAGTCATTCTAACAGTTTGGCTAGTAGCAAAACACAAATTTAACTATGAGGTAATTTAAAAACACATAAAATAGGGGATGAATTTGATGAGAATAAGCCCTTTAATTCAAAACATGGAGTTATTGAAAATCCTGAATTCCTACCTTTAAAAACTGGTAATTTCAAATTGATGACCCATCCTAATCCTCCATGCTCCCCTCCCACAAGACAAGCTGCGTACAGATATGTTCATTCCATTTGATAAACTAAAGTGTAATTCTTCAGTCTGCATCATGTAATTAGAGCAGTTCGTTTCTGTGCTCTTTGTTGTGACACCATATCCCAGAAGTGAAGTTTATTGGAGAGGCTATGTGACAAGATTTAACATAACAAAACCCAACACACACACACTACATATTTGTGCCAAGCCAACGCTCCTTGTACCCAACAAAACTCAGTCAGCTATAAATGGAGTCCACAAGGAATGCAGAAACTAATCCTTTATCTGTAACATCAGTCTAAGGATTCGATATTTTTTAATATCTGCTTACAAACATACTGCAAGAATCATGGCAGTTCATCTTCATAATGCATAGGATGAAAGGAATGAAGTAATAGAGAACTCAAGTCATGCTGAAACACACCAAGCAAAGTCACTGAACACTGTCTCACAACTAGTCCCACCTGATAGTAAAGTTATTTTAGGAACATAGCTTATATAGCCTTTCATCTGAGGTCAGAGAATGTAGCCTTTACAGTTATTTCACTTATCCTTGCACACCACATGTAGGCAGAGTTATCATCTAAGGCAGATTTGTTTTTCTAAGGCATGTGGTGTCAGACTGCTGGTAACTGATTTGTTTCCTGACAAAGATCTTAGATGGCATGAATCCTACCAAAATTAGGATGTATTACTTTTTTCATCATCTTCTCACACCAACTATAGTACCATAAATCTTCCGGTGACAGAATACAATGTCCTTCATGTTTGAAATATTTCAGGCTATGCTTGCAAGATGGGCATGGTACTATGACTACTGCAGATGAACATGTTAATATGGATATTATACTCAATACATAGTATGTTCCAAAAAAGTGAATCAAAGCCAAATTCAAAAAATCACCAAAGTAATTCTGAAAATGCTAGTGAGATGCTTAAGTTATACTGCAAGTCTCATTTTGGAAAAAATGGCTAAATATTAAAACACCCATTATAGATCTGAAAGTTAAAAAACTGAGAAATAAATTAAAGCAATAAGACTAGCTATAAGAAGACCTGGCTAATGCTGCAATCTCCAAGGTATACAGTACAATACAAACTGATTTTGCTTCCATAAAATGAAAGACTTCTGGCCTTAAAGTGGAGTAAAATAAAATGCAGGCAAGAGCACAGGCAAGGTTTTTTTCCCCCCCCCTTAATTTTGCAAACCATTTTAGCATCTAAATGTTTCTGAATGGGCCAGAAGCAGGAGCAACACAATAAGGGAACATTTTACATGGTTCATCTGATCAGAAAACAAACAGGAAATGTGAGAAAATTTGCAAGAACACTTCTTGCCATGCTGTTTTCATTCAAGCAGAGTGAAGAACTTAGAAAAAAAAAAGTCTTCACTTTGGCATTTTTATGGGAATAAAAGCTAGAAATATTTTATGTTTAGTCACTGTATAGTGCCGGTGTGGCCAATCTGTGGCACATGCCACAAGTGGCATGGGCAGGCTCTTGCCCCTGCCAGACTTTACACATAAAGTGTCATTAACCAGTTAACCACAACTTAAGTTGTAACCTTGCCACACATTAAAGCAATTGATGGCATCATAAAATAAGGAATAAGCCAGAACGTTATTCCACAAAAAATAAGTAATAAGTTTGTGGCTTGTTCTTATCACACCATTAATTGAACAAATGCATCCCCATTGCTGGAAGCCTCATCACTGTGGGATCCCAGCTTCAGGGGTGCATGGTACATCCCAGGGCCTTTGTATACACCCCCAAATTGGCCTTTAAAATGGCTAAAATGCCCTTTTACACTGCTTTGATGGTGTTGCTGTTTGCAAGTTTGGCAATGTATTCTGCTTTAAATGACTTTGGTGTGTAGCAAGATAAAACACCTTCAAGGTGTTTTATGTTTCTACCTAACAAAGTGCAACAGTGCATGGGGTGCTGGAAGCCAATATGCTCGGGGCTTGGTGAGTCCTGTGCAACTCAGGGATTGTGGGACTCAGCAATAACCCATGCAGGCAGGCTCCACTGAAGAGAGAAATAAAAAAAACAAATAAAAAATGGCAAGCCTGATCTTTTCTTGCCCCCCTCCCTGGAGCCTGCCTGAGCTGTGCTGTGGCTTGGTGCTTCCTTCTATGGCTGTGAGAGGGTCAGTAATTCCCCCCGCAGTTGCAGCACCACCCAAGACTGCCCAGGCTAGGTGCTGCCTGGGGTCCCCCACGCTGCTCAGGGACTGGTCGGACGGCAGACAGCTCCCCCTTCCCTCCCCCCTGCCCTACCGCTGAAGAGGCAGGTAAGGATCAGGCCCCCACCCCTGTGTGCTCACCACGGGGATTTCATTTAGTTTAAAATTGATTTGGACCTAGGACTGAATTACTCCCTAAATTGAACCAGTGTTTTTTAAAAATCCACCATTTCAATTTAGGGAGAACTAAACTGAATTAAACCCCCATGGTGTGTACAAGCAGCTGGAAGCCGAGATTAGCCGGTGGGGCTCCTAGCTGCAGAAGAATATGGTGGGAGCTCCTATGGGAGGAGGTTCCCAGATGCAGAAGCTTTCTACTTGTTGGTGCTGTGGGAGCCAAGGATTGTGATCTCCTCCATCAATAAGGCATGATGGGATCTGATGCTCAATTATACAATCATGCTTCCTGGCATGCACATGTGGCATGGCAAGAAGTGAGTTTGTGTGGATTGTGCATCAGATCCCATCACACTTTTACCTACCTGTCTGGCAGGGGTCTCTGTGTGTGGCATTTGGCAGATCAATGAGGAGATAAGCAGCGCAGTGGCAGCTAGGGAAGATAGGAGCATAGGGAAGGAAGAAGTATAGGGTATGGAGTATAGGGCAGAAGGCAGAGCAACAGATTGTGCAGGGGAAGGGAACCAGAGTGACACTTGGGAAGGATACAGGGCTAATTTGTGGCATACCTCCCAAAAATATTGGCGCTCACTGGTATAGTGAGTTGGTCTGTGTAATTATTTTCACCTTTCAATAGAGGTACAGCATCATGATTGCTCAAATTCAGGATTTTTTTAAAGATAATTTTTGTGCATGTTGTGAAATTCATTAATTGCACTCTCGGTTGCTGTTCTGTAGAATTGTTTTCTCTGTAAAACACTCTCAGCTGAAGAACTGCCAAGTCAATATTCTGACAACATGAAGTTAGAAGAACATTTTCATTGATGATGAGCTTAACACTTCACAGACCGAACATGAACCCTAATCTGTATACCGGAAAAGGAAGTATATGGGGGGAGAATGACTTGTGGAGTAAAAAGAATTTTGAAATCAATCCAATATAATAACAAGCTGGCAGACAACAGGGCTAATCATCATACAGAAGCAGTACACTAAGTTAGTAATACATGTATCAGTAACAGCCAGTTTAGTGCTCTGAAATGCCAGTTTTTCAAAGTTAAGCCAAAAGAAGACCCAAAAGAAAGGAGTTTAAGTAATTCAGTCCTAGGTCCAAAACATTGTGTTCTAGCAAATGCTTGTAGCTCCTTTAGTCTTAACTTTTTCTTCCCCCCGCCTCTCTTGCCCACTAAAGCCAAATTGCTCACAATTCTCCAGACTGCTCCTGCAACATCTCATTTACCAACACACCACATATACCAACACACCACAATCATGGGACTAAATAAAAATTGCCCTAGCTTGAATTTGGAAAAAAAACCCATAAGTTGCCTTTATGCCAATAGAAATAATTGTCAATGGCCCTGAAATGTAGTTGCAAGTTTTAGGATGATAGTAAAGACCAATCTTTGGCCCTGGCTGCCTTCCACATTTGTCACCACTGAATACATATCTATGACAAAAGAGATATATTTTCTCCCAAAATGAAAACAGTGGTAGACATGAAATGTTAGAGTAATAGATAAAGGTTTACAAAGAGATTAAAAGTAATCATACTTATTAAAAACTCTTCAGTTCATCCAACAGTAGCCAATGCTGAAAGCTACTGAGAAAATGCAACTAAAACTCCTCTCTCCCTTCCCCCAACAATGTATCTGTCTGGGCAACACCACCACAGACAGATGACAAATTCCACGTGAATCCATGTGGAGTTCAGCTTGCATGTTGTGTGATCATTTATCTTTGTCATGCTTCTCTTTTCAGTCTACTTATTTCAGCTGCATAAGTCAGGGCTTCCTGTTTTTCCTGAAGTATGAACCCATATACAACAATATCCTAGACTATATGAAGTATGAACCCATATACTTCAATAACCTCCAATATTCTAGGCTCTACAAAGATTATCCTTCAGTATCCTTAGCTCTACAAAGCAGAAAAAGGAGCAATCATCTCAAGTTGCAGCAAGGGAAATTTAGGTTAAATATTAAGAAAAACTCTCTCACTTGGAGGGTAGTAAAGCACTGGAACAGGTTACTCAGAGAGCTGGTGGAATCTCCATCCTTGGAGGTTTTCAAGACCCAGCTAGACAAAGCCTTGGCTGGGATGATATAGTTGAGAACTGTTGTTATTTGAGTGGGGGGTTAGACTAGATGACCTGCTGAGGACCCTTCCAACCCTCATTTCCTATGATTAAATTAGAATTAACTGAGAAAGGAGTTGTACCATACTGATGCTCCATTCACCCCTACCTCACGCCATCTAATATCGTAAGCTTTAGATCATGGTTGTCAAAAATACAGCGTGCAGGCTGGATCTAGCCCACAGAGTCCTATCATCTGGCCCATGCTGCTGCTGTTGGTCTTGGACTCCACCTGCATGTTGCATCTGGTGTGCTCCAGACTGATGCATGCAGTGCATAGCGGCATTGGTCCTGTGTGCTGCATGAGGTATACAGGGCCAGTCTGCGGCACATGTTGCACATGGTGCGATGGCTCAGAAGCACACTGTACACAGCACATACAGCAGACCGACCCGCACACTGGATCTGGCCCATGGGGCCAGTCTATGGGCATGCCCCAGTCTATGGGCATGCACCAAGCCATTCAAATTCATGGGGCCTGATGAACTTGATACCCCTGGTTTAGATGATGCAAGAAATTATAGACTGGAACAACTTGCCCAGTTTCATTCTAGTCAACCCAAGAAAGTAAGGTTTCACGTCTTTTATGCATATGTTACCCTCACCTTTACCATTCTTGCTATTCTGTATGCATATGAAAGTCAGTAGACTCAGTAGACTTGTTTTATTTTTTGGCTGAATTAACACCCCATGGAGCTCATTTTGTTATTTATACACCAGTGTAAAAAAAAAAAAAAAAAAAAAATCCTTTTACTTATTTTAAATTTGTTGCCCTTAAATGTCATCAGATGTCCTCTCATGGCATCAATATCATCATCTGACACATTTGTTTCTAATCTGGTAGCCCTTTTCACAGTCAGTTACCCTGGATACTTTCTATTTTGGTTAATGCATTTCACATCATATCTCAAAAGCTGTTAATCAATTCAGGACAAGGAAGAATGAAAACAGGCAAATACTTCATTGAAAACCCACTAGATATTTTAAAAAATCTCTCAATTCATGTAGAATTTGCTCTTTCTGTTGCTTGGTGTCACCAGTGCACGCTGTTACACAGTAGGGCTGTGAGAAATTTCGCTGAGTGTTTCATTTTGAAGCTGGAACACCGGTCCCAGGCACCCAGCACTGGTCCCAGGCGGCAGCGGCAGCCTCCTGTCATCTTCCGCAGATCTGGGGGCCCATACTCCCAGGAGGGGTCTGGCACAGCCCCGCAGCCCTCCTGGGGGTGCAGGCCCGCAGATCTGCTGGCAAGTGTTATGAGTTTTGCTTTCAAGACTTTGAGGTGCAGTTTCCAAAAAACCTCTGCACCTATCTCCTTGAAATTTGACAGGATTCATGCCCTCAGAAGGGGCTACCATCCCCGTAATTTACATCCAAATCAGGCAACAAATGACAACATTTTAGTCATCTTCATGATTCCCCATTATAGCCTATAGGCAGAACATCGAAATGCATCAAAACAGTGAAACAGTTTTGATGAAACAGAACGGGCCAGTGCTTCAAAATTAAACAAAACAATGAAACAAAACACTGTCCCTGTGAAATGGATGATGAAATTAAACTATGGTTTTTCGCACAGCCCTATTACACAGTCATAATAAGTTATTAATCTTAGCATGACAACAAACATTATCATTTGGAAAACGACATTGTTTTAGTTTTTGTTAAACAAGGTTCTGATATATGCACATTCTGGACAGAGCCACCTAAGCAGCAATAGGTTAGCTCTTGGCTACAATGTCTCACTTGGGAAACAACAGTTCCCCAAGAATCTGGTAGCAGTACTGTGGTAAAGTGCTTTAAAGAAGGCATTGCTTCCATGATGTCCGATTACCCCTGTTTTGCGTTTTCCCAAAGAAACAATGCACCATTGGAATCCATTCATGTTTCCCATCACTCTTTTTTTTCCACAGGGGAGTCAACCTCCTTGGACAGAACATACATGACTGATTGGGAGAAGGTGGGCACCTGTACAAGAACAGGACTTTGATATTGAAAATACAGGTGATAGAACTCTACAAACACAACACAAAATGAAAATACCAAGAAACTAAGTCTATACATAGAAAACGCAGTGAGGCCCTTGGTAGATGTTCCATTTAGCGTCCAATTAATGCAAATGCTGTGCCTTAAATGACAACATGCCAGACATTCAAGGAATTTTTCACACAACAATAATGGCAAACACACAGAAAAGAAATGGTAAACCCACCTCAATTAAGTTACTTGTTGAAAGAAAAAGGTTCCTTGTGGTAGTATGTATCTTGGGTTAATTTGAATGTCTGGTGTGTTACCATTTAAGGAGTGAAAATCCTGTAAATTGTGTGATAAGTGTAACACCTGCCAAGAGCCTCACTGTGATCTCAATGTAAAGACTCTTGCTTTCTTCACCACTGCCTCATAGTGCTCAGCTTTCCCCCACCTCTAAAAGGAGAATTAGGGAGTGAAAGCAGTTGGCTCTTGGATAGCCTGGACACCAACAGCTTCCATGTGTCCCTGTCCCTTTTGCTGGATCCCTCCCTCTGGGTCACCCCCTGCCAGCCCTTGGGCACCTTCCAGGCAGCCCTGTCCCCATGGGGAAGGAGGGCAACAAGCAGAACTGCCCCACAGGGTGCATGGGAACATTCCTGGTTGGGCAGCAAAGATGACGAATCTCTCTGCAACTGGTAGCAGGGGCTAATGGAAGGGTTTGAGCCCCCATTGCTGCAGGAGATGTCCAGGCAGCCCTTTCACCTTTGCTGCCTAGCGACAAGGGTAAGAGGGCTCTATAGAAGCAGTGGAGACAGGGGTTGATTGGGGTGGAAACCCCTGATCAGCCTCTGCTGCCCCAGGAGGCTCACAGGGAGCCCCATCAGCCTTACTGTCTGGCAGCAAGAGTGCCAGGACTGCCTGCAACCCTAGCACACCAAAGTGCTGCCGGCAATCCAACACCAGCCTAAGAGTTAGCTTCAATTGCCTGAGTGCTGGGAACTGCCTGCCTTGTGAGCTCTTTAAATTCTTGTAGGGGGCAGGGTAAACTATGGAACAGCTCACTGGGGCCCTCTGGTTGGAGGGTGGGCCTCTGTGGCAAATCTGTCATGTTCCATCCAGGGGGCTTTTATTGTGAGGCCACCCATGGTACTTTATTTTTTATACTGCTACAAATTGTGTAGCACTACAAAAATAACATCTGGAGGGGGCCTAAGTAACATATAACAAGTAAATTACATAACACTTTCATCCTCAGAAAATCAGGGCTTTCAAGAAAGTGAGGCAAAGTGTGAGCAGTAAGGATGTGCAAAATGGGCCATATTCAATTTGGGTTTGGCCTGAACAGGGACAATGATTTGATTCGTTGATTTGGATCACTGCCCTGACTCAATTTGGCTGAATTTAAATCTGAAGATTTGAGCCTGATTCAGAGAATCAGCAATTTGGCCATAGACACAGCTTTAAAGGTTTTTGTTTGTTTGTTTGTTGTTGTTTTTTGTTTGTTTGTTTTTTTACATACCTCGAGGTACCAGGTGCAGCTTGTGAAACCTGCAATGGTGGGGCAGATGGAGCATCCCACAAGAGAGAAGGGCTGTACAGGCACACAAAGGGTTTAAAATGCCCAAAAATGGTGCACCAAATCCAAGTGAATTTTAGGAGGTTCACTAATTTAGACTGAGATTGGGTTAACCCAATCTAAGGAAGGGTTAATTGGATCCCCAGAATGCTTAGCCGCTTGCCCCAGCCTAAGGGCTGTTCCCACCCTCTCACTATCACTGAATGAACTATTTTTAGCCCCCTGACTTTTCTCCCCATCATTCCCCCCCACAGACTCATCAACACCCGCTGTGGACCTGCCCCACCCCCACCCCCACAATCCCACCTGCCCCACTCAAAGATACTTGCATCAGGTATCCCCTGCAGCTCCTGCATATATCCAATCTCAGTCTATAGGTGGCTTAAAGTAAGCTGCCTATACTTAGACTGGGTGTGTGCTTGTTCACAACCACTGTATTCTTTTCACCCTTCTCCAATTAAGATGCTCATCCTTTTCACGTACCTGTGAAAGGTACTGGCTTTATCCCACTAAATCATACACACAAGTCCCTTATCCCAACGAGAAAAATATCAAGTGCTTCTAAAAATATTCCCAGGTTAGGACCAGCAATACTATGAGGATGAAAATAATTGCATTAATTTTAAGTCTAATTAAGATGAAAAAAAAATCCTGTTCCATTTACCATATTTCTGTGTTGATTCTGGAAGTACCCAAAACTTCTCTTCCATTGGTCCTCATCTGGATCCCTTCCATTGGTCCTGATCTCGAGAATTTCCTTGATCTGGATTTAAGATGCGTCTGACCTAGAAATGCATTTCACCTACATACCAGAAGCTAGCCTGAATTTTTTTTTGTGCTGCACAGGTGAAAGATGGGATTGAATAACAAACAGAAGAGCTTAGTTTGTCCATTCATTTGGAAAGAAAAATGCAGTTCCTACATTTTCTATCAATCATAAACTGCCTAGAGTTATGTTGTTTCATTTGAAAACATTTTTTTTTTCATTCCAGTGGCCTTTTGCCTTTCAGATATTCTGTAGAAAAAATCTCCAAGTCTGATGGGGAACCTCTAGACACAAAGGTATTTGCCACAATTGAGAGACAGAGAAGGAGAGCTATGAAAATAGGACCAATATGAATGAAACAAGGCAGTCTAGAATCTAAACACATTCCCTACCATTAGAGCTGAATTGATAAGAGCTGATAATTGAATCAAATGCTGTGAGGAGAAAATTAAACTATTTTTCAACTTCCTTAGCAGCACAAAAGTAAATCAGAAGTTATAATCCAAAAGAAAATAAGTATATGAATTTACACATGATGTGCTCATGGAAGAGAAGTTTTAGAGCTAATATCTTCTGTTGTATTTATTGATTTGTTCAATGGTGTCTTTCTACTTTTGCTTATTCCAGGAACTGATTAAGTCTTAAGGATTCTGAGTTCTTATTTCAGTTTGATGGCTTAGGTGAGGCACAATATTTTTGTTCCTTATATGAGAAAGCATTCAAGTAATTTTCCATCTGAAAAAAATATCTCCACAAATATTTGATCATTTAGAGTTAAAGTCTTTCCACTTGTGGAGTTACCAGTAAATTTCAACCATATTCCACCAACATATGAGAAAAACATAAGAGTTTACAATATAATGTAAATAAATATTGCCATAGCATTATCATAAATGCTGCTACAGTACAAACAGTATTACTGTAGCACTTAAGCATATGGGATCCAATGAAATTTCTGCAACTAATCTCTCTTTTTAACTCACTGCTGACATGCAGATAAATTTGCATACTTAAGAAAAAGCCTGCTGAGTCTTTCAAATCCTTCTTCAACTTCATTTCATCATTTCTATCTGTTTTACTACTTTTAACATCCCCTAAACAGAAGAAGCCTAGTCCTAAAATAACATTCCTCTAAATGTTTAAGCGATTAAATAACCTGACTATCCGCAGAACACCACTATAGAAGATATATTAAAAATACATAAACAGCAAAAAGTTTCTAGTAGTCCTTTTAAATTAGCATGTCTTTCACATATATTTACACGAGGGCTGTGTGAAACAGCACTGTTTCATATCAACTTCCGTTTTGCCGTCACTTGTCAAATCCTGTCACTTGCAAGTGTAAAGGCACAGGGGGGTAAAAACAGCAGGGATGGTAGCCCCTGCTGAGGCCATGAACCTGCCAAGTTTCAAGGAGATAGGTGCAGAGGTTTCTGGGAAAGTGCACCCCCAAGCTGCTGACAAGCAAAACTCATGCCACGCATGTGTGAAGGTGCAGCAGGGTAAAAACAGCAACCATGGTAGCCCCTGCTGAGGCCATGAAGCCTGCAAGGTTCCAAGGAGATAGGTGCAGGGGTTTCTGGGAAACTGCACCTCAAGCTGTTGACAAGCAAAATGCGTGATGTGTGACTCTGTGTGTGACTCTGTGTGTGTGTGTGTGTGTGTGTGTTAAGGTGCAGCTGTTTTTCTGTTCCTCCCCCAGAGCACTGGGATTGGAAGGGACCTCAGGGAAGGATCACAGTCACTGGCCAGCTACATAGTCAATATGGGAGCAGTCCCTCCCCCTTCTTCCTCCTCCCTCTCCTCACTTTCTGTTTCCCTGCAAACAAAGCCTAGCTTCGAAACTCAAAATGTTTTGAAATTTTCAAAATGTTTCAAGTGCCCTCATTTCATTTTGAGGCTGTTTTGAAGCCTTTTGTTTCATTTTGATTTCGCTGTTTCAAGCTTAAAATGAGTCAAAACAGCATTGTAACAAAACACCCGGCAAAATTTCGCACAGCCATATTAATCAGTTATAGCAAGATGCAATGCTGTTTGACTAAACTCACTTAAAAGAAGCCTTCACCTTATTTTACTTCAATTCTCTCTATTTCTTTCCTACAACTCAGTAGGAATTGGGCATTTTTCTAATCATGTATCTGGTGTCTGCAATAGCCAACATGGCTACCTGTGAGCAAGCTTCTTTTTTTATGAAAAGAATAGGGCCATGTTCCCCAAACTTCTGATACCTGGAGAACCTTTTTTTCTCAATTAAAATTGGCAGCACACTTAAATTTACCTCTGAAAAAGTTTTTGTACACACATGCATGCATGTTATTTTAACCTTTTTCCAAACACGCATATTTAATTCCCCTGCCAGAGGAAAATCATGAGTGCCAAGATATACTGTAAAAAATGACAGCAAATGCATCTTTAAGCAAAGATGCTAAACTAATATAAAGTCTTTATATTAATGGTTCCCAACCTGTTTGGCCTCAAGTTACCCCTCCATAACTTTTCTGAATTTCATAGCACAGAAATTGAAGAAAAAAAAAAAATCACTGATAGATCTAAATTCAGACAAGATAGAGTGAGGCCATGAGGCTAAAAAAAGTTGAGAATCACTGATCTAGCTGGTGCCACTTAATGAAGCAGGGGACAAGAACTCCCTCTACTGTGCCCTGCTCTTTCCACTGTCTTCCCCCTGCTGACCTCCAGTATGTACCCAAAGGAGTAAGGGCAGCCCTCACTACTGAAGCTACTCCTGCAGGGTCTCACATGCTAGTGACCACCCACATGGTCCCTTCCAACAGACCAGGGAGCATGGGAGAAGTTGGAAGGTGATGAGCTGGGCTGCAAAGCATGGCTCCATCTGTGTATGTGCCCACTTGCAGATGAGGTGTTAGTCCCCAGAGGAGCAGCCACTGGAGTAATTGGGACAGGTGGAAGGTGCCAGACAGGATGAGGCTAAGTTATTTTAAGATTAAAAAAAAAAACAAAAAAAAGCAGAATCTGACAGTTACTACTCCTTGGGTGCATCTACGTGAGACACTAAATGCACAGGTGACTAATTCTACTGTCCCTTAACATGTCATGCTAATGTGTAGTAGAATTAATCTACTGTGCATTAGCATCACTTAAAAGGCATGCACCAATGATCCTGCACAGGAGTATGAGTTACTGTGCATTTAGTTAGTACCTGTTAGTGCAGGTACTAAACATAATGTATAGTAACCACAGCGCATTAATGCACATGTAGATATGCCCATGGATTATCACAGGATACTGACCCAAAATGACAACATAAAAGTTCATCTGGAAGAGGCATCATACCCTAATGATGGAAATATTTGGACACTAATTTGGAGGGGGGGGGGGAAAAGAGAGAAAAAAAATAGGGGGTGGGGATTCATAGATTGATAGATTGTAGAGTTGGAAGGGACCACAATGGATCATCATGTCTGACCCCCTGCCCCTGGCAGGAAAGAGGACCGAGGTCAGATGACCCCAGCCAGGTGACTATCTAGCCTCCTCTTGAAGACCTCCAAGCTAGGTGATAGCACCACCTCTCTTGGAAGCCCATTCCAGATCCTGGCCACCCTTACTGTGAAAAATTTCTTCCTAATATCTAACCTAAATCCACTCTCAACTAGTTTACACCTGTTATTCCTAGTCACTCCCTGGGGCGCCCTAGTAAACAGCACTTCCCCTATTCCCCATTGACCTCCCCTAATAAATTTATAGGCGGCCACAAGATCTCCCCTCAGCCGTCTCTTGTGAAGGCTGAAGAGATTCAGCTTTCTCAACCTCCCCCATAGGTTCCATCACGAAGGCCACTAATCATGCGAGTGGCCCTCTGGACCCCCTCGAGATTCCCCGCGTCCCTCTTGAAGTCTGGCACCCAAAACTGGGCACGGTACTCCAACTGCGGCCTGACCAGTGCCGCATAGAGGGGAAGCATCACCTCCTTTGTTCTATTAGTCATGCACCTGCTAATACATGGCAAGGTGTGATTGGCCTTGTTGATGGCCTCGTTACACTGTCAGCTCATGTTCATCTTGGAGTCAATTATGACTCCAAGATCCTTCTCTGCCTCCGGGCTGCTGAGAAGGACACTCCCCAACCTATAGGTGTGCTGGGGGTTCCTCCTTCCCAGGTGGAGTACCTTACATTTATCTTTATTAAATTGCATCCTATTTCTCTCTGCCCATTGATCCAACCTGTCCAGGTCAGCCTGAATCTGCTCCCTGCCCTCCGGCATGCTAACTTTGCCCCATAACTTGGTATCATCAGCGAACTTAGAGAGGGTGCTCTCCACGCCCTTGTCCAAATCGCTGACGAAGATATTAAATAACATTGGTCCGAGGACCGAACCCTGCGGGACCCCACTGCCTACCTCCCTCCAGGCCAAGAAGGAACCATCCACTACCACTCTCTGGGTGCAGTCCCTAAGCCAGTTGGCCACCCACCTGACTGTGTAGGTGTCCACTCCACAGTCTGCTAGCTTCCCAATGAGAAAAAGGTGAGAAACTGTGTTGAAGGCCTTCCTAATGTTCAGGAAGATGGCATCAGCCTTGGCTCCCACATCCAGGCACCGTGTGACCTGGTCATAGAAGTCAGAGCAGTGAGACAGAGGGGAACTGCGCTTCAAGAAAACGTTTCCATTTTGTAGAGGCAATAGTAGTCATATACTGTATTTTCTTCTATCACC
The DNA here is from genome assembly GCF_000455745.1 of Alligator sinensis. NCBI lineage: Eukaryota > Metazoa > Chordata > Crocodylia > Alligatoridae > Alligator > Alligator sinensis. The sequence continues at coordinate 1,637,433 of NW_005842218.1, forward strand.
AGTACATTTTAATTTTCTTGTATTTGCCAAAGTTTCAATTACAGACACAAATATATTCAAAGTAAGCTGTTTTCCTTGTCATTTCTGAAGGATTGCATACTTTTAAATGCTTAAGGGCATTTTAAATCACTCAAGGATTTCTGCATATATTTTGAATGACTTAAATAATATGTGGAAGGCCAGTACACAACTCCTACAAAGCCACTAGATAAATAAAAATAAGCCTTATATTCAAGTTTCTCAATCACAGATACTGCCATTCCCCAGAAGGCAATAGCAATAGGGATAATTTATTCAATACTTTATACAAAAACAAACTACCATAAGGCTTTTGTTGCTTCAGACAGAATGAAACTTATGCTTCTTTGTATTCTTCATAGCAGAAAGAATAAAACCATGGACTGTTTTAGTTAAGACTGATATGCACAGAAACTTCAGCACTCAGTTTAAGTATCAGACAATTTTGGTTAGTTCATTAAAGCAAGTCCTCAAACAATGGTAGGGAACTTAATTGCTAACTTTCCTTCATCTCTGGAAATTGTAACAAAATCAGGCACTGGCCATTGGCAGAACAGCTCAACCTGGTGTTATGACACTAATTTCAGGTCTCAGTCCTAAGTTTCCCCACAGGCTACTTACATTTTTTTCATATCATTTTGACATTCAAAGGAAATAAAAATTGGCAAGGAAGCCATCCAATGCTTCTGAGAGATCTCAAATCTGCTGATCTCCTAACATGACTCATTTTTGGAAATATTTATCAATAAACTAAACTGAGAACAAAATTAATTACTGAGAGATGGCAGTTATTAAAAGATTAATCTTATTCTTGGTTTTCAACAAGTTTTAAAATTCTGGGATATTGTGAATGCATGCATGCGTATGGTTTGTTTGTATTTTTTAACCATAATATGATAACAACCTTCTCACCATGTCTGGCAGTTCTAATCCCCAAAGGAAGAAGGAGATGGGAGGAAAGGAAGGGGAGAGGAGGGAAAAAAGAAGTATGAGACAGGTGGACATGAAGCAGTGAAATTTTAATATGCTTCTCTATACTCAAAACCTTTGGTATAAAACTGACAGCCTTGGCCTGCTAACCCCAAGGACATCAAGTCCTCTGCAATAGATCACATGACCATCTCCCACTGAGCCTGACTGTGATACCGTTGCCATAGCACTGAATGGCAAACCTAGCAACAGGCACATAAACCTCTAAAGTATACAACTCTAAATGACATTTTTTTTTTTAAATGAAAGTAGTTAACCAGACCTGCCTATTCCAAAAAGTGTATAGCACATTTCAAGAAGAATGTCAAGATGGTTATTCTCTTCTAATGTAAAAGCCAGGAAATGATTACTAGTGAAATTAACAGGTAAGCACTGCTCAATGGAGGAATAAAATAATCTGAGCAAGACTTCTTTTGATATTTTCTATAGAATCCACTGCTCTCACAGTTAGTGCATGTCCCTGCTGTTTTATCAGACAATAAGAAGCAAAGTTTTAATTATTTTTTTTATTATAACCATGGAGACCCAGATATTAGAGTATGCCACAGAAATGTGGGTTTGTTGCTTCTTTTACCTGTCAGTAGTATAGTCACTAATTCTGACAACAGGTACAAGGTATACAAGGAGATGGCAAAATTATCTTTATGTTATTCTTTTTATTTCTCAGTTTAATGACCGTATATTTCATACATTGGGATAACTTTGGAAGCTGCCAATATATATGGAAAGGAAAGCTATTTGCTTTACTTCTAAACTTGCAAACCTGTCATTCTTCAACTTCAGCACACCTATACACAGATAGTTTATTTATCTTTGCAAACATCGCTCAAATAATGCTCTAACTTAATCTGCAATACCTTGTGATCTGTATTATATACAGCATTTGATTTCAGCACTTCTTTAGGGTTGAATCTATTCCATCATTCAGTGTTTATACTATCACCATCAAAATATGGGACAATGCTCAGCAGGGGGATTACCCAGGGTGTAGATATAGACATATATCAAAGTAGAATTCACAGATCCTGTCCCTTGCTTTGTCAAGGGTGAAGTTTTTCCCCCTCTCCTGAGTCAAGCACACTGCCAGAAACAACACAGACTGAATATTCTTTCCCTTTGGGCTGAGACATTAATTAGATAAACATGTTTGTAACTAAGAAGCCCTTTATGATGATGCTTTCCAAGGTAAGCCTTTAGCTGTATTCCAGCAGAAGCAGATTAAGTGTCTCCAAATATTAACACAATGGGAAAACTGGTTAGGCTCAATTAGACTTGTTAACCTGTTAAGACAAATTGCCTAGAATAAGAAAGAGGAAATACAAGAGAAGAGTAAACCAAATCCTCACTTTTCCCATTTTTAACAGGGAAGCTAACAAACAAACTAATTACTACAATAGTTTAACATCTGTCCTTGTTGGTTTTTACAAAGAAATCCCACAGCCACATAAAAAAAGTATACTAAACTCCCAAGCAAAGATTTTAAGGGGTAGAGTACACTACCACCTATGCATACACGAAAAAAGAGGGATAGTTCAGTGCATTTTCAGACATACAAGATAGAAATGTCCCAATGGACATGAAAACACACATCTTATGTTCAGCTAAAGACTAAACACAGGTGTGGTAAAGGTTTCTGGCCCTCTTCTGCGGGACCAGTTAATATGCACAAATATTTGAAGAGAATCCAGAGTTACATGAGTCTGTTGTTCCAATTCCTTCCCATCACTGTAATATGTAATGACTTAACATTGTCACACTACAACATAAGATAGTAAGATGTAAAGATACAATGCTGCATTGCACAGTGAACAAATCTACCTCTCATTTTCTTTATTAGATTTATATGCAGTTTCTTCTTTCTTCCCCCTCCCCCCCCAAAAAAAGGCTCAGGGTGGCTTACATTGAAAAACAAGATACATTATAAAAACAGATACAAAATATTAAAATAAAACAGTCTATAATAAAACAATCTCCCCCCAAATACCTCAAAACTTAACCCCACCTGCTGAAAGGTCGCCCAAATAAAAAGTTTTACTTCAGTTCCAGATGTGAAGGCTCATGTTCTGATCAGCCACAAGGGGGGGGAGGGGGGTTCCAGATCAAGGGAGAAAGTGCTAAGAACAGCGTCCTACATGTTTCTGCCAAATAAATTTGGTGTACAGATTTGCTGTAGGAGGGTGCTCTTGGGGAGTGTGGTGGAGCATAAGGTAGAAGTCAGTCTCTTAGGTATGTAGGGCCCAGACTGTTTACACCTTTACAGGACAAAACCAGCACCTAGAGTTACAGCCAAAGAAGTACTAGAAGCCCATGCAGACCATGGAACGCTGAATTAAGGTGATCTTGGAGGCCTATCTCCACAAAATGTGAATACTGGCCTCCCTACATCCAGGACCTTAAATTTATCCTATCTTAACTTAAATCTCCACATTCATTTGAGAAGCAGACAAGATTCCCCTTAATGAAGTCATCATAGACAAGGTGGTTTTCTTGGCTAATACTGGCTGCTCACATGTGTGTTGATATATCAGAATCCCAGCTCTTATTAAACTGCCTTTCTGTAATTGGTCTTTTCAGTGTAGACGCCTATGAATCAGAAAGCTATTTTTTCCTACTCATTGCAGTTATACATCAGAATCAAGATAGTAACACTTGTGGCAAGTCAAATAGACACAAATTATACCATCTGGCACAATTAGTCAGCCTGAGGGATGGTTAATGAACTGTTATATCCAAAATTTATTGCACCTACAATATGAGTGTTAGTTGACAGTGCCAGAGAAAATATACATTTAAAAGGCGCATATAAAGAAGATTCTAAATTATTATTTTATGCTAAGATTAAAATTTAAGATTTTCCTGAAGTCATTACATTCTTTGCATCAATAACACCACCATTTCTCTCTGTTTTTTTTTTTTTTTTTTTTACAAAGCTGTAACATGGATTTATTAACTTATAACAAGGACATTACAGATAAAATTAGCCCAAATTATGTGTTCAGAACTTCTTAATCATGCCAATCAACACCAATAAGAAAACACCTGGACAACCCTTCTTAAAATGCCATTAGTCAGCTAATTTGAAATGTGAAGGTCCATGCTCTGCATCAAGGGTGGCAGATGCCACCATCCTCTCTACCTCATTCTTTTTTCATATACTCATTAACAGTGCCTGAGGAACCATTCCTAATGTGCCCGTCCATTGAGAGAAGACAGCAGCTGTTAACTTGCCTGTACTGCTATCATTACAGCCCTTCCACCATCCAACTTCCATACAGAAAATTAATGGAATAAATGCATCATCTGATAGTGTTTCCTGCTAGATGTCACATGCCAAGATTTGTTGACAAAACCTCCTATACTTTAATACTTGTGCAATCTGGCCTACACAGAAATAAAGCCTATATAACATGTATCAAATATTCAGGGATTAAAAATTATAGAAATCATACAAAATGAGAATTGGAAGGGACTTCAGGAGGTAATCTAATTTAACCCCATAGTCAAATAATGACCATCCTCAACTATATCATCCCAGCCAAGGCTTTGTCTAGCCAGGTCTTAAAAACCTCTAAGGATGGAGATTCCACAGCTTCTCTGAGTAACCTGTTCTACTACCCTACAAATGAGAACATTTTTCCCAATATCTAACCTAAACTTCCCTTGCTGTAACTTGAGACCCTTTTTCTGTCATTTGCCACCACTGAGAACAGTCTAGCTCCATCTACTTGGAAACCACCCTTCAGGTAGTTGAAGGTGCTATCAAATCCCCCCTCAGTCTTCTCTTCTCAAGACTAAATCAGCCCAGTTCCCTCAGCCTCTCCTCACAAATCATGTGCCCCAACCTCATAACCACTTTTGTTGCCCTCTCTCTCCAGTTTATCTACATCCTTTCTGTAGGGGGTGGGGGGTGCAAAATGGGACATAGTACTTCAGATGTGGCCTCACCAGTGCCAAGTAGAGTGGAAGAAACACTTCCCTCTATCTGCTTGCAATGCACCTACTAATGCAGCCCAGTATGCCATTAGCCTTCCTGGGAACAAGGACACACTGTTTGCTTTTGTTCAGCTTATTTTCCACTGTAACTCCCAGGTCCTTTTCTGCACAGCTGATGCTTAGCCAGTCGGTCCCCAGCCTGTACACTGCAGTGCATGGAATTGTTCTGTCCTAAGTGCAGGACTTTGCACTTGCCCTTACTGAACCTCATAGGATTTCCAATTTGTCAAAGTCTCTCTGAATCCTAGTTCTACCTTCCATCATATCTACTAATTCACCCATCTTGGTGTCATCTGCAAATTTGCTGAGGGTACACTCCATCCCATCTTCCAGTCCGTTGATGAAGATATTGAACAAAACCGGCCCCAGGACTGACCCCTGGGGCACTCTACTTGATACTCGTGGACTCACCCTTGCTGCCAGCTAGACATTGAGCTATTGATTACTACCCTCTAAGACTGATGATCCAGCCCATTTTCTATCCACCTTACAGTCCGTTCCTCCAACCTGTCCTTCCTTAGCTTGCTTGTAAGTTGTGGGATACCGTATTAAAAGCCTTGCTAGAGTCAAGGTATGAGAATGTTTTCCCCAAGCATTGGCGATGCATAGGGGTGTATGTGGATGCACGTGTACCCCCTGAGTTTGGCGGTGCACCTCCTGACAGAAGTGCTGCCAATGCTACCGTTGGCACTTGTGGGCGGTCGACATTCGCCACCCTGCTCCCTTCACTGCCAGCGTGCGGGCAGTTGCCAAGTCCTGCTGGCCATCACTGCTGCTGTCTGCAAGTGGTTGCTGGCCACTGGTCAGCACTTACCAATCCCCCATCCCCCCCGCTGCTGACACCACTGTGGCCACCTGTGGGAGCTCCCTGCTCTCCACTGCCATGCTACCACCACCACAGCCGCCACCTGCAGGCAGCCACTGTGCCCCCCCCTCCCCCCCCCCCCCCCCCCCCAGCCTCTGGGGGCACACATGGTTCATGTCCCCAAGATGGCTTATTTAAATATGTGCAAAATGTTACTGCTTCCCTTAGTAAGGATAGGGAGGTATATTTTTATATCTTTCCTTTTGCACGGTCTTGTTACAAGGTATTAAGCAGAATTTGCAGATTTATTGGAATCTGACATTGCCACACCATGAGCACTCCAGCTATAATCTCCAACTTGCAATCCCTGGGCTGCATTTTATGCAATGGATACCTATTCCTGAATGAAGTTACACAGTGGCTAAATTCTGTTGCACATTAGGTGTCCAAGCATGATCCCCTTGGGTCCTTGAAGAATTGTTAGCAGAAAAACTGGACCCTCCTTGCCATTTCTGGTGGCTGTCTTGCAGCTAAGGGTGTGTACACATGTACTAACTTTCTGACAGTTACACCATCTTAACTTTTTTAAGTTGACTTAATTTTTAGAGTGTATACACACACGTGGAGCAGAGTTGATTTAAAAACAGTGCAAGATAACACACCTCTGAGGTTTATCATCTTGAGTTGCATATGTTTTACTCACAAGATGGCTGTCACCCTGTCAAGGAGCTGTATGTGTGTATGCTCCAACATGGCTTAACTTAAGTTGACTTAGTTAAGTCTCCTTATTTTTAAGTTGACTTAGTATGTGTGTATACACCCTGAAGATGTTACATGACTAGATCTGCTAACAATTTTTCATAGGCTTCAGCAGAATAGAAAATTATCCCACTTCGATGCCAAATAGCAGCTTAAAACCTAATAGCTGAATGAAGTTCCTCCTCTAATTTTTGTGTGCTTTAGGTTGAATAAGTTTAATACCCAAGTATCAGGGGTGCAACAAGGCAGGGGGTGCCCAGGAACAGCACCAAATTCTAGCTGCCACAGTATAATTGTGCTGTAGTGTCTGCTGCTAACTTTCTGCCCCTGCAATCTTAGCAAGTCAGCTTCTGGAGCTGCTGTGCAAGTTGACCAACCCAAGGGCTGCTACTCCCAACTATGATTGATGGTTGTAACAAAACACTGTAACCTTAGAACATCCTAATATAAATAACACTGTACTGGATCGACTCCTGAGGTCCCCTCCAACACAATTTCCCTGGGAAATAAAATGTCCTAATTTGAAGCAGTAAAAGTGGTAGATTACACTGTAGTCATTAGAATTGTCTCATGTATCAATGCTAAGAAAATAATCTTCCTTTCTTTAAAGAATGTTACGGTAAAGTGGCTACAGTCTTGACCTGCCTACAGTTTTATTATGTGACTATTGATTTATCAAATGGATTGGACTGATTTTTTTTTTTTACGACTATTTTCATAAAACCAAAGTTACATATGTAGAATATAGGCTTGTGTAATTAAATTATAATTCATATTACATTGCATATTCATAACCTTAGTTACTGATATCCAGCCACATATAAACTATCATTGTAAGAAATCTTTCCTTATATTAACAGGATTATATCACTAATATCCTGGCTATGTGCCAACCTTGGAAATTAATTCTTGCCTCTACCATTTCAGTTACAGAATACACTGTTGCAAGAGTTTATCTTTAAACTACTGAGCAATGCTGCTGTGGGTTTCCTGAAACAATTTACCCCATAAACAACTGTACTTAGATGATAGCACTTCATGTCCATCATTTCAATAATCATTTTTATGGCATTTATCATCATCTGCTAGTATCAAACAATAAACTCCTAAATTCATATATACTCCCTCCTCCCACCCCTCCCCCACCATGCACACACATACTTAAAAATACTGCATAGCATATATGTGTTCTTTTTATCAACAGCACTGTATAAGGACATCAGTACCAATACGTACATTCCATAAAATCATAGAGAAGTAGGGCTGGAAGGCTCCTCCATAGGTCATCGAGTCCAACTCCCTGTCTGAGGCAGGATCACCTCTATCCAAACCATCCTATACAAATGCATTATCAAACCTCTTAGTAAAACTACCGTCAACCAATTTCAGCATGTACAGACAAGAGCACAAAGAGCTGTAGTTAAAGGCACCCCTGCTGCCATTTTGAAACTTGGGGATGCTGAATATACATGACAGCAAAGCTGCTGTAGAATACTAAGTAATTAGACTGCTCCGGCAGACTTGATTGATCAATTCTGCTCCAATGTGTTCTAATTAGAATGCATCAGAAAAAGTGTCCTGCATATGTACAGACACCCTATGATACTGGAACTAGATGGGTCAAAGGCACCAAGTATGTGGGGGCCTGAGGGCACTGCCCCCCTTAAGAAGAGGGTAGGGTGACCACCCATCCCAAAATGGTCTTGGTCCTGGGCTGTATGACCCTGGGATAGCATTTGTCTTGGATTTCCAGTATTGTGTATTCACCGTTAAAAAAAAAAAAAAAAAAAAAAGGGGAAATGGTGGGTTTTCCTTTGCAGGCTGGAAGACTTCCAGCCTGCAAGGGGCTGCCAGGAACAGGACACAGGGGTCGCCATGTGCCTGCATGCATGCACACACATGCAAGTGGCCAGGAATACAGCCTTAGGCAGTGGTGGAAAACAGCTCCCCCAGCTGACTGAAGGCAAGCCTATGGGAAAGGGGGGTAGATTGAGACTCCCATGGTGAAGGAGGGAGTGGGGCAGGGGTTGGGCCTGGGGCAGAAAGCAGGACAATGGTTCATCCGGGGGTGGGGGAGGGGCAGCTGACTCCCAGCTGCTGCATGCACCCCCAGGGAAGGGGGACAGGGAGAACATGCCCCCCAGATTTGTGCATGGGGAAGTGGCAGATGAGGGCTGTCTGCTGCAGGCTCAGGGCTCCCTGCCCTGTTGTCCTGTCCACAGGAGCACCTGCCGGCTGTGCCAGCATGGTGAGGCACCCCTGGATGGCTCAGCAGCAGTATGGGTGGTTCCCCCCCATAGGCACTGCTCAGCTCTGCTCTGGCTGTGTCACCAGGGGGTAGAAGGGGACAGCATCATCTTGGGCTTCCCCCCAGCAAAAATAAAAGTCAGCATCCATGAGATGGGTCCTCATGAAATTAGCATACTATGATAAATAGGATGTATTGCCAGTAGGCAACAGGATCCAAATATGCAGGATCACATCAAGTCATACAAGATTTTGTTTCTCATGTAGACTAGAGACAATTGAAGAAGAGAGAAGACCTGGTGTGTAGCCAATGCGATGCAGCTGTGAAACAGGCTACTCAAATTCTATGGTATATATTCGGTAGAGATAATGAAGTATTGGTACTAATTTGCAACACATTGGGCACATCTACACTAAACATGTACTGCACAGTTGACTAACTACATAGTAAATGTCTCAGCGTTTACATGTGTGCCCCTATTAGGGTGCATGAAACTGCTGAAATCTGTTGAGTTTTTTCACGTGCAGCAGTGCATGTGTAGATGCTGATCAGGTGGCTGCTGGTTAGCCCCACACTGAAGCACACTCATGCCCCAGCAGTCCTTCTGCAGTACACTGAGCCTGGTCAGAACAACCTTGGGCTGCCCGCTGGTCCCCCTGGGCTCCCTCCCAGCTGGGGCTGCTGTTATCTGGCTCACTGTCCTGCAGCCTGGGCGCAAAGGCAGATGTGTACCCAATAGCTTCCCAGGAGCAATAAACTCTAGAGCAATAAGCTCCACAGTGTATTGCTGCCCTTTAATGGCATGTGTAGATGTGCCATTGCTGCCCTCTAATGACATATGTAGATGCACCCATAGTCTACTGCACAGTAGATTGTTTAGCTGTGCAGTCAATGTTGCATATCCACACATGTGGCCCCTAGTAGGCTGGATTAAACTAATTTACTCTAAAGCAGGATACCTAAGTACTATCCTGCTGTGGAGTAAAAAATTCCACAACAGTGCACATGTAGATCCTGTACCCGCTGGCTGGGCCACAAGGGTGCTTCTGTGTGGGGGCTACCTGCTGACTTGCCCCATACTGAAGCACCTTCACAGCCCAGCCAGCCCCTCCACAGCATGGTGAGCCAGAGCTACTCCACCCTGGATCAGTGTGCTACAATCCTGGGTGCATGTGAAGAAGCATGACTGGGACCAGTAAGCTCCAGAGTTTATTTAAGCGCATTAATATGCACAGGTAGGTGCGCTCATTTTCAGGACCATGTTTAAAATGCTGTGTATAGTTCTGGTGAATGTTAAAGAAAATAAGATATTTTTAAACTGAAACAAGTACAAACAAGTACTAGAATGGTTAAGGTAATGAAGATCTTATCCTATGAAAGAAAACTAAAGGAACCTGGCTTGTTTAAACTTAGCAAAATGCAAACTGAATGGTGTATAATTATTTTTCACCAACACATTCAAGAAGAAGAGCTTGCTAGCCTGAAAACAGATTTGGGTCCTGGAAGTGTTTGTCACTATTCTCTGCTCTCTGCTTCAGGTTCAACAAAGAAGAAAGAGACAAATGCTTTCAGTCCTCCAGGCAACCAGGCACCTATTCTTTGCTAAAGCAAGACAGGGTATGTAATACACCTAACTGCTAGGGCTGTGCAAAGCTTCAGATCGCGATTCGGATTTGGAGATGTTTAGGACAATTTGGAGGCTGAATCTTCAAGTCCAAATTGAATTGTTAGAAGCCCTAGGCTTTCCAAATCGATTCGGAGCTTCTGAATTGATTCAGAGAAGATTCAAAAAAGATTTGGCGATTTGGAGATTTGGCCATAGGGTATAAGGGGGAATCATTGAAATATCTATAATTTTGTTCTTTTCTGGCTGATTCAGATAACACTTGCAGAGGTGGTAGCCTTTGCTGAGGGCATGAAGTCTGCCATGTTTCAAGGAGATAGGTGCAGGGGTTTCTGGGAAACTGCACCTCAATGTCCTGAAAGCAAAACTCATGACATAGGTGACAATGTGCGTGTGTTAAGGCACAGGGGGGTGAAAACTGCAGGCCTGCTAGGACCTTCTGCAGCCACAAAGCCTGCCAGCTCTCAAGGATATAGGTTCAGGGGGAGTCTGGGTTCTGGAGCCCTGTACCTCTGGCCACAGGCAGGCAAAACTCATGACGAGTGCTTGTGGGACTGTGTGTGTGTGTGTTCAGGTGCGCCCTTCCTGGAGCTGGAGCCTCTGCACAACATGGCAGTGTACCCCTGTGAGGTCTCCTCCTCCCCTATAGCCTCAGTTTGGTCCACCACTGTAAACGATGGCAGGTCAAAATAATGTAGCTGGCTCAACACCAATAGCACCAGCTGCATCAAAGGTACCCAGATGAAACTGTCACAGAGCCTTTCTTTTTATAAAGGAATTGACAGCAAGAAGTAAAGATGTTGTGTTGGATATATGTTACTCATGGTGTGTGATGGCTTATCTTGTGTTTTTATGTTTATATGTTTATTATGAAAAAACCTTAAATAGTTAGAAATATGTATCTTAGGAAGCTTTCAGGTTGAAAAACCCTTTGTCAGACTGAGGAAGTACCACACAGTTGGTGTGTCTCCTGGTCCTGGGTGGAATGAATAATAAAGAAGCCAGAGACTGGCCTGGCATGCAATGCAGGCAAAAAAGCCAGTCAGTGAAAATGGAATTGGAGGCATCAGGGGGTGAGGGACAAGCTGGGGTGGGAGGTAGAGGGGAAAGGGGGGGATGTAGCAGTGCAAGTAGAAGTGCAGAGGTACCTGGGGAGTCAGATGTCCAGCAGGTTGCAGCGTGTCAGAATTCCACTGTCTAATCTATATTGAGTCCCTTTCACCCCACTGTGGCTTAACACACACATGTGACATGAGTTTTGCTTTCAGGATTTGAGGTGCAGTTTCCCAGAAACCCCTGCACCTATCGGTTTGTAAGTTGTTCCCTCTCAGGATCAGGCCTGAGAAACTGGAAGCAGAGTGTTTTTTTTGGTGGGGAATGTGCCCCCACACGTAGTTGGGTTTTGTTGTCTTTGATAGATTCTGGTGTGCAGCTTGTGGGGGTACGGGAGATAGTTGGCAGGTTTTATGTTTTGTGGTATAGGAAGATGGCTTCAGTTCTGGTGATAAGGTTAGGTGCTTGTTTGAATTTACAAACCAGTTTTCAGAGCTGGGCCTATGAACTGCACTTCATCAGCCTTGTAGGTAGGTACAGAAACTCAGAAACCCCTGTACCTATCTCCATGACACTTGGCAGGCTTTGTGGCCTCAGAAAGAGCTACCATCCCTGAAGTTTTCACCCCACTGTGGCTTCACACACACACACACACACACACACACACACACACACAACGCGGATTTTGCTATCAGAATTTTGACGTGCAGTTTCCCAGAAACCCCTGTGCCTATCACCTTTAAACTTGGCAGGCTTCATGCTCTCAGCAGAGGCCGCCACCCCCACAGGTTTCATCTGAATCAGCCAGAAAACAACAAAGTTATAGATATTTCATTGATTTCTGATTATACCCTATGGCCGAATCTCTGAATTGGCTCTGAATCGAACCAGAAAAGTGATTCGAGTCTCCGAATCGAATTGGCTGAATCTGAATCAAACAGTTGCCTATTCGCACAGGCCTGCAACAGGTTGGGATAAATATGAAGACTACATCAGAGACATCCTGCTTGCCCTTAGTTACCACAGTACAATGCAACACAATTTTTATGTCCAATATTGTAGCATGCTGATCGGGGGAGGGAGTAAGGGTCAGGATTAGTTTGCATTGTGGTGGACTCTCACTACCTGGTTATGCTGCTGAGAAAAGGAAACCCTGCAGCTCACAGCATGTTCTCTTCTGGGCAAGTCAAAGAGAGACGAAGACAGTATCTTTTGCAGGTGAACATGAAGTTGGGATTCAGTTCTGTGTTAATGTGTGATCACAGGCCTCTCTTTTGGAAATGAATTACTAAGGACTGAAAATATTGTTATTCACCACTGTGAGATAGCTGAATGTGCTTATAAGAATCTCAGGCTGAATAACTTGTTATTGAATTTGCTGTTGGCAATTCATTCTTAATATCTGACAAAATTGGGGAGTGATTCTAAACCAACGTGGTCTGGCACACTGGGGTGCCTTGTGATTCTTTCATGTCTGCTGCAGATACCACACAACTCTAGCGCTGTTAGATGTACAAACATGATTTACAAGTTAAACTCAAGAGATTTCAAATAGGAATCCACAGTGTTAGAAATATACTGACTTGTTGTGGGCTTCTTGAATTCTTTGAAACAAAAGTATTGCTCTGCTACTTTTCATTAATCAAAAAATGAATGAAGATTAAGACCTGGGACTTTCTGATGGGTTAACTGAGTCTATAAATATGAGCCTTAAATTTAATGAGGGGTGTCTCATTCCAAAAAAGGTTGAGAACCACTGAAGTAGCCTTTTGCACACAAAAGCTTATACTTTTTTGAATGAGTTAGCTCCTAAAGTGCTACCCTGGTCTGCCTTCTAATTTATATATACACTTTTATTTCATTCCAACAATATTTGCTGTTCTAGCCAGTTTGGTGGTTTTCTGATCCAGGAAACCCTCCCCCCCCCCCCCCCACCATGCTCAGGCACAGCCCCACAGACCCTGACCTCAGCTCCTGCACACCCAGCCAGGGACCCCCATGCCTGTACTTTTGGGCACAGCACCACAGACCATAACCCTGGCACCTGCACACTACATCTCAGAAGCCAGACCCAGGCACCATATTACCCAGACACCAGCATGGACACTTAACCCCTCCCTGAACAGAAGCTGGCATAGGCAGTTTGCCTCTGGGGGGTCAGAGTAGCAGGAGGTAGAACATTGGGACTGGGCCTGCACAGAGACAACCTTCATGGCTTGGCCACTACCAGCAAGTACTCAGGCCATGTGCACCTGGGGTGCTGCAAGGGGCTTTGGCCTGCAGATACAGGGTCCCAGACTACTAGGCTGGAAGAGGAGGAGGGACTGAGCATCCAAGATGGAGCAAGCAGGCAGGCACCCCTTGAAACTTCAGGAGCAGGTGGGGCATGGTGGCCATGTCCCAGGCAGGTAGAGATCACAAGAAATTTCCAGGCCGGGGTGTAGGGCATTGCCAGCATCACAGGAACATCTACTGGAAACCCCTGGAAAGTTTGTGGTCATATGGTGGCCTGGCCAGTGGAGTCCCTGTTGTTTTGGAGCAGGGACTGCACCCAGCTTCAGTGAGAGGGAAACCCAGAACTCACACACACACACACACACACACACACACACACACACACACACACACACACACACACACACCCATTCCTTCCATTCACCCACCTCCTCACAGCTGGACCCTCAGCTACTCATGGATGTCAAGATCCACAGGTACCACCACAGATCATGAAAGACCCCATCTTGTCCTCCTCCAGTACCCAACCCTATTCACAAAACTGGGGCCATGGAGAGATGAGGGATCTTGTCACCATTTGATACCAGCAGGAGATCCAGGACCAGCTCTGCAAAGAGCATTACAACAGGGACATGTAACCATAGGGATGGCCTGTAGTGGCCAGTAGTCCCCCAGGGGCAGGAGGTGGTGGGAGGGAAAAGGCAAGTGAATTGGGTCTGGTGTCCCTGTTGCAGTGCTCTTTACAGAGCTGGTGCAGGATCTACTGCTGGTACCAGACTGCAGGTTGCAATGTGTCAGAATTCCTATGGTTACAGCCTTGTCCCAGGCTGTCACGGATGACAACCCCAAAAC
>NW_005842218.1:1652040-1655140 GCF_000455745.1 Alligator sinensis
GGGGGGGGGGGGGCAGGGGTGATGGTGCATGGATGGAGGGGTGTGTGGGGCCAATTAATCACCCTTCCTTGACTGCTCAAAGCACAGGGCCCCAGGCCACTGAGTTTCTGAGAGTTTGCCTTTCAGCACTGGGAAGACCAGTCACCCCCTCCTGTACCTCCCTCCTGGGAGTGTAGCCAAAGTGCCAAGCCTCTTCACCAGCCTTAGGGAAGTGGAAGGCTATCTTGCATTTTGTGGGAACATAAATCTGCCTCATTCACATCTCCCTGCCTTCTGTCTCTCAGAGCCATGCTCAGCTGCCCAGAGCACTAGTGCTAAAACAGCACTCCCGCCCCCCCCCTCGCACTCACAGAAAGCTACTAAAAATGTTTAGAGCTCTACAGGCAAAGTATGAGAAAACAGGTACAAATGCCAACACTGCACTGGTTCACAGCACAACATGACCAAGTAGCAGAGAGGATCCTGAGATCAGGGACAGGAAATAAGCATGTGATACATATGAGAACCACTAGAGTTGCAGTACAGCAGGAAAAATAAAAATTCCCCCTTGTCAAACAAACCCTTTCCCTCCCACTCTCCCACCTCAAGAAAGGCACTGATGTGAGAGTAGGAGTGAGAACCGTTATCTCAACCAATCTGGTCCTGCTGCCACAGTGATTCCTGGGTCATACATCTGGAGAGGTGTCTCCAGCACTCTTGCCCTGCTATCTGATCCAATCCCTGGGGAATGTCCATGGGAGCCAGGCAACTCTGAATCTCACAGCATAGGCAGGCATGTGCCGACTCCTCAAGGCAACCCCTCCCGCCCACAATCCTGTCTCCGTCTCAGTCCCAGACAGTGCGCCCCTCCCTCCAATCACTGAAAGCAAAGCAACCCCCATGCCCCACTCCCACAATCACAGCCCCAGTCCAGGACAGTACCCCACCCCTACTCCTGAAAGTAAATCAACCCCCACACTCTCCTTCTCCTATTGTACTCAAAGCAGAAGAACAGTGGTGGAAATCCAAGAGCAGTGCATGGCAGGACTCTTAAACAACTGGAGTGTGGCAAACATCTCTTAGTTGTGTCATGATGGGTTCAGCATCATGTCAATAGCTGTGGTGATCATGAATTAATCTGCTTGTGTCCGCTCATTATAGCAGAACCAGAGGTAGCATGCAAGTTGGACTCTCAAGCTGAATGGCAACCCAGGCTTCCCTTGTGTGCCTTCATAGCAGAATCCCCCCTTCCAGCTGTTGAACACCTCCTGGGGAACTATGTGCAGCAGCAGGGCCTGTTAGCTGGCATTAGCTAGGAATAGTGGTAAAGCATACCCCAGCCAATTTCCACCAGGGAAATATCATGAGCAAA
The DNA here is from genome assembly GCF_000455745.1 of Alligator sinensis. Taxonomy (NCBI): domain Eukaryota; kingdom Metazoa; phylum Chordata; order Crocodylia; family Alligatoridae; genus Alligator; species Alligator sinensis. The sequence continues at coordinate 1,653,392 of NW_005842218.1, forward strand.
GTACCGCTCTTGCAAATACACAGTGCTGAAACTTCTCTCCGGCAAGGGAAAGATGGTGGGGGAAGAGGCAGTGTAAGAGCTCTGTTGGCATTCCTCAGAGCGGTCAGTCCCTGCCCAGGGATGGTCCAAGTCCTGGCAGGACCCCATGTCCCAAGACCCTCTGAGAGAGTGAAGCAAGTGCCTGCCATTTTCTGGAGAGGTACCCAGCCCCTCACTTCCTGGCAATCTGTGCCAGCACTGCTGCAGAGTCTGCTACCTGCTCACATGACAACTAGGACCCCAGTCTCTGTGGTGCCAGATGGAGAGCAGCGGCACAGCTCCCAGGCCCAGGAGAGTGGGGGGAAAGTGCCAAGACAGAGGATTTACCGTCCCTACCTTGCCATGTCTGCATTGCCTGGACCCTTGGCTACACTCAGCAGTCTCTGGCAGTCCAGGGAGTCTGCAGGGCATGCTGGGATGCATGCAGGAGTGTGCACCCACCTGCAGGCCTCTGCCTGCACCTCTCATCCCCCTCACTCAGCCACAAGAGTGAACTTGCATGTTGCTTGATCCCGATCTAAACTAAGTAACTCAGAGAAAACTGTGTAACTTGTATCAATAACTCCTCCGGCTTTTTGAACCTCTGTACCTAGCCTCAGAAGCTACAGTTTAATTAAGACTACATAGAGCTTGCAACAGAGTTAGTTATTTTCCACTTGTATCTTCTTTTTTAAAAAGCAGTAAATACTTAAGATGTAGCTTATGAATTGGATACATACATTTTAAAAAAAAAAAAAGTCATTTTTTTTCCTTCAGAATTTTAAGTCTTCAGAAGGCTACACTAAATCTATCTTTTTTCCCCCACCATCTCCCCAGGATAAGATCACCTCTCTTCCACTTCTTCTCAGTCTTTGTAGGACACTGGAAATATCATTCAACTTCCGTACAATGTGACTTGCTGAAAAGTGGAAAGATGCAGATGCACTGGCAACAGCTGTTAACCCACCTGCAGAGACAACTTCTGTCTCATTTCATCTGCTGAATTGCTCCAGCCACAGACTAATGTTTACTTGTTCACAATTAAAGGTACCACATGGTCCCCCGAGACTGTAGAGGAAAGGAATGTCAGGGCTCAAATTCCAAGCTGCTCTCCTTGTTTAAATATTGGATGATTATTTAGACTATGCATATCCTGGAACAGTGATCTCCTAATGGTAGGGCAGTATTAAACCCTCACTGAGGAAATACACACAACTGCTCAATATTAACAGCTGCCTCTGTACTAAAAAGTACTAAATTGCATGTTTACTTGCATTCTATTTTGTGATCATCCTCACAGGAAACCATCACTGGAACAGCTATGCTTAGCACTAAAGCTATACTTTCAGAGGATTAATTTGTCTGAGGTGCACTTGATGTTAAAAGCAGTGGCTTGTCCTAATATCTTTTGACAAACAGAAGTTAATTATAATGAACTATTCTGTCTTTTTTTAAAAAATACTTGTTGCTAACAGTTATTTTTGCCTTCTAGAGAGCCAACACTGAGAATGAAACTCATAAAAGGTAAAACATTCAGCACTGGCAGCCACGTTATTACAAAGCATTAGTCTGTTGTTATAGCTTAACAACATAGTTGTTTGACAAGTTATATATGGACTATATAATACTCCTTGTAATTAAGCTAGAAATAGCACAAATGAAAGCTACACATAAATAAGTAGCTTCGAACCTTAGTTAAGTCAACAATACTCAGAAAAGGTAGTTAGGGAA
>NW_005842218.1:1655150-1687262 GCF_000455745.1 Alligator sinensis
ATTTATCATTTGTTTTAAAAATACATTTATAATTAAACTAAGAGGGCCTCAACATTTTCACAAAAACAAAGTAAAATTATTTCCCCGCCCAGAATTATAGAAGAAGTAAATTACCATTGTGCTGAGTTGTCCATAAAACTGTGCCAACTTGGTATCCATTTTCTTCTCCCTTCCACTGAATAGGTGCAACCTCATCTCTTGAGCACTAAATTTATCCCAGTGGCATCTTCCTTTGCAAATAAAAAAAAAAAAATCTTATTATTTAGGTATTAACATTTCTAATTTAAACCAGCTATAAAAATCGTGTTCCTGTTAGTACTATGAAGTCCAACCTAAATGAGACACATGGGGCATTTTTACAGATGCTGTGGGACACAGTGCTGGGCATTTTAATTAGCAAGCTGTACTAACTAAAAGCACCCACACATCATATATATCAGCATCCCCATGCACATCCATGCTGACAAAATGGTGGCAGGGCGCTTGGAAATAAAGCTCATTGAACGCATTTTATTTCAAAGTGCCCCACTGTCATTTTTTCAGCATGGAGATGCACGGTGATGCTGATGCACGTGATATGGAAAGCTGGCTGATTGTGTCAATTTTTATGTTTCAGCAGACTCAATTAATCAAGTCTACTCTGACACGCTGGTGGAGAACCATTTCAGAGCAGGATCTGCACATGTGTATAGGAGCCCATGGAGTCCTAAGATGCATGCATACAAACTTTCCAAAATAAAATATGAATTTGTATTGTAACCAAAATCCTCTCAATTGGAACATCATGACCCATAGTGGAGTGTTGGAAACTAACCTCAGTATTCTGACCAACCAATAAATCAGACTCTATTTCATCTTGAGCCAGTTTGACATTATGGAAAGAGATGTATAATTGCAAATACTGAAAAGCATTACTTCTAGATGTGTTATTTATGGCTCAGCATCTGAACACAACGCTGGTAGAGAACAACAAAGCAGTTGCTGAAAGGGGTTTATCTTAAGAAAACTGGCAAGGCAGCATGAAGTCTATATTACCTGAATAATTTTCTAATAACTGAGCACAGATGTAGTAACAAGCCCATGTTGCAGGAGGCACACTATTTATCATCCTTTGTTAATTTCTTCCAAACAGGAGAGACCAATATATCTGTGTTAGATGAGACAATGTCTTTTAGAAAGCAAACAAAGACATTCCTTGTAGGAAACCAGACCTCCCAACTCTCAGCTGTTTGCTGGGTAACGTATGGCATTAGAGGAAAATATCTAGTCACCAGAGAAACCTTTAACATTCCTTACCACCATTACTTTCTACCCAAGCAAAGTAACTGCATGTTGCCTACATCTAACTAGAGAGGTAGCTGGCTATGAGTCAGGAACGGTGGAAGAAACATGACAAGAATGAATGAGGTCACAACATATTGTAACTCTGAAATGTAATGATCACATCTCATATCAACTTTTGCTCTTTTCATAGCATTATTATTGAGCAGTTGTGTGAATTATGTATGAGCACTTCTGTTCTGGAATCTTAAAGGTACTGGTTAACCTCTACGCAAAGAATTGCCAATATTTTGTGTGTGTGTGTGCATTTAAAGTTAAGCAGACATCAGCTGCTTTTTACAGATACTTGGAATTGAACCCTCCACTGAGGTAGTGACGTAACATCTTCAGACACTAACAAAGTTGAAGGTAAAAAAATATTTTACTTGAGCACAGACAAGTAACAATGAAAGGACACAATCTGTGTTGGTGCTGTAGATAGGAGAAGGCAGGCAGCAAATCATACAGCTTATGCTGGACTCACAGCAACCAAACTCACATTCCCTTTCCAAAATTAAGTCAGATGTGTACATCAAGTTTACTCTTGTCTCTTAAGAAAAGCGTGAAAACATTAAAATCAAGGCTAAAAGGAAGGCAAGGTTCTTTGAATGAATCTGATATGTTTTATTAGACCAACTTAAATAGTTGGAAAAAAAATTCTTATCTAGCTTTTGGGTTTAAAAACCCTTCGTCAGGCTGAGGAAGCCTCTGCAGCTGGTGTGCGCTCTTCCTGCATGGAATGAATAGTAAAGAAGCCAGAGGCTGGACTGGTATGCATGCAAGATAGGCAGTCAGTGAAGATGTAGATTGAGAAGTCAGTGGGTGAGAGACAGGCTTGGGGTGGGGGGTACAGGGAGAAGGAGGATGAATGTAGCAGGTAAATAGTGGAGAGATACCTGGGGAGTCAGATGTCAGGCAGGTTATAATGTGTCATAAATCCAATGTCTATATTTAGTCCATGATTTTTTGTATCCAGGAGGTGGATGAAGTAAAGTTCATAGGCTCATCTGTGAAAAGTGTATTGTAAGTTCCCTTTGAGTATTAGAACTGAGAGATTTGAGAGAGAGTGATTTTCATGTGAGAAATGTGTCCCCGCAGGTAATTGGGTATTCTCGTCTTTGATAGAATACCATAGAATCTCTAAGATCCAACCACCAAATAGTAATAAAACCAGCAGATAAAGGAGGACCTATAATCATCCTAAACCATGAAGACTACATAAAGGAAAGCAGACAGCTCTCTGATACCACCTACTACAAAGAACTACAAGACGATCCTACACCCTTTTTCACCATGAAACTCAAAAATACCTTCAAATCATTTCCATTATAACTACAAGAAAAGCTACAGACCTTGATCTGCCCACTACCTAACCCAGGGACTTTTTACATGCTCCCTAAAATCTACAAACAAGGGAACCCTGGCAGACCTATCATACTCAACCATGGAACACTAACTGAAGAAATATCAGGTTCCATCGAATCAACCTAAAACCGCTCGTCACCCAAAGAGCAAGTTTTGTCCAAGACACTATGGACTTTCTACTGAAACTTAAAAACATAGACCACCTTCCCAGCAACACTCTCCTAGCCACCATGGATGTTACCAGCTTATACCAACATCCCACACCAGGATGGCATCCAATCCCACTTTACATACCTATGAGAGCAAGATGACAACTCAGAGTACAGACCCAAAGATATTACTGACCGTATAACACTTCATCCTCACACACAGCAATTTCACTTTTATAACCAACACTTCCTCCAGAGCATGAGCACAGCTATGAGCACCAAAATGGCCCCACAGTATGCCAAAATTTTATGAGCCACCTGGAAGAAGAATTCCTCACGGACTGCACCATCAAACCCTTGCTATACTTAAGATATATTGATGACATGTTCATCATTTGGACTGAAAATCTGCAATCTCTGATTGAGTTCCATCAGAAATTCAACAATCATCATCCCTCCATCTGGCTATCTCTTGAATACTGCAGCATCAACATCTCCTTTTTAGACATGATGATCAGCATCCGGAATTGTAAAATACAGACCACATTACACAAGAAACCCACAGACTAACATACATATCTGCACAGAACCAGCAATCACCCTAAACTCACCAAGGAAGCGGTGATATACAACCAAGCCCTCAGATGCCACCAAATTCACACTGAGAACACCTGGGACTGCCGCCTCACTAATCTTAAAAAGGCTTTCACCCAGCAAGGACACTCCTCCAGACAGATAGATCGCATGCTTGAAAGAGCCACCCGTATACCACGTGAAGAACTGCTGCAGTACAGAAGAAAACCCCCCACGAATCACACACTGCTGGTTATGACATATCACCCCTCCCTCAAACCCATACAGAAAATCCTCAAACAATTGCAACCCATACTAGAAGAGACCCTATTCTTAAAGAGATCTTCCCAGAGCCACCCATCCTAGCCTTCAAACAAGCACTGAACCTTGCTAACCTCATCACCAAAAGCAAACTTCCTATGGCCCAGAACGCCCCGAATGGATCCAGACCGTGCCATGACAAGATATGCAAAACCTGCCAACACATCGTCACCACCCCCACAATAAGTACACCCCACAACACAGCCATCAGCATCCCTGGATCTTACAGCTGCACCTTCAGAAATGTAATATATCTCTTCCAATGCACCAAATGCCCTGATGGAAAATATGTAGGAGACACCAAACAACTGCGCACCAGAATGAGTGCACACTGGAAATCTATCAAAGACAAGAACACCCAATTATTACCAGTGGGGGCACAATTCTCACAAGAAAACCATTCTCTCTCCAATTTCACAGTTCTAATCCTCAAAGGGAATTTACAAAACACTTTTCATAGACATCCTATGAACTTCACTTCACTTCATCAACCTCCTGGTATAAACAATCATGGACTAAATATAAACATTGGATTTATGACATATTATAATCTGCCTGACATCGGACATCCCAGGTACCTCTCCACTGTTTACCTGCTATATTCATCCCCTTCCCCCCACCCCTGCACCCACCACCCAGCCTGTCTCTCACCCACTGACACCTCAATTTACATCTTCACTGACTGCCTATCTTGTATGCATACCAGCCCAGCCTCTGGCTGCTTTACTATTCATTCCATCTAGGAAGAGCACACACCAACTGCAGAGGCTTCCTCAGTCTGACGAAGGGTTTTTAAACCTGAAAGCTTGCTAAATGAATTTTCCCACTTATTTAAGTTGGCCTAATAAAAGATACCAGATTCACCCAAAGAACCTTGTCTGCCTATGTCCTTAGACCATCACGGCTACAATCTACACCTCTGTAAGCTAAAAGGCATTAACTTTGAATCCTTAAGCCACATATACCAGTCTCTTCTATCACACCTGGGGAAGCAAATTATATTCCCAGGAATACCTCTGCCTCTCCTGGTGCCTACTATCCGTAACCCTTTCCTGAGAAAACTTTGAAAGTAAACTCTATCACCTGAAAGAATTTCACCCCCTACCTCTTTTGCTTTTGCTTTTTTTTTGAGCAATGGACTTGATAAACTCAGAATGGACAAGTTCTAATGGGCGCTGCCTAGACTTCTTCAAAACTTTGATATCACTGTGAGAGGTCTTTACTTTAAAATTTAAAGATGAAGTTGTCACTTGTGTTGTGGGGAAGGTTCACTGGGGAAGGAGCCACTTTTAGAAGAGGTTTCTTTATGAATGCTCACAGCACACAGGCAGCCATAAGATGCTCTCTCAGCACTGTCTCTAACTCCATCTCTCTCTTAAAAATATACAAACTCTCATATCTTTCCTTTCGAAGCAGAATCACAACCCATTTCAACCATTAACAACAGATATGAGATCATTCCAATTTTTTTAATAAACTAGCAATTTTCAATAAGTTGTTGCAGTGTTGTTCACAGACTTACAGATGTATGAGAAATTACATTAGTCTCTGCATTATCTTGATCGGTCTGTGCTGTAGTGTCAGTATTGTCTCACTAGGTCTGTGATTAGAGTGTCTCCTTCGTGTTCTCCTCTGCTTCAGACACTGTTCATTCTCCTGTCTTTTCTTGATGTGCTGCTGTTATTTCCTATTCCATGTGTAGATGTTTTCTTCACTTGTTTCTACTTCATAAGATGTAGGAGCTACCTCACCAGTGACAACTGCCTCCTGCATCCATGTTTTACCAAGGTTCTAGTTTTCATGATCCCTTGTTATAATAAAGCTTTTGTTTACATTTATCATAGTAAATTTTGTAAGCATTTATGTCATTTTGATGTTTCTTATCAAAGGCTACCAGATTAGGCAGTCTTCTTCTAAGTTTCCCATTAAATAGGAGCTCAGCTGGTGAAAACCCATGTTTCATAGCAGATGCTCTATAATTCAGTAATGCCAGATAAGGATCTGTGTGAGACGCCTCTGCTTTGTTTAGCAGCCTTATTATTTTGGCATCGTTTTCTATGAGTCCATTAGACTGTGGATATCTTAGGCTAGAGGTAAAGTGTGTAAACCCAGAGTCCTTCACAAAGCACTTAAACTCATACTCATCCATTTCTGGTCCACTGTCAACCTCACAAAATGGTATGCCATATTTGTCAAAGACAGATTTTGTGTGCGCTATTATATGATTTGCAATAGCATTCTCAAGCCTTCCCATTTCTGGATAGTAAGACTAACAATCTAAAACCAAAACACAGTTTTTCCCAGAATGAGTGAACAGAATTATGCTTACTTTGGACCATGGGGCCAATTCTTCCTTGGTTGCCATCACTGGCTGTTTTACTTGACTAACTCTGCAGTTTTGACAGGTTGAGCACTATTTAATATACTTTTCTATCTCCATATTAATGTGGGGCCAATACAGTCTTTTTCTAGCCCTTCTTTTGCATTTCTCTTTATCCAAGTGTCCTTTATTTATTCTCTGTAACATATCCTGATGCAACACTTCAGGAATAACATGTCTGTCACTTCTAAGCAAGGGTCTCTCTATTACTGACAGAACTGCTTCTGGTGATAAGCACTGGGTAGGTACCTTGTAGGCCATCCTGCATTAATGGCTTGTATTACTGTTGGTAAAGTTCAGTCTTGTGCCATGGTATCTATAAGTACAGAACCCATTTTATCTGAAACTGGGCACACCTTCTTTAAAAAACTGACATGCACAATATCTAGCTCTGGGTTTGGTTCTATTCTTGTTCTGTCAAAACCTCTAGACCAAATATCTGCCACCACTAATCCCTTGCTTTATATCCTAATCTTAAATCATATAACTGCAACTGAAAGAATATTTTCTTCTGTCTGGGAGGTGTGCCAGTGTGTCCCCTTTTTGCTATTGCCACCAGTGGCTTGTGATCCATTTCAGCTAGTACTGGTCTCCCATACAGGAAGACATGGAACTATTTTACACTTATGCACCAGAGCTAAAGCCTTGTTTTCCATTAAAGTTCCAGAGCATATGCTATGGGTACCAATGCTCCCCATACTTCTGTCTGGGTGCGGCCCCAGGGTCCTCCTTAGGGGCATCTGCAGGCAAATTGTCTGATGTTTGCTGTCACAGAATCTAAGGACTGCAGTCTTTTGTAGCAATTGTCTAAGGGTGTCTATACACAAGCTCCAGGGTAGGTGGAGGGATGGTGTTTTAATTAGAGCAGCTCCTGGACAGCCACTCTAATTAAAACACCACAGCATCATGTGTATTCAGCATCCCATGGTTCAAAATGACCATGGGGGTGCTTTAACTAAAGCTTGCTTAATGAGTTCTAGTTAGTGCCCCAGCAGCATTTTGAAATGTAAAGCACGCTGGAGAGCTCTAATTAGAGTGCTCCAGCAGATTCAATTAATCACATGAGAGCACGCTTTTCTTAAGCTCTCCCTGACTGCATTTTTGAGGCCACCCCTCGCAATATCTTTTTGTATGTTTTTTTATGGGATGGTTTATTATTCTGTCAACAATTTTGGCATCTGGCTTTCTTTCTAAAGACTTCATTCTAGTCTGAGAGACCTCTGCCGCTTTGCACTTTGATCGCTTTCTCTAGCTTGACATCAGATCCTTCAGTAATTTTTTTTCCTGAGCTGTGTTGCTGATCCCCATTATGATCTGATTTGTGATCATGGAATCTGCAAATTTTCCATAATTACAGGATTGACTCAGAAGTCAGAGATCCTTTCCAAATTCCCCAAAGGATTTTCCCTCTTTTTGTGACCACATATGGAACTGATCTTTCAAAATCCTATTCTTTTTTTGAGTGAAGTACTCCTTAACTTTTGAAGCACTGTCTCATAATCAGCCAGCTTGGCTCAGTTGAAGACATATATATCCAGCACCTCAGCACCCACTATATTCAGAAAAATAGCTACAATTTTGTCACTTGGCTTCTCAGTGGCTCCACGCACCTTCATATATAAATTGAATAGTTGCACAAACCTCCTCCAGTTCTCTGCCACTGGCTGGAGACTTTCAGCTCTGCTGAAGCCCATCGTTGCTCCATTTTTTCGTTTCTTCTACAAAGTTGCACACAATGAAGCCACCTGTTTTCAACCACTTGCACCATGTCATGCGAGTTCAGCTCACTGAGGCAGAAGCCACTTTTATAAAGAGGTTTCTTAATGACCACTGCACACAGGCAGCCAGACTCTTTCTCAGCTCTGTGTCTAACTCCATCTATCTCAAAGGTATACAGACCTCACAGTCACTGCCTTTGAAACACCGAGTTTGAACATAGCCCTTTCCCCTCACTACATTGAGCTAGGTAGTTATTTTTTCTGTGTTTTAAGTTGCAACCTGAGGGAAGGAAACCTGAGGATCTAATGAGTCAGTTCAGTGGTAAGTTGAATGCATGTCTTCCAAGTTTTTGTGGAAAAGAAAGTATAGTTCTCTGCCTTAACCATTATACAGTGAAGATTGTGTTCTTCAGTCTGCAAATGTGCATGGGATCTGTAATTTTGACAAAAAGCTCAGGAACAGCAGCGTAACTTCTGTTACTCAATGTTCAAGTGAAAACACCCCCCACACCCTGTGATCTCAGTCTATAGAAATATAAAGTAGGTTAATGAGAAATTGGATCCTTTTAAATAAATACATTAATACCATTATTGGCCCATTTCTGCTTCACCTCTCAAATAAAACTACACTGTTCTTATACAAAAGATCTTACAGTTTTATTATATATCAAACAAGTTTCAGCATAACTATACAATATTTGGAAGGAGAATTTTTAAATCTTACATACCATCACTAACAGAGACATAGCAAGCTCTGTGAGTACATGGGGCTGCTGAGGGTGGGTGGGTATTTGAACCACTGTAGACATGGTAAAGACCCTCAAGCAGCTATTTTTGTGCCTCTTCCTAGCCAGTGCCCAGGGCTGGTGCCCCACTCATTCCACCTTAGTAAATAGTAATGTAGGTAAATTACGCTGAGGATTGTTGAGGAAATAAATCTCATAAGATTGACGCTCTCTGAATATGGTGTGGTTTAGATGGTATCTTATCTTGAAACCACTGATGTATAAAGGTTATCAGCTTTATGAGAAAGTTTAGTTTTGTTTTTCCTTCTGATTTAGAAAGAAGCTCTAGGGTTGCTAGTATCACATTGGAAAGATGGGCTGCTGAGCATTAATGTAAGTGTCATAATAAACATCCATTTTCTGATGTCCATTAACTTATCCAAAATCGTAGTTCTCAAACACACATGCCAATGCCATTTTTGGGGGGGTCTTGAATTAAGTCTGACACTAGAGCTTTCAACTGCATAATGTAAAATTAACTCAATACTTCTTGTGCTTGAGAAGCCTAATAAAAAGGTCCAGGCCAGATCAGTTTCCATCATGTTAATATAAAGTATGCTGTTCATTCACAGAAGAGCAAAACCATGACAGCAGTGCCTATTTCAATATTGCACTATGTCCCAATAAACCCTTACAGCATATTGTTGGAGCCAGATGACAATTTGCTTTGCACATCAATGCATGTCCAGGGCTCAGTCGACAGGCCTGTCACTGAAGAGGTTTGCTTTGGTAGCATGGCAACCTCTCTTCCAAACTCTGGAATCATTTAAATAACATTCCAGTCTACTGGAAATCTATTATTAACCACCTTGTAAAAATCTCAGTTCAATGACCTGGAAGTGCCAGGCAATATCATGATTTGCATTTTGGGCAAGTTATGTACAAACACATATGTGTAAATTATGACTCTGATAGGATTTAAATAGAGAGATGGTAATGACCTAGAATTAGGGCAGAGCACTACTAAGATGCCTTCCTACTCTTTAATTGGCAACAATTTTATATACAGCAACATGTTGTAGCTTTCTCTATCCTCTCATTTTCTTTGTTTGGCCATAGTTGGTGTACATTGATTTATATTGTTCAATATACAAAATTGAAATACACAGGAAACCATTTGCTTTCCCAATTTGTGATAAGCTTGAACATCTCAATTTTATGATCTCACTTTTCTTTAAAAGGCTCTGTTTTCTCCAATTTTTAAAAGAGATGCTTGCAATACTTTGATACTGTTTGTTTTTCAATATGTAATACTTAGAGCCAAAGCCAGAGGACTATTTAATCTAAATGGGCAAAGGCTGAATTATAACTTGACACTTCACTGAGGTGATGGGCAAGCGGTACTTCTTGTTACTGTGTGTGTCTGGGGACAATTTATTACTGGGATTCATTACTCTGGGTTGGTACATGTTTCAAGTCTCAAGTTTTCTGCTTGCCATTAAAAACAAATAGCATCAGGTTCTAGCCATATTTCCAGAGGACTGGAATAGAAATATTATATATGATATCTTTTGGAGTAAATTACAGTCTTGACAACTGTAAGTATGAAAAATTAAATGGCTGCAAGTATAAATCGTAATGTCTGCCACCACTAACAGCACATAAGAAAAAGTTCAGAACCAGTTTCAGGCTTGTGCAACACTATTCTATGGGTCTTGTTATACAATAATTTTGGAATGTTCCTGGAGCCCTTAACATCTGGATTGTCTGCATATTAACACCTGAAACTAGTTTTAAGCACTTAGGCAGCTCAAAGATATGCTGCTCCAGGGCAGGATTATCTCTGATCTCTGTTACCGACCTTGTATTAATCATCCCAACCACCCTTCCTCCCACACTGGGCCTCCCCAGCACCCCAGACCCATGCTCACTGCTCCCCACTGATTACTTGTGACTGCCTGCTCTATCTGTCCCAGGAGAGCAGGCAGGAAAGGGTTAACCTGCCTGCCCAGCCACCTCTGCTGCCACTGCTGATACTGCACTCAGGGCCAAGTTCAACCTGGAGAAGAGCAGCAGCCTGGCAATGGTGGTGGCAAGGAAGGAGGAGGAGGTGGGAGGTTAACTCTTTCCTGCCTACTCCCATAGGACAGACAACACAGGGAGCCACAAATAATGGGGAGAGGAAGGGAACCCCAAGGGGCAGAGGAGAAGCCTGGAATTGGGAGGGGGAGAGGGGATGATTCTTACCTTTCAGTCCTTCAGGCCTGAAGTGTGACTGCTCCAAATTCAAGCTAGTAATAATACTGATCAACATTTGTGCAGCTCACACGTAAGGTGCAAGAAGGCTCTATGGGACACTTATGAAAGGCATGTGCAAGATTAAATAGAGTACCACCTGCCTCATGAATATTCCCAACCTATAGAGTTAGGCATACTGAAAGGGTAGCACTACTGCCCTTCAATGTGGAATCACTAAGAAGAGATAAAATATTTTTAGCGTCCAGTTTATCCAATATTTTTTGCATGCAAATAAAGGCTAAATCAAACTGTGGAGAACAAAGCTTCCTCAAAATCCTCCTTGGCCTCCAATAAGTTCTTTGTACTTTATGACTAGACATTATTTGGAAAGTCTGAGCAGAAATGAAAGTACATATTAAAACTTATACAATTCTAGAAACATACCACTTTACCAATGTATTTCTCAGCTCTGGATAACTATACCTGGTAGCAATAAGCATGTATATTAGGGCTATGTGAAGCTTTGGGGGCTGATTTGATTTGGAGGAGATTCAGCCTGATTTGGTGACCAAGTCTCCAAATCTGAATCGAATTGGGAGACCAATAAAAAGGTCTGAATTGATTCAAAGCTCTCTGAATCGATTCAGAAAAGATTTGGAGAGCTTCGGAGATTCAGGCAGTCCCCGCTCGCTGCCACAGGGGGCAGGACCCAGACTCTGTGGCTTTAAGTGGGGGAAGAGGGGGAAAGGAGACCATGGGGTGACCCCTGCCAGGCCCCAGGCCCTACCAGCTCCCCCAGCTCCACTGAGCACCCCCTGACCCCTGCCCACTGTCCTAGCCTCATCAATGGCTGCCCCACAGGCCCCAGCTCCTGGATCTTTAAAAAAATGAACAAACCCTGCACTCACTGGCAGCTGCAATGGCTATCAGAGATTCTGGTGGCAGCCTCCCATGCAGCATGGGGCTGTAGGGTGCAGCAGGGATCGCTCCTCCTCCCCCCCACCCGGCAGCAGCTAGTAAGGGCAGGGCTTTAAAAAAAAGAGCTGATGCTGGGTCTGGGCGGGGCAACTATGGGGGACCTGGGAGAATGGGCAGAGCCCCCCCATACAGCATGGGGCATTGGGGAACACCAGAGATTCCATGCTCCCTTGCAGCAGCTGGTGAGTGCAGGGCTTTTTTTTTTTTATTATGTATTTATTTTTTTTAAAGAGCTGGGACACTAGTGCTGGGCAGGGAATGGTGCCTGTTTGATTCAGAGATTCGGCTGATTCAGCAGTGACTGAATCTCCAAATCAGATTTGGTCGAATTGATTCAGGACAGTGATTCGAATCACTTTTCCCTGAATCAGCCAAATCCAAATCTGAAGCAAATACTAGCCACCTCCAACAGGCCTAATATATATTAATATTCAAAATTATGTAATTGGCCCATATTTCTGATATCAATATGTTTTCCTTTAAGCTAAATTTGTTTTTGCTATTGTAATACATCAAAACACAAACTAGAGCCACTTACATAATGGTCACTGAGTAAAATATTATGAAAATCTGCAGTACAGATTTTAAGGAGAAGAGAACTTCCAAGTGAACTGCTTCAGAAGATGGCTACATGTATGTCTAAACACACTTCTTCTTTCCATTTGGATTGTTTTCCTTTGTGCTCTTGCACTGTTATTATTCAAGAAGAGGGCTTCCCTCTGTCCATACTTTGTTTGAAATTCATGCTCACACATTCAAACATCTGCACATGTGGACTTGAAATGAGTTCTTTACCATTGTTGTTAACAAGAAATGAACAGTCTGTTCCTCTAACAGTCACTGCCCACTTCCTACTGTGCTCAGCACCTTCCTTCAGCTTCCCTCCCCCAGTTCTGTCATCTGTCACCACTGAATATGTTTTGTCATCTGTCACCACTGAGAACAGTTTAGCTCCATCCTCTTTGGAAGTATGTTCTGTTGAAATATCTAATCAATATTCCCCCAGTTTTGGTGAAATATTGATTAGATAGTTCAACAGAACATACTTCACCTTTTCCTTTACAGCCAAACTGATGCTACCCTGCACATACACACAGAATGTACCTGAGCCAGATGTTCTTGACACCAAATGCTAATGATGTCTGCATTACTTTCTTTACCTTGATTTAAGATTTGGGATTTGATGGAATGTCTTCCCAAGACAAGTTGATGCTAATAAATTCTGTAATTCAAGACTCAGACAACCATCTCAGCTGTCTTCTCCCTTTGTCTCCCGAACAGCTTCAACACATACTGACAGGCTTTTATGCTGTAAGTAAAAGAACTTTCAAAAGCAACTTTCAGAAGCCTGTGCTTAAGGCAAGGAAGCCCCAGATCTCATCACTACCCCAATGTGTAGTTGACAGATTTATTGGGTAAGAACATAACAACAGAATTAAATACAGAGAGAATCTCTTTTAAAGCTATCCTTTTTGTGTGCTCACTGTCAGGCAGAATTCCAGCATGACACAATTACAAAGGACCCTCCCAAAAAACCCAATCTATCCCAAGTCTCAGATTTCAAACTCCGTATCCTTTCCCTATTACAGAGTGAAATCAAAGACCAAAAATAATTTAGAAAAAACAATTCGGTGGGGATTAGCAAGTGATTTTACAATAGCAATGAGCATTAAAACTATGGTCCTATAGAACAAGTTTTGGTGTTTTCTAGTTGAAGACAATTCTGCTTATGTTCTACATATTCTATATGCTTCTGTTCCCACATTGCTTCATTACTAGGGACATCAGCATGAAAACAGTATCTTTATCAGCTGGTAGAGCTGCACATAACTTTGAAGCTTTGTCTCATAGGGAATTAGCCAACTACTCTTTGTACTCCATTTAATTCAGCTCCACTTAAGTTTTGTTTTGAGTTTCAGATCAGTTCCATTGAAATCACCAATGCCTATGAATATAGTAAATAACTGGCAGCTGAGTTTTACTTTGTTCTGTATCAAAATGAGGTTATGCTGCAAATCCTGGCAAATTGCAATGAAGTCAATTGATCATGGAACCTGAAAGTTCATCCTCTCCTGCAGGACAGACCATTAGAACCCATGCTAGTTCCTATAAGTCACCATTTTGGAAGTGGTGGTAGAGGAGAGAAGCCAGGAGGTGAAGCAGATTTTAGGAATGGAACTTAAGTAAGGACCTTGCTAATTTATGCAGTGAACCCTTGGTCTATAGTATAAGTGTGCATACATTGCAAGTGTAAGTTTTGGGAATGTGCCTCTGCCTTTTCAGTCTTAAATAAGGACTATCTGCAAAGACAGTTTAATCTACTTAACAGAGGAACAGACTGGGCACATCAACATGTGCAATTAATGTGACTGAATATACTCTGGCTCAATGTGAGCTGGAGTAAACTAATCCCAACATCACCATCTGCATGTGAATTTAAGCACAGCAATTTATTGCACTGCCGGATACCACTTGTATATGATGGGACTGTCTGGCAGCTGAGTAAATTAGTCTATTGTGCCCTAATTGCCATGCACATATAGGTGATGATGCTTTACTGCACAACAAATGAGTCTGCTGAACAGTAAAGTGTCTTGTGTAGATGTGCCCATTAGGTTGCATTTCTATCACAGTAGCTACAGCCTAGTTTAGGATTCTGGTCAGCATTTCTTTTGCTCGACTTTTAAAGTGTCTGGTTTATTTCTTTTCCCTTGTAAAAAGTGACTTTCAGTTTTGTTTTACCAGCACATTTGTCAATAGATTCAAGAGTCTACAATAGGAGAGTTAACAACTGCCTAAGTAACAATGCAAATAATTATTCATTTTCTAACCCTGTCCATTTTTGGATCACAAAAAATAAAATATAGCGCGTAATCATCAGCACAGGATAAGACAAATATGACTATTAACAATACCTTTATGAAATGCAAAGTTTTTAAAATTGTATTATGATCTATTTAAAAAAAAAACAACAAACCTATGTTCTAATTTACTGATTGCTTTGAATTTTAGTCACAATCCTTAGCTGAAAAAACAGTGATAGCAAGCACTAAAGACAGGTGGGTCTCCACCCTGCCCTAGTTCTCTGCTGCACTGGTGGACTGCCACAACTACCAGAGCTACAGAAATTCTCCAGGAGTCCTGAAAGACTCCCTTCTCCAAGTCAGCTTTCAGAAGACCCTCTATCCCCCATGTTTCAGCTACTTCTCTGTAGCAGGTCTACTGTTCTACTATGCAGTCTGATAGTGGCTGGCAAACAGCCCTGCCTTTCACTCTGACATCCTCGTGGCCTGCCTGGTATTGCCTGCCACTCCTTGGTCTTATTATAGTAATTTGGGAGTCCACCCTCAGTTCTTCCAGTGACACATCAGGTGCCACACTTCTCATCACTGGTCTGCATGTGCATCTCCAGTCTGGCCCAGTCAGAATTTGTGCCTATGAACCCCACAGCAATTACTTGCCCACCTCCCTAGTTCACCAGCTCAATCTCTCTGGCTCATCAGGTGTCCCTGTCTTGTCCCCAAACTCTCTGCTTCACTCTAGTTTTCAGATCTTGTTAAGCCACAAACATTCCTTCAGAACTGCTGGCACAATTTTTTACCAGTCTCATGTGGCTCCCCACAAAAATTCATAAACCAAAATAAGACACAGCCTTCTTGAAAACCTTCAGTTGCCTCCCATCTCCCCAGTAAGCCATTCTATGCCTTACAAGGGTCCTGAGGTCAAGGGTCCCTGTTCAAAATAAGCAATACTTTGCCTTGCCTTTTCCCCAGGCCTTCCCCTCTAACCAGCTACCTACAGCTCCAGCTTTTCCAGCTTGCTCATTGCTTATATTTGGGTTCCTCATCTGGGAGGACTCCTCTTTCCAATGCTATCTGAACCAAACTTCCCAGCTCCCCTTCTTGTCTGGCTTACATAGCAACTGGCTCCACCCCTTCTGCCAATAAAACACATAATGTTAAAGCTTCCACTCCCTCTTTCCCCTCACAGACCTTCCCCAGAGTAAAGTAATAATGTCACATTTCCTTCACGTAATCATCGAATCAGAAAATTAGGGTTGGAAGGGACCTCAGGAGGTCATCTAGTCCAACCTCATACTCAAAGCAAGACTACCACCATATAGATCTCATCCCATCCAAGGCTTTGTCTAGCTGGGTCTCCAAGGATGGAGAGTCCATGAACTCTCTGGATAACCCTATTCCAGTACTTTACTACCCTCCTCATGAGAAAGTTTTTTTCCTAATACCTGACATCAACTTCCCTTGCTGCAACTTGAGACCACTGCTCCTTGTTCTGTCACCTGCCACCTTTAAGAACAGTCTAGGTCCATCCTCTTTTGCACCCCCATTCAGGTAGAGTGTCAGAATCATAAAAAGTTAGGGTTGGAAGAGACCTCCAACTAGATCATTCCAGCCAGGGCTTTTTCAGGCCAGGCCTTAGAAACCGCCAAGGATAGAGATTCCACCACATCTCTAAGTAACCTGTTCCAATGCTTCACTACATTACTAAGAAAGCTTTTCCTAATATCCAACCTAAACCTCCCTTGCTGCAACTTGAGACCATTGGTCCTCTTTGGAATCACCCTTCAGGTATCTGAAGGCTGCTGTCAGAGCCCTGCTCAGTCTTCTCTTCTCCAGACTAAATAAGCCCAGTTCCCTGAGCCTCTCCTCACAAGTCATGTTCTCCAGCCCTCTGACCATTTTCACTGCTCTCCGCTGGACTCTCTCCAACTTGTTCACATCCCTTCTATAGTGGGGGACCCAAACCTAGACACAGTACTCCAGATGTGGCCTCACAAGTGCTGAATAGAGGGGTATAACTACTTCCCTCAGTCTGCTGGCAATGCTTTTACTAATGTAGCCCAGTATGCCATTGGTCTTCTTGGTGACAAGGGCATACTGCTGACTCATATCCATCTTATTGTCCACTGCAACCTCTAGGTCCTTTTCTGCAGACTGTACTGGTGCATGGGATTGTTCCGTCCTATGTGCAGGACTTTGCACTTGTCCTTGTTGAACTTCATGAGATTCCTTTTGGCCCAATCTTCCAATTTGTCTAGGTCACTCAGAATCTTACCCTACCCTCCAGCATATCTACTACACCGCCAGCTTGGTGTCATCCATGAACTTATTGAGGGTGCAATCCATCGCATCTTCCAGATCATGAATGAAGATATTGAACAAAACTGGCCCCAGGACCAAGCCCTGGGGCACTCCACTTGATACTGGCTGCCAACTAGACACTGAGCCATTGATTACTACCTATTGAGCCAAACCATTCAGCCAGCTTTTTATCCACCTTACAGTCCATTCATCCATCCCAAACTTCCTCAGGTTGCTTGCAAGAATCCTATGGAAGATGGTATCAAAAGCCTTGCTAAATCAAGGTGTATTACGTTCACTGATGTCCCCACATCCACAGAGTCAGTCATCTCATCATAGAAGGCAATGAGGTTGGTCAGGCGTGATTTGCCCTTGGTGAATCCATGCTGACTGTTCTAATCACCTTCTCTTTGATAAGTGTTTACACACATGCTCTGGGAGGCAGTGGGGAGGATACTTTAATTAGAGCCGAGTGTGAAGCTGGAGTCTGCTGGAGCACGGTAATTACCATGTTCCAGCAGACTTGATTAATTAAGCCTGCACTGAAATTACAGTGCATTGGAGCATTGCAGCAGCCCCGATGCATGTGTATAGATGCCGCAAGTGCTTAGAAATGGATTCTTTGAGGGCCTGCTCCATTATTTTTCTGGGGCCTGAGGTGAGGCTGACTGGTTTGCAGTTCCGTGGATCCTCCTTTTCCCTTTTCTTAAAGATGGGCACTATATTTTTCCCTTTTCCAGTCATTCAGGATATCCCCCAATTGCCATGAGTTTTCAAAGACACTGGTCAGTGGCTCTGCAATCACATCAGCCAACTCCAGGGGTAGGCAAAATGGTGGATCTGGTTGGTGGCCAGACTCCATTTCCTAGCAGCCCCTGCCCACATGGCTGGGTCCAGTTTGCATGGAGACCCCAGCAGCAGCTACACTGTAATAGCATGGGGCCAGGGTTTCCATAGAGACCGGTCCCAGTAGTGGGCATGGCAGAGCAGTGAACTGCTCCAGGGTCAGGCTGGGATCCTGCAGCAGTGACAATGTCATCCGTAGCTGGGGCAGAGCCATGACCTATAGCCTGCATGCTCCAGGGAGGGGACATGTAGGCAGTGGATCATGGTTCTGCCCTGGCTCTAGACCATGCTGTCACTGCTGCAAGGAGCTGCAACAGAGACACAATCCACTGCTTGTACACCCCTGCCTGGAGCATGCACACTGCAGATCGTGACTTTGCCCTAGCTCTGGACTACACTGTCACCGCTGCAAAATCCCAGGATAGCCCCAGAGCAGGTTCCCACTTGGGCATGTGCCCTGCCAGCACTGCTGGGGCCAGTCTCCATGAAACCCTGACACCGCGATATCACAGGACAGCCGCTGCTGGGATCTCCATGAAAATCAGCCCCAGCCAGATGGGCAGGGGCTGCTATGAAATGGAGTCCACTGCCTCTCAGATCCGGCCCAAGGGATGGATATTGCTTGCCCATAACTCCCTCAGCACATTCAGATGCATCCTGCTCCACGGACTTGTATGCATCCAGCTTTTCTAAATAGTCCCTAACCTGTTCTCTCACTACTGAGGCCTGCTCACCTTCTCCCCAAACTGTGCTGCCTACTCTTTTTGGGAAAGGGGTTTGCCATCTTGGAACTAGGGGAAAAATATATATACTAAAAATCAAACATCAGTAATAATACATTTTAATTTTATTTATAAAAAATATTTTGGTCCTGATTTGTGTATTTGTGCTGTATATATATAGAAGTGATTGCATAATAGCTCAAAATGAAGTCTTTGTCTTGTATATTGTTGGGGGTGTGGAGGGTAATAGGTTTGCTGGGAGCTGTGGAGGTGTGTGTGGGGATGTGTGTGTATGTGGAGTGTGGGGGAGGGTGTGGGGGTATGTGTAAGTGGATATGAAGTTTATGAGGGTGTGTGGCTGGGTGAGTATGGGGTTTGTAGAAGGGGAGGGTGGCTGGGGGTGTGTATGGGTGAATATGTGTGTGTAGGATTAAGGGGGGCTCCCCCCAGAGGCGTGCAGGTGGGTGTTGTGTTTGTGGGGTGTGTAATTGTTTGGGGAGAGTGTGGTTGTGGGGTTTGGGGAGGAGTGTATGTGGGATGTGCATGGGAGCCCCTGCATCTTCCCCCCTGTGCTCGTCAGCCCCTGCCCCACAACAGTTCAGAGTCTACACAGCCTGCAGTGCCTCCCCCACCACCACCAGCAGTGCATAGCCCTGGAGTGGTCCTCACACACTCTGCACCACCCAGCCTGGTGCATCCTGCTGCCCCTGGGCATGCAGCAGGGCTGGGGTGGCTCCTTCTGGCTTCCACTGCTGTTGTCCCCAGCCCCACAGTAGTGGTGGGTACCAGCGCATGCAGCCCTGAATCTGCACACTCCATGCTGGATCCAGCCTTGCCTCTCCAGGCTGAGCAGTTCACCACCTCCTCACCACCACAGGGCAGTTTTTGGTGCAGGCACCCAGAGCACGCGTCACACTGCGCTGGGCTGCCAAGTGGCTCCAACACTCCTGCCTCTGGGCTTCCCTGCAGCTGCTCCACTCTGTCACCACTGCTGCACAGGACAGCCCAGAGGCAGTGGTGACAGAGCTGCATGGCAGCTTGGTGCAGCATGCACTTTGGGTGGTTGCACCAAAAAATGCCTGGCAGCAGAAGGGGAAGGGGCTGCTTTCCCAAGCACTGAGCAACAGTTTCTGCCTGGGGCTGCTGCCGCTGCTGCTCAGCCTGGACAGGAGAGCCAGGAGCCAGCACTGGGGGCCAGGCTGAGCAGCAGTAGCATGGGAGACAAACTGGTGCTCAGTATGGAGCAAACATGGCCCCTCCCTCTCCCACTACTGGTGCTTCCTAGTGCAGCTGCCCAGAGCCTGTGTGAAGCTGCCCTGCATTTGCTCTGTGCTGCCACCACTGCCCAGAGGGCACTTAGTTCCACCATTAAACAGTGTTTTCCTTCTAAAATGTTTCTGAGGTTATTGAGCTATTTCAGAAGGAAAACACACTGTTTAAATGATGGAACTAAATGCCCTCTAAAAGAGAATAAGGAAGGAGACTAAGCTAAGCTATTAAGTGATAGCAGAGACAAGTCCAAAAACATGAAAGAACAAAAGGTGAAAAAAAGTTTTGAACAAATTCTCCACTGTAAACCCACAAAGTGTTTTACACAGGATAGGATAGATTTTGACCAGTTCATCCATGACTATGCCCATAAAAGGCAAAAATATATGGCAATATCACTGTCACCTAATCTAATTTAGTAAATTAACTTCTATAACATTGTTTAGGTGTAAAAATTGGCACTCAAAAGTTAATACTTAGTTGTCTGTAATATAATTTAGGCCATTGGCACATGCACATCATGCACTGAATTATACATGTCTGTTATGGAAAAAAGTCTGCATTTACAATATCATAGGCAACACTTGAATCTATATATAGTTGTAATGGGGGTAAGTTATAGTCGTCCGTGGTTCTCTTAAGTACATGATACTGCAAGCAAAAAACTATTATTTTTCTTCTCAATAAAGGAAAATCAGCCTGACTGTTTATCACAGAAGTAAAAACCCCTGCATAACAATACTCAACACTACACCTTACCCATTTGCCTGCAGAAGGACATTACTAATTATGCTTAGCTAACAGCAGAAGAGCAATCTTTCCCAGGGGCAGAGAGGTGCCACTGGAGCATGATGCTTTTTCCATGCCAAGGTTTGAGACATCCTTATCCAGCTTTTGGAGACATGCCCTAAACTTGCAGAACTCCTACTATAAGCCACAGAGCAATGGATTATTCAGGCTATGTGCTCAGTTCTGGAGAAAGTTCTTAGACTGGCCTTCTCTCCAGTGCTGTCACACATTGGAGGTACTTAGACATCTGCTGCCCTGGGATGTCTAAGAGTTGTTCAAGTCTTTGAAACCTTAACTTCCACCTATTTTAGCATTATGCTTTTTTTCATGAGCAACTCAAGCAGAGGAAAGGTGATCTTCAACTACCTATAACATTACTATGTAATGAAATTAGGTAACATTACTACCTATGAAACTATGAATTGTTGGACAAATTAGAAAATATATCCTAGCTCAGGGGTTTGTTTTTTTCCATGCAGTCAACAACAGACAGAGCTGTGCTGAAAAGCGTACAATAAGTGACAAAAACTAGAAGTATGGGTCACTACCAACTCTCCTAAAATGAGCTAAAATAGCCCTATATCACACAGTACAACAAATGCATTTACTGCATAACATACCATTTGTGTGAAGAAACCTATCAAATACTACTACATGCAACACCAGAAAAAAAACTAAGCAAATATTTCCTTGTTATAGTGTAGGGAGAAGACATTTTACAGTCTCTATCACACGGCAATGTAATTAATCCTGAGATTTAACCCAGCAATAACAGTTCCATTGGGTACTTTAATTACCGCTTTCCTCAGAACTGGACTTTTTTTTAATTGGATAACATATCAGATTATGGTTGCAAATTAAAGCATATTTAATCAACCACACACAATACAATTGTCTTCAAATCCTCCTTAGTATTCAGTCAGCTGACAAATGCCAAATTTCATACATTGTAATGAAGGGAAGCACAAACTTTGGGATATGAAATTGAATTTGTAAGTGAACCAAGTTTAGTTCTATTAGAATTTCATATGATTTAGTAAGCTGATTTTATAAGTGTGCATGAAAAAATGCATGAGGTGAAAGACGAGAGTTGTAGCAAATTATAGTTCCTACTCAAACTACAATTTTAGTATCTCTTTTTTTTCCCCCTTTCTTTCAGTCAAAAAAGTCTATATTCATATCATCTTTAGTAGTATACACTGGGTGGTATCTGACAAACCTAGTAAGGAGGGTTTTAAATTAGTTTCCACAGCAGATGGTGACTAAAACCCTCCATCATTAGAGCAAACTATCCAGAGGGAAAAGGACCTGAGGAAGTTCAACTTTGGGAAAGGGCCAGAGAGCTATGGGGCAGCAATAAGTGATACAAAAGGGAAAGACAGCCACAAGTAAGTGGAGGCATGGCGGGGGGGAGGGGGAGAGGAGGAGGGGGGCAGGGACTAGACATCTGAAGTGCTGGGGAGAACTGGGGGAGGGGCAGTGGGTCCAATTTGGGCCAGTGAGGGAGGGAGAAAGAGAAGGTATGGTGTTTACAGCACGGTATAGCCTTAGTGCAGTGGTTCTCAACCTATTTACCATAGTGAGCCATACTTGCAGCTCTCAATGTGTTATGTAGGCCACATCCCACAATTGAGGGGGCCCCCAGCTTCCAGGGCTATAGGACCAGGGGAAGGGCCCAGAGCCCCCTGTTCCACACCAGCAGTGCCCAAGCCCTGGCTGCCACCCACAGGAGGTGAGAGTTGCTGGAGTGGAGTACAGAGCCTAGCTCCCCTGCCCCCATGTCCCATAGGCAGCATTCATGGACAGAAGCCTGTGGGGGGCAAGCGGATGCAGGCTGCCCACTGCAGGCTTGGGGATCCCAGCCCTGCTGTCCTCCTTCCAGGGCATCCAAGGCCCAGCAGGTGGGACCCAGTGTCAGTGGGTAGGAAGGCTTGGTGCCACTGTCAGGAGCCCCACAGCAGCCGCTCCACCTTGTTGAGGCGCCCCCTGTCCACCCAGCAATAGCAGCATCAAGTTGTGCCCCCACTGCTGTCAGGAGGGCAGGGGGCATGGGGCTCCCGGCAGTGGCAGTGAACCTCCCTGCCCCACTCTGCTACGGAGGACCCTGGGGAGAGGGGGCAAGTCCACAGCAGGCAGCCTGCATCTCCATCTACCCCTGCCCCACACACAAATCTGAGGGGGCAGCTGCCCCGCCATGCCTCCCCAGGAGTGCTCACAGCAGTGGGGAGCCACTGCCCCCTCAATACCCTCCAGATGAGCCAGTTATGGCTCTACCCTGCTCCCCTACCAAGCCCTGGGGCCTAACATTCCTGCCCTGGCCCCAGACCCCATGCACCACACCATCTGGGTAGCACCCCCAGCCCTGCCCTACGCTACTCTTTCTCCCTCACTGTGCGGGCCTCAATCTGTTTCTCCCAATCTGCCCCCCTGCCTCCAATCACCCTCCTTCCACTCAGCCCCAATCTGTCCCTTGCAGGCTAGAACTCTGCCAACCTATAAAGGGAAATCCACTATTTCCTGCATTTTTCTCCCTGACTAACAAACCCTGGGCAGCAATCTTTCCTTTTTTTTCTTTCTTTCTTTTTTAAACAGGATGTCACATGGGCTGCAGCAGTGTGCTGATTGAGGTGTATGGAGCCCATGGGTTGGGAACCACTGCCTTAGTGTAACTCAGGCGAAGTAACATATATTAGAGGTAGTTCTGTCCTGGCATGGAATAACTTTGAGTTGCTTAATAAGTGCTTAAAACCAGTTTCAGGTGTTAATGTGCAGCCAATCCAACTGTTAAAATATCCAGGAGTCATCCAAAATTACTGTGTAAGAAGGCCCTTACTCTGTTTTAAATCTTATGTTAAAAGGCTCTCAGATATTTATTATGTAGATATTTTAAGGGTCTCCTCATTTCTTGTCATTACTCTGACAAGCCTTTTTTCAGTACATTTGGTATATATCACATGCTAGGTTTCTATTATAACTTATTAATTCCAAATTTCTTGCATACGTATGAAGTCTGAAAAGTTCATGATTCTTTGAAAGCTGTTCAATATTCATTTAGCTTGTTCTTTCCACCAATACGCCTACCAGCAAACTCTAGGATGTTCTTGGGAAAACAACAAAAAGGAGCAAATACAGTTGCAGCAAGGTAGTTTAGAAAGCGAAATGAATAGTTACAGTTAGTGCTTTACCACAATAGTGCTCAACCGTTTGGCCCTACTGGCCAGATGAAGAGTGTGGGGCTGGTCCATAGGCCAGATTGGACTGCGTGTGGTGGGATCAGGTTCTGGGGACCTCATGTCACCCCTGCTTAGTCCCATGTGCCAGGATGAGACTCTGCACCATCCTTTGGACCCACATGCCTGGATCAAGCCTGGTGCCAAACTGTACTCCCCATCTAGCATGCAGGGCTAGAGCCTGTGGGGCTCCCCACAGATGCATGGGGAGCCCTGCAGGCCAGATGACATAGCACTGGAGCAGGCCAGGGATTGATCAGTCCTGCTTTACCACATTTACGTAGTTATACTAACCACATACCAGAAACCTTTACCAGTCAAATGTCATGCAATTGACAACACATTTGAAGACATATGAAAAAGATTTTTGTTGCACAATTACAAGTTCAATTACATTAAATTATTTGTAAAATGATTCAAACACAACAAATCCTACTCATTCCCCTAAACATTAACATACAAATCAACAAATGTTGATGCTTACTATTACTGAAGTCTACCACAGCTCTGGCTGTTCTAGCAAGCCTGATAGCAGCAATCAATAGCTATCATGCAGTATTTCTAGCACTCTTCAGAGAAAAAGGTTTTAAATTTTAAGCACAGTAGGTGCCTATACACATGCTCTTTCATGTTTGAATTAGAACTTGTGCGAGCAAACTCAATTAATTGAGTCTGCTCCATATTCTAATTTAGAACACTGCAGTGTCACTGCAACATCATGCGTATTAAGGCCTTGCATGTTTTAAAATAGTCGCAAAGTGCTAAGCCTTACTGAACAAGGTTTACATAAAGCATCTCATAGCCATTTTTAAATGCCTGGGGATTAATACACATGACTCTGTGGTGTTCTAATTAGAGTGGCTGCCTGGCAACTGCTCCAATTAAAATGCCCCCCCGGCCCACTTCCAAGCGTGCGTATGGGCAGCCAGTGTTGTTATGCTATTTCCATTTTTGTGCAGCACTTGTAACTTAAATACTTACTATTATTTTAAAGCTGTAAGTTTAACAATGAGGTCTAGTTTAAGTAGTCTGAATCAGATCACATTCTTCCATGTATGGCTCCTTGATTTGTACATGTATTACAGCATACAGCAATGGTTCCCAAACTGTGGGTCATGACCCCATATGGGTTCGCAGCATCAGCAGATAGGGTTGCAAGTGTAGGGGGCTGTGGGTTGGGGATGAGGGGCCATGTTGAGGAAATGGGGCCATAAATGGGGTCATGGCCAGGAAAAGTTTAGGAAGCACTGGCATACAGCAAGAGCTAGCATGCAGGATTTATCAGTTGCATATTCAAGTTAAGAGCCTGAGACCCAGCTAAATCCCATTTCATTCAACATTAAAAACCCAATCTTTCAGGTTCATAGGGATGGCAAGAGAGAGTCAGGTCACCTGTTTCTATACCACCATTATATCTAAGATGAACCATTTATTTTTACATTTGTCATTATTTGTATGATGATTTACAGATAGTTTTTGCATCTAAATTTTGTGATCCACCACTATTGTCAGGTTTGTAATGCAAAACCTGATAGTAATCTTAATAATAGTAATAATAATAATAATAGCATTTCTACACTAGTTATTTACTTGTGTGTTGTGTTTGTTAGAGACAAATCCCACCACTCACTTCCAAAAAATCACATCATTTGTACCATGTAATCTGTAACTCTCTATGCCTTCCTTAACATGCCACTTCCTAGATTTCCCACTTCATCTCTTAGTTTGGGTTTCCCAAAGTGTCTCTATTTACAACTCCAAAACTACTACTAGAATAGCTCTAGTAAAAAAGACCAAGCTCAACAGTCCAGTATTCCCTGCATTAAATTCCTCAGGAAGAACACACCAGTATTCACCTGTGTATTATACTGCCTATCCCTGCCCCCACCATGATGGCATGATGGTAATATTGAAACACCCCCAGAGGTTCTGGATCAATAGTATCTACTTGTGTTTGTGAGGCAGGCTGGTCTATTACGAAAAAAGCCAAAGGCTCTAATCCTGGGCCACCTTTTGTAGCCACAATGGGTCTTTGCTTAGCAGAGCTCTTCCCTCTTTTTTTCTTAGTCTAATAAGGACTCGGGGACCACCTTGTATTTCTTGAGCCGATCTCACAACTCTCTAGACCTATCCTCTGCAAAGATTTGTACATTTTCGGTTTCCATCCACCATCCTTCACCTCAGTTTTAGCATAAAAAATATTCTCTTTCTAGTCAAAATACAGTGGGTACAAATCCCCAAAGAGGCACCATTTTTCCTCCTTGAATCTGAAGCTCTCCCTGTAACTGTGTAATAGTAAGTTTAGTGACTGTGGGAAGCTACCCTTTTGCATCTTGGTTTTCTTGCATCACAGCCCAGAGTACAACTTGGGTGACCTCTAATTCCCTTTTCTACTTATCTGCTCTTTCCCAGAACTGTAAGCATTTCTCTAAAATTGCTGTCCTTTCATTAGTGGCAGTCCGCAGTGCAAGAGAATGATAGCATGGCTGCCTGGGGAGAACCTTTCAACTGTACATAACACTTGTCCAAATAAATGTAAGCATGCAAAAGCAGAGTACAGTAATAAGTACTTCAATGACAGAAGCCATCCTGCTTTTGAGATATACCAAAGTATCCAAAGAACAAAACTGAGAACATGATTTGTTTACTCTAGCCCTCAGGACCACCATTGCAAAAGATGAATTTCAAATAGCTCTGAAATGGCAAACTTACTCTGGCTAGGTACACACATTCAAAAAGCCTGAGGGAGAATCGATCTAAGTTGTACAGTTTTCTGTAAGTGGTGTAGTTTATATCAGTAACAAACAACACGTATTTGCCCTTTGGTCGGGAGGGAGGGGGGCAAATCTTAGACTGGGTTCCTCTATTTTTAAACTAGTCTGTGGCACCAAACTTCTCTGTTGTGTTGCTCGTATAAACCAGTTTTGTGAGCTGAATTTCTGTTCTGTTATAGGTATAGACCGGTCTCTAATCACTTATACTAATAAAAAGTGTAATGTTTGTACCTGGCCTTTGGGAATTGAGATTCATGGGTACATTCAGTTCTTCTACTAGCAAAAAATCCTCAATTTTTTTAGTTTTCCAAGTGTTTGACATCAGTTAGTACCCCAAGTGTGGTTTAATGGAAAATGCACAGCTCAAAGGAAAATAAGCTACTGTAAAGGACATCTGAGGCATTGAACAGCCACCTTCAGAAGGCGGCTTTAACTGTCACAATCAGGCATAACAAGTTTTACATATTCAACACTTATGTTGTCAAAAAGGCTAATTTAATGTCTCAGAGGAGTTTATTATGTGGTCTAGAAAAATAGTTTCTCTCAATTACAATGCTTTTTCTTTACTGGAAACAAACATTTAGTGACTTCTTCCAAGAGAATAAATTTACTAATTGACTACTTGGGGACTAGCTCCTCACACCCTTTGGTTGAGCAGCTCAATGTAGTGAAGCTCTATGTGGCAGAATGAATTCATTCATGAGGAAGGCCTGCACAAGATTTATTTTGAGCTTAATTTTGTTGGAAGCTTCCTGGTACTTTTTAGCACAGCATGGAATCCAAAAAAAATAAATAAATAAAAGGGCATCAAATGAAAGCATGCCGATGGGCTTCAGAAAATATTATGTGGAGGCCTCCCAGATTACAGGGAATTGGACTTTCTGTCTCGGACATCATATGGCTTTGTGACATAGTTCAATTTATCAGTCATGGAAGAATGTGAAGAATTAATTTAGTTCTCTTAATTTCTGTAGATCTCAGAGCAAGATATAAACAATTGAATTTAGATTTTAAATATCTGTGAGAAAGGCAGGTATTAAGCCAGTGATGCATATGGAGAAACCTAGACAACATGCTTAGCAATCTGTTTAAACCACATGCAGCCATGGACAGGACTAGTATAAAGCAAATATTTAAAGTTCAACCTTCCTACTTTAACCAACAAATGATGCTGTCCCAAATATCAGCCTAATTTTCAAAGAAGATGAAGATGCTCTACATGGCCAGTCTGTGCGCCAGAATGTGTTACAATGCTTCCCATTTTCATCTGCTGTGGACCTGATCACCACCTCCAAAGACATGTGTCTGATTTATGAGGTTAATGGAATTTGATGCATGAGAAAACAGAATCAAACCCAATATCCAAATCATTGATTCCATATTGTGACTTACGTATCTCTCCAGTGTCACTTGCCAACTTCTGAGGCTCATTCCTGGGCTCCCTATCGTTTCTGCTCCCATACAATACCTATGCAAAAGGAAACTCTTCCCTGTTCTTGGAGAATTAGAGCAGGGAAGTGGGGATTATACCTTTAAATTGTGCTGCTGGGAGGCCAGAAGAGGAGGGCTTTGGAGCCCACTGGGATCGATTCACACAAGTGGGCAGTGGCAAGAATTTTAAAAGTAGGCTGAGGGAGAGGCAATATCAAGATTATAAGGCTGATCACCCATTCTAACCTAATCCAAGCAATGAAGCAAACTGAGGGAAATTCACCCTGTTGGACTGCCCATTGAGCCAGAGACCCTGTGAGACCACAGCCGATGTCGCAAAGGTAACCCAGAGGTGTGCATAAAGAGAATGTAACTTAAAGTTGCTCTCCTTCTACAGGGCTTAGGGCCTACCTCCCATTTTCAATAACCAAGTTGTGACAGAGGAGAGGTAGGTGGGCACCTTAGGAAAAGAAAAGAGCCAACTAGCCAGAATCAACCACCAGGGGGAAGTAGACAACACTGAGGCTTCCACTTGTGGTTACACCCTAAGAACTAGGAATGTGCTTTCTCGCAAAGTTTCCTCTTGCAAAGCATAAGAAGTTGCTTTTTCCTTGTAGAGATGTGTGATCAAACTTCATTAATCATTGTACTGATCATGTAGTCATAGATTCATAGATGTAGGGTTGGAAGGGACCTAAGTAGATCTTCAAGTCCGACCCCCTGCCCTGGTCGGGAGAGTATACTGGGCTTATATGACCCCAGCTAGGTAATTATCCAGCCTCCTCTTAAAGACCCCCAGGGTTGGAGCCAGCACCACTTCCCTTGGAAGTTGGTTCCAGATCCTAGCCGCCCTGACTGTAAAATAGTGCCTTCTAACATCCAGCCTGATGTATTCCAAAACATGCATCTTCGAAATTGAGCTCATCTTGCAACCCTATTCATACATTAATGCCTTTGATTATGTTTTAATGTTAGCTCAGTGTGTCTGGCACTGTATTTGCTGATCTGTACTGGGGCCTCAGAAACTCCAAGCAATCCGTTTCACTCCAGTTCTGGGACTTCACTTTACTTAGTTCTGTACTTGAATTCCAAGACTCAGCCTAGCAACTACCCCATAGTGGAGCTTGAGAGAGAGAGAGAGAGATGACATTTGCTGTGGTAGGACCTCTGTTTTGATTATACTCCCTCATCAGTTTGTTTTGATGAAAAAAAATTGTGACCAGTTTAATCAGTATGTTTTCCAAGTCTGACACCCTCTTGCCAGTATGCCATTAACATGCACTAGTATTTGTTGCATAATGAAAGACAGTTAGCCAATACTAAGCAGCAGGACTTCAGCTTTCAGGAGGCAAGCATTTACAAAAATTCAGACATCCCATTAGAGCATTTCATTTCTCCAATTAAACTCCAAACTTGCATCAAGTTTTAAACAAGCTATGTAGAGGTTGTATTAATGTGATTTCTAATTATATTGGTTGGAGACCACTACCTAAGAAAATAGATGCTTTGGCCTTAGCTAATGGCTGTAAAATATTTCATATTTACTGAGGGAACACCACTTTTCCCTGAAGCTAATAACAAGCCACAATGGCCAAAAAGGACCTGTAGTTGTGTGACCTGTCCCCTTAAGGGCAGGCAGCTAGTTGGCTAAAGGGCTGCAGATATGAAGGTCAATGAGGGCATGACTTCTTGGGAATCAAAAGCAGGCAGAACTAGGGGAGCACTGGAAGAGAAGCACCAGAGACTTCTAGGCTATGAGGACAAGCTGGAAAAAAGAAGGCTGAAGCCACAGCAGACCTATCCTAGGGTCCAGGACAATAAGATTTTTTTGTTTATGTGCTTTCATTTGTTGAATGACTGTATATTACCAGGGCATGCTGAAAGATGTACCAGGCAAAAAAGGCCAGCAGGTTTAAAGACTGCATATTACCAAGACTTGCTAAGAGATGCTTGGGGAAAGGGCAAGAACCTGGTTGAAAAGGCCTGAGGAAGAAACCTGCTACAGGACTCAACAGCACCGTGCCTACAAATGAAAAGATTCTTTATCCAGCCTCAAATATACTTTGCAAATTCAGTACCAACATGGGACAGCTTGGTGGCTGATGCTCATTACTGCATTTCACAGAAGTGGTGCAACAATGTACTTAAAACTATTACTTCTATCATTGCTAAAAACCTACCCAGTCTCCAAAAGGAATGAGAGATGTGATTTTTTAAGAGCTACTGCTCAAGAGGAAACTCAGTATAAGTAACCAGACTATTAAACACTATCCCAGACTTCATTCCCAGATCCTGTTACCAATTCAAATGGGAATCTTTCTGATGAAATTTTGTTTAATATGCTAGCATGGTGATTCCTAACCTTTTCAGAAAGGTTGAAAAGGATGTATCAAGGTCACTTAAAAAAAAATAAAAGTTTAAGGGAAGAGACACATATATTATGCTTAAAAACTAAATTGAAGGAGCTGTCAAGGCTTATCATGCTGAATATAAACCTAGCCAAGGCAGGTGAAGTAGCTTTCACTTAAGTGCATTTATAATACCTAAATTACCAAGTCCATTTTTAGTTTAGGAACCCAGGAGAGAAGCTTTAGGACTCGTGATTCATGTCAGGAACTGAGCTGGGTTAATAACTTGTGTTTCACTTTAACTGCAAGTTTCTTGCTTTAACTACTGGACTGCTCTGCCTACACTTTCTTCTAAACAAAGCTGCTTTCATTCTGGCATTAATAAACACAAAGTCAAGGTGCTCCTCAAAGTGGAACAACATTCAAAAGGATTGAAGTTGTTCCTACTAGTTCTTCAAAATCTTAATATCTTCAGGTCTTAACTAGTGGTAGTCCTAGAGCTGTCCAAATGTTCTGATAGAATTTTTCTTAACATTTGTTACTGTCGCCTCACTTAAACAAAAAATAAACCTGCATAACCTGAGTAATTTCCCACAGAAACTGGTTTAGTTTCTATTTAGTTTGCCTATAAATTTGTTTAGAAACCTAGTCAGTAGCTCTGGAGCAATCTTCCTGTCCTAACTAGACTGGAAGAGGACCCAAGGTCTTCAGACAAGGTATTCAATAATTAGTCTGGGCTCAAATGCTTGAAAAGATGTTCTTTATTCAATCCCATAATGCCAACTGTCTTCCCATGATCTTCTCCAGTGCCTGGTCAGCCTAATTTCTTGTGCCTAGAAACCTGGAAATTGTAAGAACTACAAATCCACTTATAAAACTAGAATCCAAGACACTGAGGCATTTTGTAAATTTACTGACTCAGAGAGAGACTTCCCTAAGCCCCAGAACCCTGGCTTCTAGTCTCCATGACTCCGGGCTCATCCTTTCCACCAAAGGCTTCTTGGGCTCTGGCTCCTAAACAACCCATGACATTGGGTATTTTAACTGGTCAAAAATACTTGGTAGATTGACTGGTCAAATATTAATTGAACAAGTATTTTAAAGCATTGGAGTAGCAAAAAGACTAATTTTTGATAGGTTAGATACTTATGCTAATTACAGAAAAACACATCCATTAACTTATCATGAAACATGGAATTTATAATAATTCATTACAGTTTTTTTGGAATATAACTAACAAAGTTGGCATGTATAAACATATATAATATTCAGGACTGGACAGTAGGGCTGTGTGAAGCTTTGGTCCTTGATTCAATTTGGCAGAGATTCAGCCCAATTTGATGGCTGAATTTCTGAATTCGAATTGAATCAAGAGACCCTTTAATCTCTCTGAATCGAATCAGAACTCTCCAAATCAATTAAGAAAGATTCTACGATTCAGACATAGACATAGCTTTAAATATTTTTTTCTACATAACTCAAGGTACCAGGCAGCTCAAGAACACTGAGATGCTGGGGTGGATGGAGCATCCCCCAGGAGTGCAGGGGGATCCCTAATGTGCTCGGCAGCAGACCCAGAAGTAGACAAGAAGCACTTTTAGTCCACTTCCAGGTCCACTGGGAAGCACACTGGGGACCCCCCACTGCAGGCCCCTGGCTCAGCAACTGCTGCCTTCTGGGTCCAGGGCAGTTGATCACTGAGCCAGGGACAGAGTTGTGGGGGTGCCACAGCACGCTCAGAGGCGGACCCGGAAGTGGACCAGAAGTACTTCCTGTCCACTTCTGGGTTTGGCGCCCAGCATGCGCATCCCTCCTTCCCCCCCCCCCCCCCCCC
>NW_005842218.1:1687272-1694131 GCF_000455745.1 Alligator sinensis
GACGCTGCATCTACCCCACCACTGTAGCATTCATGAGCCATGCCTGGTACCTCAAGATATGTAGAAAAAACATCTAAAGCCGTGTCTATGGATGAATCACTGATTCTTCGAAACAGCATCAAATCTTCAGATTCAGATTTGGCCGAATCAAATCAGGGACAGTGATCCAAATCAATTAATCGAATCCCTGTCCCCAGTTTGGGCCAAATCCAAATTGAATACAGCCCATTTTGCACACCCCTACTGGATAGTTCTTATTGGCTTTTATTCTGGAACCCCACAGTCAACCTAAACCATTGCAAAATCAAATGGAAAAAAAAAACACCCCCAGAAATAACACACAGCAAGTATAAAAGACAAGTCATTTTAAATGCAGCTATGTTAGGTTCAGTAGGCAGCAGGCCAGCTCTTCAAGCATTTTGCTGTTTGTTTTTTTCTGTTCATATTTGGAGATGCCTGCAGTCACAGAAGATGAGCTACTGGAGATACTTTTCAATGCTGCTGGTTTGGGTTCCTCTGTCAGTGCAGAGTGGCTCCTACAGTCTCATGTGGATTACTGGGGAAAGGCTGCCAAAGTGGAGTGAATGAGAGCAAGTCAGTCCTGACCCTAGTAGGGCTGAGGGGACAAAAGTAGTCTTCACTTCTGCTCTTGCTAAAAAATGACACCGATTCAATTAGAGATAGTGACCACCACCTACACAAAGGTATTCTTGACCTCATGGATCATTTGCTAGTATTTGACTGTAGTCTAATAATAGGTAGCCAACTGACCAGTAAATTGACATTATTTGACCTGTTAATTGACTGACTTGCCAAGCTAGCAGAAAAAGACCTCAGTCTTAAATCCCCAAGTCACAGCTAATCTGGAAGCATGAGTGTCACAAAAATAAGCATTTAATCTTTTCACGCCATGTCACCGGCTTTCTTTTTTCATTGTGTTAAGCCTGCAGTAATTGCTTTTTGTATATGCTTCAAGATGAGTACATGAGATTAAATCTTCTGGTACCACTGGTCCTTTTGAAGCATCTATGCCATTATTAAAAGAACAAGGACACTGGCAATAAAAAGGTCTTCAGTTCTTATGCACCTACACAATTCCTGCCTGAATACAACTATAAAAGTATTCCTTGGAACAAGTGTTTTCAATAGTCCATCTTTCTAAATGGAATACAGGAAACAGTTTTGTAAGAGTTATTAGAGAGCTAAAACAGAATGCTCTATTATGCACTTGGTTGTTGGCAATGTTGGCTTTCTGGCAAAGTAAGTAAGTTCTTTAGGATTTTATACAGTGTGACCCTGGTGGTTCCTTCTGGGAAGAAAGGACTAGAGCCATGGTTCCCACAGTCTGACAGATTGTGCACCACCCATTTAAAATGATACAACCTTAAGTACCACCAGCACATTTTCACATTTGTCAAAAGACAAATAATAAATCCGTTAACACATACCACTAACAAGTTGTCCACGTACCACTGGTGGGATGCAGACCACAGATTCAGAACCCAAATTTCACACACGCATAACTTCTAACAGTAAAGTTGAGATTCACCTACATTTATGTAAAGCTGACATGAATATGGCATCACCATTTATTCGTACTTGAAGAACCAAAAGTTGAGTACCTTTCATGGGGCAAATAGTGACTCCATGCAAAGTTAGAGGCAGGTGAGAGCATAGTTCAAGTTGTTTTTACGCCCATTTATTTATCCAGGCTTCTCCATGTGCAGATTATTCTATACTACAATTTTTAGAGATAAGCAAGTTGACAAAGCATTATCCTTACAAAATGAGAATGAGAAACTGTTTTGTGTAAATCAGTTGATCCTCATGTAAAGTTTGCTGCTTTGGCAATTAATTTTAAGAAACCTGACCTTCATGGGTGGGGCAGGGGGGCAGACCAAAAAGACTTGAAAAGCACTTTAGTTCCACGAAACACTTCCAGCTGTTGCTTGTTTCTGTTTAATGACGGCCCCTTTTCTTCACAGGGGTCTTACTCAAGTCCACCTTGTTTCCTCTTTCTGTTGTCCTTTTGCTCTTCATGTCCAGTTTTTCTTCCTCCTATCCCCAACTCCCAAGACCCTTAAAGGGATCTCATTATATTAAGTATTACACTGGTCAACAGCGCTTAAAGGCCAGCAGTTCTTCAATGTAAATGGTGAGAATTATTCTGGATTTCTATATCATCTGCTACTCAAGATGCAAAACTCTGACTCAGATATTAGTCTTTGCTGGAGTAGCACACACAAGACTTCTTTGAAGAGCTAGTCACTCTTAAGCCTATGTAAAGTTTGCAGATCAATACAACAAGAGCAACCACATCCTAACACAACTACAAGCATACAATTCATACCTCTGGAAATAAAACACTTACTGACATGACATAAAATTAGATCTCTCAGCAGATGTCTTGTGGGAAGTGATATCAGGCTGAGTGCAAGCACAGATGAAACAAATGTTTTGTTCTGCATCATAGGTAATTAATGGCAATAAAGAGTTGAGGGTTTGTTTGTTGTGTTAGTTGTCTAGATATAGACAGTAATTAACCATTTCAGTTGACAGGAGTAACTATGCTATAAGGCTAAAAATGTATAGCATTTCAAAATGACTATCATTGGAACAGCAGGAGTTATATTTGATGGGTCTGAGACCAAGAAGTCTTAGTGATGTACAAAATTCTTGATTCAGTGGAAATTTACTGCTAGCCAAAAGAAAATAAATCCCATACCAAGAGCTCTTTAAAAAACTGGGGAATCACACTGCTTTGTCTTAAAATTTTAAACATCTTCAATTTTAAATATATATTCATTGATCCTAGAAAGATCATTAGCTTTTATGAGTAAGGACCTACTGAATTTGCAATTTTGTGATTATCTTTTTATGCAAAACCATGAAATAGGTAGGTTCCCTTCACCTCCCCTCCCCCAAAATCACGGGGACCATGAAAAAGCACAAAAATGGCCACTGAATAGGGGTGGGGGAAAGGGAGCTGCAAACAGAACAAGGAGGGGAGAGGGGAGCGAGAATAAATTGGAGGCTGAGCCCCTGATGTAGGCTCAGTTCAGGAGCTAAAATCAGGTGCCATCCAGGAAAGCTGGGATGGTTTTTGCACCAGCTTTTAAAGCACTTGCAGGCATGCTTCTGCAGCATGCTTGCTCACTTCTGCCTGAGAAAGCAGAGATGAACATGAAGAAGTCTTGCAAAACCATCAAATACATTTCAATGGTGGACCATACAAGACAGTATGCTGCAGAGACCTAGCATGCAGATGGAAGCAGACTCTCCTGTACAATCTGCAATCCAACTCCAGATGCATTCAGGAAAACCAGCATTGAACATCACTTGGAGTCCAAGGCACACATGAAGAGGAAGGCTGCTGCAGAGGCTGAAGGTCAGAGCAAGAAGCAAATGACTGTGTCCTCCCTGTTTAAAAGGACCAGAAAGAAGCTTGGCAAGGCAAGGGGTAGTATTTTCCCTTGCAAAGGCTTGCAGAGTGGCCAGCATCCCACTGGACAAACTTGATCACCTCAAGTTAATGGACTACCTGAAATAAAATGTGCTCAGTGCTGGTAGTCTTCTGATTCCCAGCAAGCTTCACCAAGACAATCTCCCTGTAGCGACTGCTTCACATGTAGAGTCCATGAAGGCTGCCTTGGCAAATTATCTTTTCTTTTCCATTGTGGCTGATGAAGCCACCAACCCTCAGGACAACTATTTGCCACACATTTTATTTGTGCAAGGGAGCTGAACCGCCCGAGACCTGCCTGTTTCAAACTGAGCTAGGTCACCTCACCTCTGTCAATTTTTCCACCATGTCCCAAGCAATCGTGAAGGCAATTGTCACCTATGGTGTAGACTTAAGCAAGGTCTCAGCATTCCTGTCTGACAAATGTCATGTATATGTGTAAGGCTTTCTCCAGTATGCTCCAAGGAATGCTGCCCAACACTGTTCATGTCACCTGCAATGCACACATTCTGTCTTTAGCAAGTGACATCTGGCACACACAGGTCCCTGAGGTGGATAGCTTGGCGTCTTTCAAGAAAGCCTTCAAGCAGTGTCCAAGTAATAAGGTCCAGTACAGGGAGTTCCTCGCTAGTCACAGTGGGGAATCAAACATCACTGTGTCACTGCCACCAGAGCCTGAGCTCACGCAATGGAATTTCTGGTTCAATGTGGTTCATTACCATGCCAAGCATAAGCAGCACTACCAGCAGTTTGTGAGTGAGGAGCTGGAAATCACACCTGGCACAGCACGTGCACAAGCTTTGCAGTCTCCTAGGGCAAGGTGACATTCAAGATCAAATGATATTTGTGACCGACAATGCCATCCAATTTATGGCCCTGACCTGGTTTGAAGGCTGTCGGGCTGTGATCCGCCACGCACACAAGGTGAAGGATTAGATACGCTGGGTCAAAGACAGGACATCACAAAACTGTCAAGCTCCCCACATAAAAACCACTGCAAAAGGAACCCGTTCCAGGCAATAGCCGGAAAGCTGAGCCACTTACTACAGGTACAACCCATCACTGCCACCGCAGTTCAGACAGTCATCTGCCCTCTTCCTTAGTGCTGTTCACATTGTGGATCCCAACCAGGTGCCTTTGAGTTTTGACCCTCAGCTTTGGAAGTCTG
The DNA here is from genome assembly GCF_000455745.1 of Alligator sinensis. NCBI lineage: Eukaryota > Metazoa > Chordata > Crocodylia > Alligatoridae > Alligator > Alligator sinensis. Next base: position 1,691,904 of record NW_005842218.1, read on the forward strand.
GGGAGGGGGTGGGGGAAGGAGAATATGACAATGAACTTGCTGCCTACATGAACTTAGTGAAAAAAGTGCCAAATGTCTGTGTTCTGGGACTCCGATTGTGACTGATTTCCACATCTTTATTCCCTGGCAAGGTGCTGCCTCACTATTCCTATGAGTTTGGTGGATGCTGAGTGTGCCATCTCAGTGTATGGACAAGTGTCCACCCCCCATAGGCAAAGAATGTATCCAGCCACTGTGGCTGGGTGAACCATGTTTGCATGTAAAACATAGCCTGAACTGCCTGTCTCAAGGTTAGCATTCAGTTTTAGTAAACTCCTTTTTCTAAAATCCTTCATTAATGTGTATACAGTTGGTATTAGGGCTGTGTGAAATAGCACCATTCGGTTTTGACTTGCATTTCGAGGTTTTGACGGAACAGTGTTTTGCTTTGAATTTTGTTGTATTCAAAACTGCTGTTCCATTTCATTTAATTGAAACAGTGACGCTGTTTCGATGCCGTTTTGACGTTTCACCCGTAGGCTATAATGGGGAAGCTCAAAACAGCCTCTCTCATCTGGCAGGCAGATCAGGGGTCCGCAACCCTGGGAGGGCTGTGGGACCTGTGCCAGTTTTCTGGGCCCCTTGCAGGCCCCTGATCTGCCAGATGAGGGAGGGAAGCCGGGTGCTGCTACCTGGTACCTGCACCAGCATGCTGCTGGTTTCAGGCAGCAACACCCAGCTTCTCTCATCCGGCAGGCAGATCGGTCGCTGCAATCCCGGGTGGGCTGCGGGGGATGTGCAATCCAGTTCCCTTCCCCAGCCTGATCAAGCTAGGAGAACTGAGCCCCATCACTCAGTTCCCCTGCTCAGCACTGCAATCAATCGGGCTGGGGAAGGGAACTCAGCTCAGCTGGGCTGAGTTCCCTTCCCCAGCCCAATCCTAGCGCTGGTGAGGGAAACTCAGCCAGGCTGATTCAAAACTCGAAACATTCAGAAACTTTCCTCGTTTTGTTTTAAGGCTGTTTCAAAGCCCTTTGTTTCATTTTGATTTCGCTGTTTCACGTTCAAAATGAGTTGAAACAGTGTTGAAACAAAACAGACAGTGAAATTTTGCACAGTCCTAGTTGGTATTAGTTTCAATTCATGTTGTGCCTAGTACAGCTTTTTACATATTTCAGTATAGAGTTTAAGTGCTTGGATGGTATTACTTACAATTCATGGTGTCCATTCCTCTTCTTCAATAAAATTTAATTTTACATATTAAATAAATGCCTAGACTGCTTAATAATATTGTGGTAATTAATGGCTTCCTCAGGCTCGATTCCCCTGATCAAGCCCAGGAAATTAATTAACCACATCCTAGGCTGCTAGTCTGCTTGATAACACAGCAATCCCTGCTCAAGCCTGAGAAAACCATTAATTGCCACATTAGCAAGCCGTTTAGGATGCGGTTAATGGCTTCCCTAGTCTTGATCAAGCCCACAGACACCAGTAACCATGTCCTAGATTGCTTAATAATGTGGCAATTAATGGCTTCTGTGGGCTTACTCCCCTGATCAGGCCCAGGGAAGACACTAATCATCACAATGACAAACCTTGGTTTGGGGCCATCTGTCAATCTCCAAGGAGGGGCAGGACTTCCAGTGCCCCTAGGGCAGAGGCATAGGGTGCCCACTACACTTTCCCATGAAAATGGTGTCAGATGCTGCACTGGGACCATGACATTAGGAGGCAGCTGCCCCAAACTCAGTAGGTCCCTATTTATGAGATATGCCAATGTGTTGAATCTGGATGTGTGAATCTAATATTACTTTGTTATTTTGTTGAATATGCTAATACTAATGCATGTGTAGCTTCATTTTAAGTTTACAGTAGATACTGTGCCTGCCAGTCTAGCAGCACTCTTGCCAATACTTGTGGCTAGAGTAATTTATTTATGAAGGACCTAGGGAAAACATAGCTGGTAACAAGGATAGGATCCCACAAACATGCAATAAAGCTATAAGAAGAATCTGCTCTGAGTTCTTGAAATCTGCTGGAACCCAAAATAGCTGCTTATATATGGAATATCTGGACCTTAAAATGGCACCCTGGAGTACTGGTCTACATATCTAGAGCAGCTGGAGCAGTTTAAGTGAATAAGACTTCCCCCCCCATAGAAACGTGTAGCTGCATTACTGAGTTTAACAAGAGGAAAAATATCTAGTTTGTTTGTTTTTGTTTTGTTTTGGAGGGGGGTTGGGGGGGGG
>NW_005842218.1:1694141-1695178 GCF_000455745.1 Alligator sinensis
TTCTGCACAGACTGTTCACCCTAGAAAACCCAGCAAGCAAGAATTAGTGAAAATTGTCCAAGAACACCTGGAACTTAGGCCACTGCACAAAGGTTCTATAAGAGGAATCAGCTTGAAGGTGAATCTATTTCCTCTTCTTGCAACAGTTAGACAAATTGTGAAAAAAATAACAGCTTTAAGGAAGAACTTAATGAACCCCCCAAACAGATTTGTGTGGGCTACTTAAGAGCTTCCTTTTGTATGGCTTCATTAACAGAGGAAGAGCTCATCTTTAAACATGCTCCAATTTCCATAGCTAATCCGATCTCAACAGCAAAGGATGCCATCAAATTGCATGGAGGAGTGCTTATGGAAACAGGGATGACTGGGTTAAGCGTGCCATGGAAGCTAGGGCACACTGTAGCCTGATGCATACTACTGGTGTTGAAAAAGGTCTCAAACTCCAACTAACTGCTGATTTTAAGGAATGCTACTGCTGAAGTTATAGCAAAAAAGGCACATATCCAAGCAGTGTGGCATGCTAAATAAAGGAGAGTTCAGTAAAATATAGGAAAGGGAATAAAGAAGTATTTGTAATAGATAAGGACAGTAGTGACAGAGATAGTGAGAATGGAGTATATCATAAAAACAAGGATGATACCCCAGGTTGCTGGTAAAACCCATAACATTCAATTAGATACAGGCTCTGCAGTGTCTATTACCTTGTATTCCAAATATTTTTAAAAGTTTAAAAATATGAAATTAAAGGAGCTCCCAGTGTCCTTAAATACATGCACCAGAGAGAAAAGCATGCCAACGGAGTAAAGTAAGTCCCTGTAGAAAATAAGTGGCACTTATTAGACTTGTATAATTGGAAGAAGGGGGAACTGTTCTGTGGGGTCATGAATGGCTATAAGATTCCCTTCCACTGGAATTTTATAAAATGCTGCAGGTACTTTTCAAAGGTCTCTTCAGAAAGTTAAACAACAATTAGAAGGGATATTACGCCAGGCCTCTGAAGTGATAGGAACTTTAAAACACAAAGCTAGGAAATGGGA
>NW_005842218.1:1695188-1700255 GCF_000455745.1 Alligator sinensis
GCCAAGTTTCATAAAGCTCAGCCAGTTCCTTACAGCATGCATGCCATGGTAATTGTAGAACTGAACTGCCTAAAAATAAGGCATACTTGCAAAAGTAGCCTAGATTTGAATGGGGCATTCCTATAGTGCCAACTGTTTTTTTTATATATTAAAGAAAAAGGTGCAGTAAGGCTGTTTGAGGGCTTCAAGGTTACTATAAACCCTGTACTGAAAGTTGATACAATGGTCGCTACCTCAAATTGAAGATATATCTTTGCCAAATTAGCAGGAGGAAGGATTTCACTGGATTGATGTAGCATAAACTTATGTACAAAAAAACAAGTAAAACGTTCAGAGAGGTATCATACTGTAAGCATGCAAAATGGGTTATAGCAGTATAGTATTTCATATTGCTAAGGATCTACTCAAATTGAGGTAGCAGATAGGTGATTTTGCAGATCGATCATGAACATTTTTGCAGATTTATCATGGCAGGGCCCCCCACACCTGTAGCTGAGGGGCTCTGGTGGCCCTGCTCTTTGTCACTGCTTGGTGAGGGCTTTCATCATGCAGCCCCAACCCTCTCTGATGATTGGCCAAGGGGCAGAGCCATGTGATGGAGGAATTTGAATAGAGTATCAAAACATCTAGAAAAGTATGCATTGTGAGCAAATTGCACAAGACTCTCTAATTTTTTTAAGACTCATTTGTTTATTGTGGACATGCTATTGACACACAAAGCCTACATGTTTCTCATGAGAAGATTAAAGCAGTTTTAGAAGCCCCACATCCAAAAGATGTTTCACAACTCCAATCTTTTCTTTGATATATTAATTACGGTAGTAATTAGTACCAAATCTAGCAATGGTGTTATAGCCTTTAAAAAGAGATGTTGAAAATGGGTTTGGTCAAGCAATGCGTTTGCAAGTGTCAGAAAGCTTTCCTAAAAGCAATAAGCCTGGTGACATCTGTTAGGGTACTTACTCACTTTAATCTATTGTTGCCTATCAAGCTAGCATGTGATGCATCCTCATATGACATTGGGGCTGTTATATTACATGCTATGCTCCATGGTACTGAATGGCCCATAGTGTTTGCATTGCACTTGCTTATAGCAGCAGACTGAAATTATGCAAAGAAACTTTAAATCTGGTATAAAGAGTGAAGAAACTTTAACCAATATCTGCATGGGGGGAAAAAAAGTTTACATTGGTCACAGCTGACTAACTCTTAGTTCTCAGTTCTCCATCCTAAGAAAGGACTGTTCCGGATAATGCAGCACCTATGAAACAGTGGGCCAGTTCCCCAGCCATTGGACCATGAGATGGTCAAGGCTGCAGTTCTCCAGCTTAACCATAAGGATATCACGGGAGACCAAGTTGAAGGCTTTCTTGAAATCCAGATGTATAACATCAACCTCATCTCCTTTGTCCAGACAATGCGTCACCTGGCCAAAGAAGGAAACTAGGTTGGTCAGGCAAGACCTTCTATAAACAAAGGCATGTTGGCTGGCACTCAGAAAGTTGCCTTCCTTTAGCCTGTTGCTGATGAAACCTTTGATGATTTTCTCCAGGGTCTTTCCAGGGATGGACATCAGAATGATTGGCCTGTAATTCCCTGGATTTTCCTTCCTTCCTTTCTTGAAGATTGGGACCACGTTGGCTCTTTTCCAGTCTTCTGATATCTCTCCTGAGCAACACTAGTTCTCAAATATCTCTACCATAGGGCATGATATTATGTCTGCCAGCTTCTTCAGGACTCTCAGGTGCATTCCATCCAGGCCCGCGAATTTATGGATGTCAAGCCTCTCGAGGTGTTCCCTTAGTTGAGCTACATCAATTGTGGGCCCATCTCCCACACCCTGGATGCTCTGCATCCTGTCCAACAGGGTGACCCCCTTGGGCAGGTGGAAGACCGATGCAAAGTAATCATTTAGGAGATTAGCCTTTTCCTGAGTGTCAGACATCAGCTACCCCATTTGATTTAGCAGGGGTCCAATGTTGCCTTTGTTCTTTCTCTGATTCCCACATATCTGAAGGAGGACTTTTTGGTGTCTTTGATTCCCATGGCTAGCCTGAGTTCAGTTTCTGCCTTGGCTCTTCTGGTCCACTCTCTACAGGTATGGGCTAGTGCGGTGTAGTTCTCCTTGGTGATGATTCCCATTTTCCATCTGGTGTATGCTTCTCTTCTTCATTTCAGGAGGTCCAAAAGTTCCCTATTGAGCCAAGGAGGTTTGTCATGGACTGCCTTTCTTGCGGGATGGAATGGACTTTCCTTGTGCTTTGAGGATTGCATCAACCATGACTTGTGGACTCCCCTTTCTGAAGGACCATCATCTCTTAGTGCCTGACTAACCTGTCTCCTGAGTTTGTGAAAATCAGCCTTCACAAAGTGAAGGATTTCTGTTTTACTGAGAGATTTGCCTGCCTTGCTTTGGACAGAGAAAGTGATCAGTTCATGGTCGCTGTCACCAAGCTTCCCCTCAATCCTCAGATCATTCACCAGATCATTCCCTTTGGCCAGACCCAGATCCTGCCTCTCCCCTAGTTGACCCATAGACATCTTGCATTAGAGCAGAGGTCATCAACGCAAGCAAGGAAGCTATGCAACCAGTCTGATTTGGCCGTGTGCTCTTCCCACAAGATATCAGGGAAGTTGAAGTCATGCATGACGACCATGCATGAGGAGCGTGCAGCCACAACCAGTTCCCTATTGAATTCAAGATTCAGCTCTTCCTGTTGGTTGGGAAGTCTGTAATATAATTGTAGGAGTCTATTTCCTTCCCCATGCTCTCTCTGTATTTTAACCCAGAGAGCCTCAAGACACCCTCCTTGGTTACTAAACTTGGTTTGAAGGGAAGTGTACCGCTCCTTGACATAGAGCGCTACACCCATATCCGTCTTCCCAACATGGTCTCTTCTGTACAAGGTATAGCCTTCTATACCTATGAACCAGCCATAGGTGGAGTCCCACCAGGTCTCCATTATCCCTATGAGATTGTAATCTTTGTCACTCAGGAGAAGGGCCAGTTTCTCTTGCTTGTTTTCCAAACTCCTGGCATTTGTTTATAGGCAGCTGAGCCTGCCATGGGAAGCCCTGGGCTTCCCTGCATGCTGGCACATGACCTTCCCTTGGGCTACCTAACCTGTTAGTACTATGGTTGATATGACCTGGCCTTGAACTGTTAGTTGACCACCTGTCCCCCAATGATCCTAGTTTAAAGCCCTTTCAAGTCAGTCAGTCATTCTGGTCGAGAAGATCTCTTCCCTTTCCGGGTGAGGTGGAGGCCATCCCTTCCTGACAAACTGCTGCCTCTCTCCCTACAGCACGGACCATGGTCAAAGAAGCCAGACCCCCTTGTGACAGAGTCTCCTTTAACCCCTTTGGTGCACCTTTCCCTCTGCCCGTAACTGGGAGGATTGAGGAAAAACTACCTGTGCCCCCAGGCCCTTGAGTCCAGCCCCCAGACCCCTGTAGTCATTTATGACCCAGCCGGGATTATTCCGAGCCGTGTCATTTGTCATTATTAATCTGTGTCCCAATTTCTCATTTGTTGTCCCCCTCCAAATCTGTTGTGCTTGCAGTAGCCTCCTTGATTAAGGGAGGCTTAGAGTTGGCCCATCACCCCCAACACAACAAATAGGCCTAAGGCAGTAGGATAAGCAACCTACTTTCTGTGGAATTTATTCTAGGTCAGGCAGGAAAAAGAACAGTTTGTTCCTAGGACTTACAAATTATGTAATCAGTGGGTTGGGGGTGGGGGAGCTGTGGTTTTTTGTGGGGGGTTTAATGTATAGTACTGCAGCTGTAACCTAACTAGCTCATTAATACTCTTACTATTGATTTTTCTTGCTCAGGCAAGAGAGACGCATTCCATTAACCATGAAAGGACAGGTATTTAGGCACAGAAATCCACTGAGTGCTATAGCAACACTTTTGCGTTCTGTGAATAATACCCAAACTGACACAGTTTTATTTCTTCTTGCTTACAGTACAAACATGTATCAACTCTGGGAAACATACATACCAATGACCTTTCTATAAAGGGAATTACTGTCTTTATAACCTGTAAATAACATGTCTTTATTGAACCCAAAAGAGTTTAAGAGTCCTGTCTTTTACAAACCTGACCTACCTTTTATATTGTTTTATTCTTTAATAACTTGTTATATATAACCCTATTACCAGGATTTTATTGGGTATGTTTTAGTAACACCCATTTTCAACTTGGTACCTCCTCATAGAAGACAGGCTTTTGGACTAAGCAGTACAGGTCATTCTTTTTCTAGTAACTGGATTACAAACTTAGAAATGAAAAAATGTTGAGCTATTTTCATTTCCAAATGGTGCGTTTGGAAAGTGTGTGTATTGTTAGGTTGGGGTTTTTTCCCCATTTTGGAAAAAAAACAAAACAAAAGTTAAGATCTAGGCTCCTCAATCATTGCTAACTAAGGATTAGAGAATTTATGAAGCATATGATATGGTTCAAAATTAAAGCAAGCAATTAAATTCAACTGATCAAGTGTCACATGATTATGTAAATGAGAAGGTCAGTTTTCCTTGCAAAAGCTTCAAGTAGCTTTGAATCCTGGATATCAAAACATATAACTTAACAAAATAGTGCATTGCACAGTGTTTGGTCTGTTAAAGTGTAATGACATTCCTCATGAATTTAAAGACACAATATCTTTGCACTTGTCTAAAATGCTGTCATATTTTAACCCTATATATTTGAACCTTACTTAAAGTTTAAAGTTAAATGAATGCATTTACCATATTTCTATTCAAGGCCAGGTACGGATGTTCAAAAAGCTCAAGGCAGAAGAGATCTAAGTTTCATGCTTTACTCTAAGCATCATAGGTTAGGTTGGGAGCAAACAGAACGGATGTTTGCCCTTTGGTGGGAGCCCCATGTAGGCTGCCTGCACTGGCTGGGGCCAGCAGGTTTGGAAGCACTCCTGCATGCCTCCAAGCAGGCTGCTGGAGAATGCCAAATCCAATGGAGCAGCCAGCCACCCCTGATTGGCCAGTGCGGCTGCTCTCCTCAGCCACACCCCCCTGCCCGTGGCCCACGGGCGGGCGGGGGGG
>NW_005842218.1:1700286-1752828 GCF_000455745.1 Alligator sinensis
CAGTGGCCAGCTGTCAGCAGTGGTGGTAGTGGGGGAGAAATGGAGGCCACCTCACCCCAACCCCCAGAGCCAAGCCAGCACAGCTAGGGGGGGTGGGGAATGTGTGATGTGGGCTTCTGCTTTCTGTCCTTTGTCGCCCAGCCCAGCTGACAGCCAGCACCACACCTCTTGCTTGTGCCTCTCAGGCAGGCTGAGCTGAACAGCAAGGTGGGGAGGAGGAAGCAGAAGCCCTGCCACATGGGCCTGGCCCCCGTCCCTCCAGACACAAACCTACACAGCTGGGAGACCTGCATGGCATGGGGCTCCATTCCTCCACTCTTCTGCTGCTCCACGTGGCTGACAGAAGGGCTTTGCTGCCTCAGCTCTATGATAACCCAGGGACAGGGCCAGCTGGGTGCTCAGCCAGAGCAGCTGAGAGTGAGCCACATTCCAGCATGCCTCTGTGAAGGAGTGGAGAGGAAAGGAAGGGAAATGGGGGCCTACAAATGGACCTGGACTGCCAGCAGACTGCAACCTCTCTCGAGTCAGTAGGGGATCTAGTATAGAAATTAGATAGACTGGCTTAACCTAAATTATGGAAGTCTGATACAACATCCATCCAGATGTCTTAGATTGAGTTCTACCATTTTTCAACTTGTCGATGTGTACTAAACCACTATATGGTTATAGGTGTAGATTGGTTTCTGATGACTTATATCAGTATAAGTGTAATGCCTGTATCTACACCAAGCTGTCTTGCATCAAGCAATATCATAAACATGCAAGAGATCTTCATAGCAACTCATATTTTTAAGGAGAAACTAAAGACTGTCCAAAGGCCAAGTGAAGAATCTGAAAAGAATTCTTCAAAGACATGATCGTGCTATCAGTAGTGTCATGTACTAAAATAACTTCTAAGAACAGGCTTGTAAGGCAATTGCATCTTCTTCTGATTATTTACAAGGGATTTTAAACTTTCCTTCCTACAAAAAGGAATTAATCTTGTTACTGATCTTAACCACATTGGGGAAAAAAAGACACAACTTTTTGACAGCCACCTAAGTGAAGTCTGATAAAGCAGGGCCCCTTTGCGCATACAGATAAAGGCACAGTGGGATATAATGTGTGATCCACACAATCGTACCTCCTTTCATGCCACCTATGCATGGCAGGAGGCATGATTGTAGGATTAGATCCTATCGCACCTTATTGCCAGTGTTGGAGGAACACTGGTCCTGGGCATCCCCTGCACCAGCAAAAAGCAAGCTCCCATGGGAGAAGCCTCCTCAGTTGAGGGGCTCCCAGCCGTTCCCCCTCTTCCACCCCAAGATAGAGGGATCATGGCTGCTGCAATCCCCCATGAGGCAATCATGCCCCATGGATGCTGGGCCCTGGCACCCAGCATCCAGAGCTGCAGGACTCTGGGTCCCTATGATGCCAGGACTCAAAGTAGGCAGCTGGTGGGTGGTGGCTAAAATTTCAAATTTTTAGAATTTTAATGCATATTTAGTGCTTATTGCTTATCATTTAATCTACCAAATATAAGTGTGACTAACTAGTATGCAAGAAAGCAAAATCAGGCTCTCATGGCCTAGCAGGGGAGCAGCTTTGTAACAAAGCAGTTCTCACATATTCCAACGATAGAGATGGGTTGTTTGTTGGGTTTTTTGTTTTTGTTTTTGTTTTTTTTTGGGGGGGGGGGGGCAGAAAGTGTCTAATGAGTCCTGAGAAAGGAAGCAGCCCCATCTCCCATGTATTCAAAAGATAAGTGCATAGCTGCAGGGATTACCCTGTCCTGGTACAAAGAAGTCCCAAATAGGTATAATTGTACCACTCTACTTGGTGCTGATTAGGACTCCAGCTGATGTACTGTGTCCATGTCTGGGGTCACATTCTGAGACAGACAGAAAGAATCTAAAGGCAAATTATACCAATAATGGTATCATTGCTTAGAATGGTTAGAATGCAAGTTGTAGAGAAAAAAAAATGAAAGAACTAGCTATGTTTAGTCTGGAAAAAGGTGGTGAAGCAGGAAACATGATGGCAATCTCCAGATAGTTGAAAAGCTGTCAAAGAAGGAGTAAAATTGTTCCTTTTGCCACAGGCAGTAGGACAAGATGCAATGGGTTTCTAACTGCAGGAAAGCAAATTTAAAGTTGCAGGAAAAGCTTCTTAAGAACTGTGGAACAAACTGCATAAGGAAATTTTGAAATCTCCTTCATTGGAACTTTCAAGGAAGTATATAGTCATTAGTCCAATAAAGGTTTAGGAACAATGTATCCTGTATCTGCAGTGTAGTGCAGAGGGTTGCACTAAAATATGAATTCTGTTCCAACCCTACATTTCTGAGGGACCTCAATGCCTTCACCATTACAACCATCTGAGCTTAGTCTATGACAGAGGCAGGCAACTATTTTGGGTGGAGGGCCACTTACTGAGTTTTGGCAAGTCATCAAGGGCCACATGACAGGCACCCAGGGGCAGATAAATATTAATTTGCTAAATTTTTTAGGGGCCCCATGGGCTGGCTAGAATGGCCTGGCGCGCTGCATCCGGCCCACAGGACGCATTTTGCCCACCCCTGGTCTGTGAACTAATGGAAGGCCTAAATCTTAGAAAATCTGCATCTCAGTAGAACTAATAAAATCAGTTAAAGTTCATGGTTATTCATAGCAGAATTGTTAAAGATACATATGCTGCTTTTCTACAGCAAAACAGCTTCCATAATTCCATAAGCTAGTTGTCACCTATACTCCCCATTAAGCAAAGTCATAACAAGCACTTTTGGCACCTGGGGCAGGGCTTGGGGGAGGGGGAAGGGAAATGAACCCCAGAAATAAGGTGCCTGTTTGGTGTCCTCTCTAAAACTGGTGCTGAGGACTAGCGCCCTGCTCTGGTACTCCTACATATGCTACTTCTAGGGTTACCAGAAGCATTAAGATTGTATAGCACATCTCTGTATTGGTTATGCCACTCCATGTGTCACTTGACTATACAACTAGCTTCTGCACAAGGAAAATATGTGGTTCTACATTAACTGCATGGAGGTTCATATTTTGTAATTTTTAAAGCTCAAGTCACAATTTAGACAATATCCTATGGAATTAGTTAAAAAGCTCTTTAGCCCCAAAGAAAGAAAAAATGAAGCTAATAGAAAAGCTATGGGTATCAAGAGGATATAGATAAAAATAACATGAGCACCTTAACACAAGGATTTTAGTTTAAAATGGTTACATACACACAAACTTAAATTGTGGACAGTTCCTTAAAAAGATTTAAGCCTATCGTGGCCCTAACAGTATCAGACTGAACAAGGCTAGCAGTGTAACATGTCTCAAAATTAACACCTTCATGCTGAATACATAACAAATGAGACATGTTGCATACAAAAGAAACTTTTACCAACTATTTATCCATTACATTTTGTTGGCTACATAAGTAGACTGATTACTGAAACAAAAGTAAGTGCAAGTGCAAGCAGTAACATATTCATTCAATGATACTTTGTGCATGCCATAGATCAAGCAAGCATGACTGATTACAACTTAATAGGCATGGATATACATGTCAGTTTGTGTACTATAGTGCATTAGTTAGATAAATGGTATGACAAGAAGTAGATTCAAGCCTGATTGAATTACATTTTACCTAAGCAAACATACAGCTCTGCCTGTCTACCTATATAGTAATATAAAAATATACATTTAACTTTAATTCATAGAATCATAGAAGTAGGGTCGGAAGGGACCTTGTAGATCTTCAAGTCTGACCCCCTCCCTGGGCAGGAGGGAAACTGGGCTCAAGTGACCCCAGCCATGTAGGCATCGAGCTGCTTTTTAAGACCCCCAGAGTAGGAGCCAGCACCACTTCCCTTGGAAGTTGGTTCCAGATCCTAGCTGCCCTAACTGTGAAGTAGTTTATTATAGAAATATATTTTACTACACATTTTTAACTTATATTATTCAGTTCAGTTTACAGGTATACGTCTTTTATTGGAAAAGTGTGCTTATCAAAATGCTTCTCTAAGCATAACCAGAGTTTTATTTGAAGACCCCTAACGTCCTTCCTGGTTCCTGTTTTGTAATAAAAGTGAAAAGTCTTGAGCACTGGGGTAGAAGAAACTTTAACTTGTGTCTTTTGACAGATAAACAGCAGAATACTGTTCCAGTCTTTGAATTAGCAGTAAGAGGAATTTTGATTTTAATAATGTGTGAAATGTGCTGGGTCAGACACTCAAAACAGTATTATAAATGCTTAAATACATAGATTTGAAGGCCGTAAGAGGCCTATTATGATAATCTGATTAGATCTCTTACATAGAAGCCCAATAATTTCACCCAGTAATTTCTACACCGAGCCTATACCTTCTTGGAACTACAACATCAAATTCACAAAAATACTTTCCCTCTCAAGACTAAGTCAGAGTGAGTTCATCCTGCCTCAGTGCAGAAAGGTGGATAATCACTTGTCATTTCCACCACTAACCACAAAATTATACCTACTTAAACAGGGATCTTCCACCACTGGTAAAAAATAATTAGGAATATTGTGTTACTTCAGGTAAAAAGAAATTGCTATATACTAACAAATGATATTTTTTTCAGGTAGGGTCATGGCATAGGGTAGAGAACAGTTGGTGCTATTAGTAGCGAGGGTCACTTATTAGTTAGAATTTGATTACACAATTGGAGTATTTTAATATTACATTCTGTTTTCTGTTTGCATGCCATATGCTAGTACTTTATCAAGCATGAACATTTTAGTATGCCTAATACTTCCACTTACTATTATTTGGAATCTTATGATGTAGGTGTATTGGGCTTGGGGTTATTGTTTGGATTTCAAAGCCTTTAAACACAATACAGTCCTTAAACACAGCTCACAAGGGGATGACTCACAGTCCTGAGGTCTCCTCCCAAATCCTGGGAACATGCTGCAAGCTTTGTGCTGCTTCCTGAGCACCACAGACAATATTCCTTCTCTTCCTCATGTGAGTTCCCTCTCCTTGTCTCAGGGATGTTACCTCCAGCCTTGTAGCCCTGGGGTTTTTGCCAGACACTGAGAATCTTTGGCCCAGTATTGCAGCCACTAACCAAACACCCATTCAAAGCCCCCCTCTCTGATTGACTCAAGCTCCTTTCCCTAGGATCCCTTAGCTTCCTGTGGCCAGCTGCTAATCTGTTTAAGCTGCTCAGTCCTCCAGGGCAGCCTGCAATCAGGCTTTACTGCCTAAAGCTGGGCTGTAGTCCTTGTAGGCTCCTACAGCTGGGAGTGTGCAAGTTGCTACAAGCTTCTGCCAGTCAGCCTGGTATAACAGGTTATCAAATTTACTTATCCATTTCTCATATAGAAAGGACTCAAGATGCATTTTTCATTTATTTATTTAAAGGACAGCTTTGAGCGTTCTCCCCCCTCCCTTTTTTTTTTTTTTTAAGATATAAATAACCTGATAGTTGGTTAAGGAAAGCAGATACCTCAGGAAATGCTCTGAGTACAATGTCCACAAACTGACAGAAAGGTAATTCCTTAAAGTAAATTAGGGGTGTAGGTTGTAGCTATATTGGTTTAAGGACATAGGCAGAAGATTCTGCCCAAGGTTCTTTGGGTAAATCTGATATTTTTTATTAGACCAACTCAAATACTTGGAAAAAATTCTTCTTAGCAGGCTTTTGGGTTTAAATATCCTTCATGAGGCTGAGGAAGCATTTGCAGTTGGTTTGTGCTCTTCCTGGATGGAATGAATAGTAAAGAAGCCAGAGGCTGGTATGCATGTAAGAAAGCCAGTCAGTGAAGATGTAAACTTGAGGAGTCAGCAGGTGAGACAGTCTGGGGGAGACGGGGAATGAATGTAGCTGATAAATAGTGGAAAGGTACCTGGGGTTTCAGATGTTAGGCAGGTTATAATGTGTCATAAATCCAAAGTCTACATTTAGTCCATGGTTTTTTGTATCCAGTAGGTTGATGAAGTGGAGATCATAGGTTCATCTATAAAAAGTGTTTTGTAAATTCCCTTTGAGGATCAGGACTGAGAGATTGGAGAGAGAGTGGTTTTCTTGTGAGAAATGTGCCCCCACCGGTAACTGGGTGTTCTTGTCTTTGATAAATTTCTGGTGCGCAGTTGTTGTTTGGTCTCTCCTACATATTTTCCATCAGGACATTTAGTGTATTGGATGAGATATTACATTTCTGGAGGTACCGCTGTAAAATCTGACTCCCCAGGTATGCCTCCACTATTTACCAGCTATGTTCATTCCCACCCCCAACCTGTTCCTCACCCACTGATGCCTCAGTTTACATTTTCACTGACTTCCTGTCTTGTATGCATACCAGCCCAGCCTCTGGCTGCTTTACTATTCATTCCATCCAGGAAGAGCACACACCAACTGTACAGGCTTCCTTAGCCTGATGAAAGGTATTTATCCCCAAAAGCTTGCTAAGAGGAATTTTTCCAAGTATTTGAGTTTGTCTAATAAAAGATATCAGATTTATCCAAAGAACCTTGTCTACTTAAAGTAAATCACTCATTCATAAAGATGTATATAAAAACTGACAACTTACTAAAGTGGATAAACCAAATGAGGCTAAATTACATTTGCAAATTACCCAAAAGCCAAGTTTAATGCAATTTATGTTACTCTATTGTACTGCAATATAGTCCAATACAATACACAAAGTTGCACTTAGTAAAGAGCTTCACCATTATCACTGGATAAGAATTAGATTAAAGCTTAAGGGAGACATTTTACTAAGTGCCACATACCAGGTTTCTGTACTAACAGTGGGTGATGTAAACAAAGACTATTAAGGGTAGAAAATGAAACATTATGCATTTTTTTTTTTTACATTTAAACAAAAGCTCCAGTCCAAGTCCTGTGGCACAGACTAGACATGAATCACAAGGTCTCCTTTAGACAGACTGAGCATAAGGGATACATGTGCACTTCTTCATGCATGTTGATGCCTCAAGCATTTTTATCAGCTTCCATCTCCAAAAATGTGTCTCTCCAAGCACTTGATAATCACTTGGAGAAGACAGTTAAAACTTCCTAGTACTTGAGAATACTTGTGTTTAGAGACAACTGATCACTTCATGGATCAACACCTACAAATTTCCCAGTATACGTACTGATTGAAAATTATACAAGCGTTAATGAGAATAAATCAAAGCAGCAGCAGTCCTAAATATAAGCTGCCTCTTCCCAAAAATTACAAGTCATCTACCCTCCTTACTGTTCTGAGAAACTGACCACTTCTGGCCACAAAACACCAGAAAACAGTCCTTCCCTCTGCCAACATGGCCAAATCTTTTGTCTAGTCCTTAGTATTTTCTCAGTTGTTTGCTACAAATTGCTCTCTGACCTTGCCCCACATCACTGTTCCTCAATCCATTCAAATCACAGCTGCTAAAATAGTATTACATATCCACCACACCACCGTTCTTCAGAATCATTTCCTGACTTTTGAAATTGGGAAAGGAAAAAAGGCAGCAAGGAAAAGAACACGACAAGTTGGCACCAGAAAGCTTCACTGCTGCAGTAAAATACTAGAAGGAAAACAAGGTTCCCTGTAGATCCGTATTAACTTAAGTTGTAAGCTGTTTTGATTGTAAGATCTCAGGCCTTCTTATACATGTGTCATTTAGTACTTGATGAATGAAAGTGCAATACTATTTTCTACATTTATTCACAGCAGTCATACACTTATCTGATCATGGATTTTTGCCCACTTTAGTTCCTGACTCAGTATTTCTGCTTTGCTCTGAGCAGCAGTCATTTTCTAGGTTTCTCTATTGCTCTCTGATTAGGTACTTTAGGTTGATATTGTATTTTATTCAGCTACACAATTACAAGATCTGGATAGTGAAATTTTATTCCAATACTGTGGGCTCACACTACTTATAATTCATAACCACAGTTACCAGATATCGTAGGCTTGAAATGAAGCTCAATTTGATTTCAATCCCCCACCTACTTGGCCAAACATAGAATCATAGAATATGAGGGTTGGAAGGGACCTCAGGAGGTCATTTAGTCCAACCCCCTGCTCAAAGCAGGACCAGACCATCACCAAATATATCATCCCAGCAAAGGCTTTGTCTAACCAGATTTTAAAAAACCTCCAAGGATGCAGATCCTACCACCTTCTGAGTAACCTGTTCCAGTGCTTTATTACCCTCCTAGTGAGAAAATTTTCCCTAATATCTAGCCTAAATTTCCCTTACTGCAACTTGAGACCATTGCTCCTTGTTCTATCATCTGCCACCATCAAGAACAGTCTAATTCCACGTTCTTTGGAACCGCCCTTCAGGTACTTGAAGGCTTCTCTTAAAGCCCCCTCAATCTCCTCTTCTCCAGACTAAATAAGCCCAGTTCCCTCAGCCTCTCCTCAGAAGCCATGTCCCCCAGCACCCTAACCATTTTCATTACCCTCCACTGGACTCTCTCCAATTTGTCCACATCCTTTCTGTAGTGGGAGGCCCAAAACAGGACACAAATCTGAATATAAGTTATTCAGATGTGGCCTCATCAGTGCTGAATAGGGCCCTCTATGCCATTAGCCTTCGTCACAACAATGGCACACTGTTGGCTCATATTCATCTTACTGTCCACTCTAACACCTAGGTCCTTTTCTGTGGAGCTGCTGCTTAGCCAGTTGATCCTCAGCATGTACCGGTGCATGGGACTGTTCTGTCCTAAGTGCAGGATGTTGCACTTGTCTTTACTGAACCTCATGGGGTTTCTTTTGGTCCAATTCTCCAATTTGTCAAGCCTCAGCATGTACCGGTGCATGGGACTGTTCTGTCCTAAGTGCAGGATGTTGCACTTGTCTTTACTGAACCTCATGGGGTTTCTTTTGGTCCAATTCTCCAATTTGTCAAGGTCTCTCTGAATCCTACCCTACTCTCCAGCATATCCACTACTCTCCACAGCTTTGTGTCATCCTTGAACTTGCTGATGGTGCATTCCAACTAGTCATCAAGGCTATGACTACTGCTCTCAGAGCCTGATGATCCAGCCAGTTTTCCATCCTTTTTCAGTCCATTCCTCTAACCCATACTTCCTTTGCTCTCTTGCAGGAATATTGTGAGAGACCATATCAAAGCCTTGCTAAAGTCAAGGTATATCACATCCACTGCTCTACCCACATTCACAGAGCCAGTCATCTCATCATAGAAGGCAATCAGGCTGGTCGGGTATGACTTTCCTTTGGTGAATCCATGCTGGCTGTTCCTAATCACCTTCTCCTCCTCCAAGTGCTTAAAAATTGATTCCTTGAGGACCTGCTTTAAGATTTTTCCAGGGACTGAGGTGAGGCTGACCAGTCTGTAGTTCCCTGGATCCTCCTTCTTCCTTTTCTTAAAGATGGGCACTATATTTTTCCCAGTCATCCAGGACCTCTCCTAATTGCCATGACTTTTCAAAGATGATGGCCAGTGGTTTTGCAATCACATCAGCCAACTCCCTCAACCCACCTGGGTGCATCCCATCCAGCCCCATGGACTTGTACACATTCACCTTTTCTAAATATTCCCTAACCCATTCTTCTGCCACTTCTGGCTGCATGATTAGGGCACATTAAGGTAGTACTTGTTATTACAGGTACTACACTGTCATTACAGTGCATTAATGAACCTATAGATGTGCCCATTGTGCTATATACCTGCCTCTTGAGTACCAATAAATTGTGTATTACATTATTTTTAACCTAGACTTAGTAAGCAGTGAATAGCATGAAGTCACATAAGCAAGTACACATGGAATACTGTGGAGTCCTGTGCACAAATGTACATAAAGTATAGGAAAAAGTCTCTTACAGTAGTAAACAGGAATATTTGAGATAAATTGCATGCTAGCCCCTACATGCAACAGCAATCAACAGGACCTAAAGTGCCAAATAAATAAATAAAGTTCTCTGCTATGTTATAAATTAAGGATATATTCTCAAGCTACAAGCCTCTGTAGCCAAGAAAACTTAGACAGACAACCTACTACAGCATGAAGTATGTTCACTGCTAATGTTACAGAAGTGATATACGATTATAGCTCAAAAAACAGTCAAAAGTTGATTGTTTGTCTAGATTTTTTTCAGTAGAATTTTCCTCTCTAACTTCGTTGACTTTTGGCATGCTGGACATTACCTCTTTCAAATACCAGATTAAGAAATATGTTAAATAGAAAGCAATTAAGAATGTTTGATGGCTACCTAGAAACTGAGACTGCTGTGCTGAATTGGACTAGTGGTTTCTGTTGTTCAGTAGACAACCTCAGTAATAACCAATTCATACTTCAGGGGAGGACTTAAGACATTCCATAAGAGGCACTTACTGCCTTCCCAAAGGGAATATTTCCATTGAAGCCAATTCTCTTGGAAAGAGTACTGCTCTTCTCAAGATCATGCTGAACACAGTTAAAAAGGAAATCGTGTACATCAGGTGAAACAGTCATAAGCATGACGTTTCTTTAAAAGCTCAAAGCATCATTGCATTGTGACAGCAATACAACTGATGGGTCCTAAACTGAGGCTTCTTGAAACCTCAGTCTAATAACCATGCCATCTTAAACTTATGTAACTTTGAACTTCCACATGAGGAAATCAGTTCTGCACAGGTCCAAATTTTCAAAGCAGTCTAGATAATATTTTTCAGGACAAGGGGATAAAAAAAATCTTGTACACATGCACAGAAAAGCTAACTTGTAGTTTTTCATTATAACAAAAGGGAAGGCAAGAAGCTGCGGTACTAAACCAGAGGATAAACTTTTTGGAATGCTGACATGCACTGTTATTAGGAACACAAAATGAATGTGAAATGATATACAATGATTTTTTTTACACTTGAGAGATCTGAAAATAGAGCAGTACTGAGTAATACTGTAACAATTGTTCTGCAAACACTCAGGCCATCATTTACTCAGCAGTAGATCACACGGTTGATCTATGGACTTTACAAGCTGTTTTACTGAGACAAGAGATGTTTGCCAGGACACCAGGGAACATCACCTTTTGTAATGGAAACTGGAGGAAATTCCATTTTAAAACCTTAACTTGGATCAAAGCTCTGCATCAGCTTTCTTCCATACCACACACTGACACACAAGTATACCTTCTCCAGTGTCTTGTTTGAGCACCTGTCACCAATTTGAGCGAGCCTGCTTTAAGCAAATCACACATCTCCAACTTCAGGTTTTCTTCTCAGAAAAACCAATAGGGGATGGGCAGGGGCAGGGTGTAAAAACGAAGAGGAGGTCAGAACTTGCCACTTCACTCAGGTAAAAGTGGTGTGTTAATAGCAGACAGACCAGATGCAATATTGCATTCAAGTTCTAAAATCTCTGCTCAATTTGCCTCGAGCACCACTCCAGCTACCTACATACAGCAATTTCACTTTTGAACTTTGAAGATGGGTAGGCAGGGCTAACTGTTTAATTTATTTATTTTACTTGCATGTGGCCTGATGGAGGCCAGCCCACTCCATTTTGGTTTGGCATTTGTTTTAAGATGGATTGAAGTGAGACTCCCATTTATAAGTAGCCCATGACTCTTTCCACCACTCTGCTCGCAAAACACACATGCTTACAAGAACACACAAGAAAATAGAAGCAGGATTAAGCTTGTGGATGGTGGTTTAAATTCATGCTTGGGACAGCAAGTGCAACCTCTGCTTCTCCCCCCCCCCCCCAAACTTTGAAACAGAGGTTCTCAAAAAAAGAAAAAAGGTGCACCAGAACTCAACTGACAATTGTAAAGGGGAGCAGAACTAAGAACCGACTTGAAACAATAAGGATTAAACCTCACTGTTACATTCCTAAATAAATGGGCAAGCAGTTGATTCTTTCACTAACAAGGTATATTTGAGTATTTTTAAAAGTATATAAGCCAATTCTATAGTCTAACAGGCACCACCAAACACGCAACCTGCAGACCCTTATAATGAAACCAAAGTGTTTTTTTTAAATCCAAAAACAAAACATTGAATTTTTTTTTCTTTTATTCACAGACTAATTTTCTCATCAATTTTCTTTTTGGGTAGTGAACCAAAGAAACCAGCATTTATTTACACAGGTCTAGTACTGTGTAAGACTGACCATTGTGTGGGGATGAAGGAAGTTCTTCAGGAAGGCTGCTAAAGACTTGTTAGTCTGACCTCAATAGCAAGCAAGGCTTTCAAGAGATGTTGAAAGAAAAACTGAATAAGGACATGAAGGTAACAGAAAATTGGGTAAAATGTTATACACATCAAAGGAGACTATGTGAGACAAACCTAATAGCTGTCTTGCATAACCCAATAGCTTTTGTCTTCTTCATAACAAAGGAAGAATAGTAGATCTCATCTAGCTAGGCATCAGTTCTAAGTGACAGAGGATTACTACAAATAAAATAAGATAAAAGGAACTCTATGGGGTAGGTAAATGGCTAAACAGGAAACAACTGGTAGTGGTGTTAACAGGTGAGCTATTGGCCTGGAGGAATGTTACTAGCAGAGGTCCTCCAGGATGAATTTTGGAACTGATCATGCTTAATATTTCCACGACTGGTCTTGTAAAAAAAGTATGCACGTGGAATCCTGACATTTTCTGACGATACAGAAATTAGGAGGGATCAAGATATAAATACAGAAAGCTGGATGACCATAAAAATTGGTATCCTAGTTATGGGATAAAATTCAATAGTACAAAATGAAGTTGGGAACTAAAAAAGAAGTTCTTCTACAAGCTAGGCACCTATCAATTGAAAACCAAAGCCAAGAACCTAGGCACCCTAGTGTATCACAGAATTCTGACAAGCCAACAGTTTGATGCATGTGTAAAAAGGCAAAGATGATCCTTGAGTTTATCAAGAGCAATATTGATGCCATTGCACACGGCCCTGATAAGACAAGGGGTGAAAGCAAGCGTTATATTTCTATCAGTGGAAATCCTGAGTGTACAAGCCTTCAAACAGTTCCTACCAGGGCAAAAATGGTAAGTCCAGTAAGAAAAAACAACACTTACCACTTCCAGTGAAGTGTAGGTGGCCTCCAGTAGAGTTTCTTCTGGAGAAACCAACACTTATACACTTACCTCTCCATTAGAAGAGAAGTGTACTTTTCATAGACACTAGGGTCAGAAGGGACCTCAACAGATCATTGAGTCTGACCCCCTGCCTAGGCAGGAAAGAGGGCTGGGGTCAGATGACCCCAGCCAGCTTTCTTGGATGCCCCTGTGTAAGGGTAGTTAGGACACACATGAGGCCTTGAACTCACAAGCTTTTGGGCCAAAACTCAGCATACAAACCCGTATGCCAGAGAGAAATAACTCATACGCTTATCTCTCTACTGTGCCACACATTAGAATCCTGGCATCCCAGCATTCATTCCTCTGTCCTCCCCTCCACCCCCCAGGAGACTGTCTGACTCAATTAGACTGCTGCTCTATCCAAGCACAGAGTTAGCCCCTCCCCCTGTCAGCCTTGAAGCCAGTTTTGCCAGGTATACAATAATTATCATATTTGTACAATCATTTCAACCCTTGAACAATGTATGATCAATAATTGTAAAATTTCAAAACGTATGATAATTTTGAGGCAGCTAATTGATATGCAAAAACCAAGTCACTCTTAGGGAGTCTTAACTGACTTTTGGATTTGCTATCAACACTTTCTTATGACTGCTTGGCTCATAATAAAAGAAATGCTTCAACTTTGATGACCCCTTTCTCACTTACTCACTGGCAACTTACAAAGATCAATATAAAATAAATAATAAGAGTTATTTGCATATACATACTTATTTGTATATTTTCAGTGTATGATCATTTTTCAGCAATTACGATAATTTTGAGCTTCCAATATGATAATTTCATAAATTAGATATTAGATCTAATAGATCTAATAATACTGCATGGAGCTGGAAAAGCTCAGTCCATCTCCACAGTCCTGGGACTGTACAGCTATTAATTTCTACCTCCGAGCACACATGAGAAAGCAACCTATCAGCACCTGACCCGACCCTCCAGCACCGGACCGTCAACTCACCAGCTTCTGCCCTAGACACAGACTGACCTGCTCCCACCCCCATCATTCCTGGAGCCTCCAGACCCTCCTACCATGGACCCAGACCCTATATGAAAGGCTGATTTAGGCCCAAGGAGAAGGGGTCTTACAGCTCTGTGTATGTCAAGACCTGGGTCTATGTAGTTTGGGACTGGGAAGTGGGGTTTGGCTGATCCAGGTACCATCATGGACCCAAAGTACCTAGACCCCAGTCCTTCATATCCAGATCAGGCAGCACCCAACCCTGACCAGACTCACCTGACCCAAACTGGAACAGTGTCTGTCAACTGGTGCCAGATGGGTAGGGGTAAGGGTAAGGAGCCATTGTGGACTGCTGGAGGGAAAATTGACAGGCTTGAAAAGACAGCGGACCTGCTCTGGTTCTACAATCTGAAAGCCTGCAGCTGGGAGGGAGAGGAAGAGTGGGTGTCATGTGGATGGGGTCATCATGTCCACCTCAAGGAATATTTCTACAACCAAAATGAATCCACTTTCAACAACACTTCAACCTTTGACAACATAGAGAAAAAGATCAAACACAAAAAAACCAAAAAACCACCAGATTAGACACTTCATAGTAGACTAAATTCTAACCTTTACTGCTATATTGACTGCTTCAGAGAAAGAATGAACAATGAAATATTCAACAACACATGCCACCATAACAACCTCTCTCTCCCAAAGAGAAGGGTCATAGAATCCCTAAGATCTAACCACCAAATAGTAATAAAACCAGTGGATAAAGGAGGAGCTATAGTTATCCTTAATCATGAAGACTACATAAAATAAGCCAACAGACAACTCTTTGACACCACCTACTACAAAAAAACTAGAGGATGATTCTATTCCCCTTTTCACCTTGAAACTCAAAACTACCATCAAATCATTTCCATCAGAACTATAAGAAGAAATACAGAACTTGATCCCCTCACTACCCAACCAAGGGTCTTTTTACATGCTCCCTAAAATCCACAAACAAGGGAACCCTGACAGACCTATCATATCCAACCATGGAACCCTCTGAGGAAATATCAAGCTTCATCGAATCAATCCTAAAACCTCTAGTCACCCAAAGAGCGAATTTTGTCCAAGACACAACAGACTTTCTACAAAAACTTAAAAATATAAACCACCTTCGCAGCAACACTCTCCTAGCCAGCATGGGCAGTTACGTTACCAGCTTATATACTAACATCCCACACCAGGATGGCATCCAAGCCTGCCTTACATAAGAGCAAAATTAAAACTCAGAGTACAGACCCAAAGATATTACTGAATGTTTACACTTCATCTTCACACACAACAACTTCATTTTCAACAACCAACACTTCCTCCAGACCATGGGCACAACTATGAGCATCAAAATGGCCCCACAGTATGCCAACCTTTTCATAAGCTATCTGGAAGAAAAAATACTCAAGGACTGAGCCATCAAACTCTTGCTATACTTAAGATATATTGATGACATCATCATTTGAACTGAGAACTTGCAATGTCTGATTGATTTCCATTACAAATTCAACAAGCATCACCCCTCCATCAGACTCTCTCTTGAATACTCCAACACCAACATTTCCTTATTAGACATGATGGTCACTATCCAGAATGGTAAAATACTAACCACCATATACAAGAAACCCATGGACCAACATACATATCTGAACAGAACCAGCTGTAATATATAGCCAAGCCCTTCGATATCACCAAATTTGCACTGAGAACACCCGTTATCATCACCTCACAAATCTTAAAAGGGCTTTCACTAAACTAGGACACTTCAGAGAGATAGATTGTACTTTTGAAAGAGCCATCCGGATACCATGTGAAGAATTGCTGCAGTACAGAAAAAAAAAACAACCCATGAAATCGCACACCACTGGTTATCACATATCGTCCTTCTCTGGGACCTATCTGGAAAATTGTCAAACATTTGCAACCCATACTAGAAGAAGACCCAATTCTTAAAGAGATCTTCCCAGAACCACCCATCCTAGCCTTCAAACAAGCACTGAACCTTGGTAACCTCATCACCAGAAGAAAACTTCCTACGGCTTGAAACGCACTGAATGGATCCAGACCATGCCATGACAAGAAATGTAAAAGCTGTCAACACAACTCCACCACCCCCACAATTCCTACATCCCACAACAGAACCACCAGCATTCCTGGATCTTACACCTGCACCTCTAGGCATGTAATATAGCTCATCCAGTGCAGCAAATGCTCTGATGGAAAATATGTAAGAGAAACCAAACAACAACTGCATACCATAATGAGTTTTCACCAAAAATCTATCAAAGAAAAAAATACCCAATTATCTGTGGGGGCACATTTCTCAGAAGAAAACAACTCTCTCTCCAATCTCTCAGTTCTAATCCTCAAAGGGAATTTACAAAACACCTTTCACAGATGAGCCTATGAACTTCATTTCATTAATCTGCTGGATACAAAAAATCATGGACTAAATATAGACATTGGATTTATGACACATTATAACCTGCCTGACATCTGACTTCCCAGGTAACCTCTCCATTGACTACAGCTGCATTCTTTCCCCTCCCCCGCACCTGTCTCTCACCTATTGAGTACATCAATTTGCATTTAACTGACTGGCTTTCTTGCGTATGCACTGGCCTCTGGCTGCTTTACTACTCCATCTAGGAAGAGCACAAAACAACTGCAGATGCTTCTGCTTAGTGAAGGGTATTTGTACCTGAAAGCTTTCAAAGAATAATTTTTCCAGCTTTTTGAGTTGGTCTAATAAAAGAAATGAGATTTACCCAAAGAGCCTTGTCTGCAAAGCATGCTGGGATGTGTGTGCAGGGACCCTCTGGCTCAGTAGTGTCAGCAGCATGGACTGTATTCAGAACACCCAGCCAAGCCCTGTAACTTTTACATAGGGCTTGGCTTGACTAGTAGGTTTTTCTACCAGGAAAAAAAATACAATTTTCTTGAATCTTTTGAATGCCTGTATATATCCTATGAGAAATACAGTGATCATCCATGACCAAGAAAAATCAAGTGCAATAAGTATAGTGAATGGCTATTAGGATGATCAGAGGAATGAAAAGCTTAGTATATAGGAACTAGGAAGATAAGTTTAGTTTGCTAAACCTAGTAAAAATAAAATTGTGATGGGGGAAGAGAAAGAGAGAGAGAGAGAGAGACCTCCTATATGTACGCAAGGAAGAAACACCAGGAAAAAGAGAAAGAAGAAAAGCTATCAACAATGTTTTTACAAAACAAATGAATTGGCTTAAACTAGGTTCCTGGCCATCAGAGCAACAAAGTTATGAAACACTTTACTGGAAGGAAGTTCAGGACACAAAAAGACCCTAGAGTTTTTTGTTTGTATGCATAGGCAGTGGAAGGTTAGAGGCTAACAGGGCTTAGCCCCTCAAAACTTGGGGCAGTGGTAGGGCCACAAGGCAGCCTGGCCACGGGCTTCTGGTGGGTGCAGCAGGGGGAAGGTGGGGAGGAAAGCGGGCACAGCAGCGAGGGAGGGAGTGGGGCTGGGGCTAGGGGAGGGGCAGGTTCTGGCTGCCCCTGCACAGCAGCCATTCCAAAACCAGAGCCATGCAGGCAGTCTCTGCCACGCCTCCTTCCCTCCCAAAGAGGGGAGCTGTAGGGTGAGACAGTTGTTGCATAAGAAGAAAAAGGTAGTGGGGGGTACAACATGCTTGGTGGCCCATACATGGGCCAAACCGATGACCTTGGCATTATTAGCACCATGCTACAACCAACAGAGCTAACTGGTCACCTGCCAAACCCCACTGAGTTGAGCACTCATTGAGACACGTGCAGCACCTGCCTCCAGGTCCAGCAGCCAGGACCTGCTGCCAGTGCAAAGGTGGGCAGAGCGAGCTACAGGGCAGCCCTGTGTGTGGGGCCAGGGCTGGGCATACGGAGCTGGGTGGATGGGAGGGTGGACTTGGCTGCTGCCTTGGCTCTGCCCAGCTCCTGCCAGTGGGACATAGGGGAAGCAGAGGAGCCAGGTCTTCAGTGTCACCAGCTCTAGCACTAGGGCAAGGGGCTACCTACGTTCCTGCTCTGCCTCTGCCAGCCCTTGTGGCTCAGTCCTGTGCCCCTCCACCCCTTCTCTTCCCCACCCCCACTCACTTCCTTCCTATGGCCTTTTTCCCTCCCCCTGCCCCTTCCCATGCAGACTTACCTGCTGGGGGTGTGTGCACATGCACATGCATGCACATGCTCAGCCCCCTCAACCTTTTTTTTTTCCCTCTTTCTTCACCTATGTTTGTTTGCTTGTCTCTTCCATCTGCAGTTTAAAAGTAATAGTATTCCATGATATGATACCTGTAGTAGCAGGGACTAGACTATCCAGAAGATCTGTTCCAGGCCAGTGTTCATCTCTAGTTTCCATTTAAACTCAAGGCTTGCTGCAGAGTTCTGTTTCCAGGCTCTGGTGGCAAAGAGCATCCTTTCAAAGATTAGCCACTTTTTTCAGACACTTCATATAACTATTTTTCAGCAAAGCATTTCTTTACCTTAAGACTCTTGGAGACCATGACATTAAGTCACAGGCTCCGATATTTGATTATTTCAATGGACCAATTTTAAAAATAAATTGTTTCACAATGAACTTGAAGATTTTAACATGTGCCTATGGCCTGAATAAGACTTGAACACATGCACAAAAAGATTAAAAATAAACTGGATTTCTCTGCAGAAAAACTGCCAAAAATATTTGTTTTGGGTTATTCAAGTATTGTTTTAAAAACAAGAACTGATTTTTACGAAGCAAAGTTGAAATCTCATTTGTTTTAAAAGACTGACAATTGATTGATTTAATTTTCCCACTTTTCTTTTTTCCTGGAAAAGAATTCTAGAAAGCATCAGATATTTGCAAAAAATACACATGCCTATAATCCAAAAACACACACAACCATTTCTGACCTAATTGCATATGCTAAAGAATTATAGTTCAAAGAAATTTCCCTGACCAACTCAACCGATTAATGTTTTACAATATATTCAACCTAAGCGTTTCCATTTATAAATCATTTCCTTTTTCTAATTTCTCCCTTGCTCTATTGCATTTTTAATGATGAAGGAAAAGATTGCTTTCTGCTTCTTCCATTCAGATCCCCGGTTCTTTACTCAGCTGCTGTGATGCTAAATTTAAGTAGGGGAAGCAGGGGTAGCCTTCTTCTGCTTCTGTCAATGCATCTGACAGACACTAGAAAAACACACAGTGGTAGCCTTCAGATTGTTTTAGATATGTATAGTCCTCAAAAGGATGCCCTACTGCTTCTAAACAGGTAGAGAAATACCATTTTCCTTTCCTAGTATGAAATTCCTAAAAGACCTTCAAATGCAACACTAAAGGTGTTTCTGCTCTGATGCCTGCTGGAAAATAAGCTGGGCTTATTTCATAGGGAACTAAATTGCTGCTTTTATATTAAAGTTTTGTCCTCAAGTTTTGTTATTCATCTGTGGATACTGCTATATTTAATTCTGCCTGTAAAAATCTCAAGCTATTCTAAATAAGGGACAACTGATTAAATAGCACAAAAATGCAGGCAAGCATATGATGGCATTTGCTTTGGGCAAATTATATTTAAGTCTTTATATTTGATTTACACAGAATTCCTTTGCTTACATACTTCTGTCCTGCAGTCAAACGTTTGTCTCGCTATCTCAACTATACAGTTGGTCCAAGAAAAGATATCACCCTAAAAAAATCCTTGCCTCTTGCATAATTTCTGGAACATTATGGCTACAATATCTCTCTTACCCTGCTTTGCTCACCATTCAAATTTATTTTTGTCATACAGATCCCTTTAAATCTGCAAGGCATACCCATAACAAGGGGGCATTAGAAGTAGCTTACTATTAGCAGTTAATTAGTATTCTTTACCCAGGCAAAATGCTTGCACTTGTAGAATTATTCAGTGCTAATGGGTTCAACAAAATAGTAACCCAGATTATAGTAAATAGAGACCCTTTTCTTACCTGGCAATCCTGGGAGGATTTTTCTTCTACAAGAGCACAAAACAAATATTCAAGTGAAACTTTTCTGTCAAATTTAGCGTTGAGACACAAAGCAGTAATATAACAGCAGCATTAATTCATCCTTTTCACAAAACGTTTTTCCTTAGTCTT
The DNA here is from genome assembly GCF_000455745.1 of Alligator sinensis. Lineage (NCBI taxonomy): Eukaryota > Metazoa > Chordata > Crocodylia > Alligatoridae > Alligator > Alligator sinensis. Next base: position 1,720,417 of record NW_005842218.1, read on the forward strand.
ATACTTGAAGTTAACTGTAACTGTACAAGAAACAGTGAAAGCATCTTTTAAAATAGTGTCTAAGCAACTGTTTTAATTTATCAAGCAGTTCATGTTTTCAAGCGTTAGGCATGGCATCTATCTAATCTAAGCTAGTGCCTTGGAACAGATGAACTTTGTCACCTTCAAAGATTACTAAGCCTAAATCAGGAAATTAAACTCCTTTTCATAGCAGCACTTGTCCTTATCAGCTTCTCACTAGATTTGGTACTAAGGGGAAAGGTTTTGTGTTTGTTTGCTTTTTTTTAAGCAAGAAAAAGAAAAAGAAAAAGAAAAAGAAAAAACTAAACACACACACATTCGGCTTTTTCATTTTGATAAAAGCTTTATCCCATATCTCTTTATGCTTAAATTATCCACAAAGAAAAATTTAGCTTCACAACAGTTATTATGACTGGACTAATTAAATCTCTGAACAAAAAGTCATCCATTTAAATTATGAAGATGCTGTATATTGTTTTGGTGTCTGTACAGTATTAGAATAGCAAATCACAAAGTAAGGCTGAAAGGGACCTTCAGAGGTCATCTCTGCCTGAGGCAACTCCCTGCCTTAGGCAGGATGATCCCTGTCCAAACCATTGGAGACAACCCATCTAGACTCTACATAAGACTACCATCAACCCTGGCACAACACAGACATAACACTCTAACCTGCCACAGGTACAGCAGGGGAACCATGACAGCCAATGCCCTGCTTCTATAAGAGGTTGTCAGTATGGGTGCTTACACAAGTGACATTTTTTGTATGACTGGGCTCCTGAAAGCACTCTACAGCCATAATATAACATTTACAGACAGCAGTAGAGTGCTTTTAAAATGGCTGATTGTGCAAAAAAGTAACCCTCGTTAAATCAGCTACTAAATTAAGGCACTCTAAAGCAAACTGCCTTATGGAACTTACATTTCCGCCAGGGTTAATTTTTCATGCAAGGGGCAGGGCTGGGCTGGCATACACCAGTCCAGCCCTGCCCCCAGGGCTGTCAGTTGGGAAGCCAGGGAAGGGAGCAGCACACAGCTGCCGGCTGGTTTGCCCAGCCTGAGTTGGAGGGGGTGTGGAATGGAACCTCCTGAACTTGCAGGCCCAGCCTGGCTCCCCCTAATACCCTGGCCAGTGTACTTGAAGGTGGGGGGCATGGGAGGTGAGGGAGCTCTGTTCCACCCCCCTTCCAACTCAGGGTGGGCAAAACAGCTGGCAGCTGCATACTGCACTCTTCCTTGGCTTCCCTACTGACAGATGCAGAGCTCGGGGCAGGGGGGCTAGAGACAGGAACAGTTAAACAGCCTCCTCTGAGGCTGCTGGAGCTTATCTGTTTGGTTGGGGGGTAAAGAGGGTACTTAGTCATAGTGTTTTGTACAAAGCACCATGTGTTACGGCATGGCCCCTAATGTTTGTAGGCCCCCTATATGCTCCAGAGATCCTGGGCAGAGGGCCATGCCCCCTGCTACAGAGAAGGCAAAAAAATCCCCATAGTCCATACCAATTTTACCATGGGTTAAATTACTTCCTGACCCTAAATATGGCAATTGTTTCATCCCAAGCAGGGTAAAACCCTCTAGCCAGGAAACTCCAGCATTGATCCCTGCAGGAGCATTGGCACACCCCAGTCAAAATCCCCTGAATTGGCTGTAGCTGACACCCGATATCTCTGAGGGAGCCTTAAAAACACCCTGATGTGTAGCAGGAAGGGGCATGGGGGCAACTAGCTAAGCACAAAACCATGGGAAATACACATAGTAGAACATAGGCATATCTACACTTGGGGGTATCAGTATTTTTTAGTACTCACCCCTCCCACCACTGTGACTACAGAGGGGTGAGTATTTTTTTCCTTTTAAATCTGTAGTCTGCAAGATTCTTCTGAGCTAATTTCCCAGACTAAATTATCTTAGACCATTTTAAAACTGAATTGCTTCTTTTTGAAACACTGATTTCCACTGGAACTACTAATATATGGAGCAGGAGGGCAGGATGTTCTCTTTTTGGTAATCTTGGACTCAAACTGACAAAGGATGTTTGTACCTGAAAGCTTGCAAGGAAGATTTTTTCCAACTATTTTAGTTGGTCTAATAAAAGATATTGGATTTACCCAGAGAACTTTGTCTGCCTGAAGTTAAATTCATTCTTAGGTTATGCTTTTTCAAGCAAGTAATCAGTAGTCTCCCCAGACTGTTACAGTAAAAAAGCAAGATTCGGCTGAACCATCTATGCAGAAGCCATCCTCATAAGTGACAGGAAATTAGCTTGTTTTGACTGTTGTTTAAGTGGAGATGTTTCAGCATACTCCTGTATCTGCCCCTGTTCTTCACATGGCCAAAACAGGCCTCTGGTTTACAGTAATCAAGTACTTGGTCTTTCCCATCTCATAAAAAGCTCCCTACAAAGACAAAGCCTTCTACCATAGATTACATAAAGCCTCCTGCAGTATGTCATTTCAATATAGTGCATCAATAAATGGTATGGTAGCAGGATGTATTGGCCACAGCTACAGCTCCTGTTAGAAGTCTGCAGACTTCCCTACTTTTACTCCACCTACTATTAACATGACCTGAAATCTGGATAAAAGTCATGGACAATAGTTGACTAAACTGCAGTAACAGGTAAGACAAATCTCTAGTCATGGCAAAATTCCCAAGTATGGAAACAGTATGGACTGTTTCCATACTTCTGACAAATTTGGGAATTTTGTCAAAAATAAGTTAAGTAATGGATGTATAGAATTAATTAATCAATACTGCCCCCAGAGTAAAATATTTTTTTTTAAAGGATTCCTTCTGAAACACAAAAATAACTATTTGTGTATTCAAGTTTGTGTTTGAAGAGGCTCTGTGAACTACTTGCATTCAACAAGCAACAGACAGGTTAAACCTATGTGTTCTGATTTGTTCAGGATCTCAAGCTATCAGTTCACGTATGTAAAAGTAGGTTGGTGGGAAGGGCTGTTGGAACGAAAACAAACATCAGTTCAGCAATTTCAGTCTTGGATTAAAGGATATATTACAAAAGTGCAATATGTAGCTCCCCCTCTTCCATTCCATTTCTTAATTTGAGCTGTTCATACTTGAAATCCATGATTGAGTCCTCTGTCTTTAACTCTAGAATGGAGAACCTAACAGTAATAAAAATTTACATGTGAAAATCAGTTATTTAGTAAAGGTGATTGGACCATGTGTTTTGTTTTGGGGTGGGGGAAGAGGGGAGAGTTTAAGCTGTCCTTCATTTTGACTTTACATTCATGTAACAAATATTTTGGCTTGACTCAAATAGAGCTTTGTTTGAAGTTCTGTTTTATACTTGCTTCAATCCACAAAAAAATTCTGACAGGCATTTTGACAAGCAAAGTCTGTTGAAAGATGACTGTTTCTATGGATATTTTACTATTTTGACAACGAGAGAGAGAGAAAGATAGACTTTTAAATGAATTGTGACTACATATCAAGAAACCATGTGTATTTTGAACTGTGCACAAATTTGTACAGTATATGTAGATGGGCAGGTAGTTAACTTAGGACCTATATGTTCCAGTTTTAAGGTCCCTATTATTCATTCTATCCTTGGTAAAGCAGCTTTGGGACAACTAAAGGAAAAAGATGTTTACTTCTGGCATGAAGCATTTAAAGCTGCTACTGAGGTCCTCAAACCCTATTGGTTAGGCTCATGTAATCCAAACAGCTCCAAATGCAGCCAGTTGAACTTGAAAGTTCTGATTCACTACTCCTCTAATTGTCTCACAGACTCCACAGGAGTACTTGGCAACAGCAATGCCAGGAACCCAAAGACTAGAACAAGCAATTCAAACTGCACAGAGTAGTACATCTTGCTAGGCATTTTGTGCAATTTGCTTTAGACCAGGAAGAGGATCTGCAGAGAGGAAATCCACTACTTTAAAAAACTGCAGTGAAGTTGCACATTTTCACAGCTTCCAGTCTTATCTACGGTTTAAAAGTGATAATTTGTAAGCGATAAGGTAACTGAAATGGATTGTAGCCCTGTGATTTATGAGTAAAATGAAATAAAATGGGGTCCTTCCTGGATGGAAATATCTAGGGAAGGTATAAATCTACTATGTAGCTCAGGGGGTTTTTTTATGCCAACACGGCAGCCTAGACAAAAATAAAATGTCATTTCTACTAGAGCTGGCTAGTAGAAGTATTTGGGGAATTTTTCTATCAAATGGAAAGTTGAACTGCCTGCTTGCGGATATCAAGACTTCATAAAGCCAGACAAACACTGTGAGAAACCTTAATAAAAAAAAAAGAGCCTTCAAGACCATGATGTAATTTTGATTGAACAAAAACCAGCCTCCAGCCTTAGAAGAACAAAAAAACCTAATGAGGGTACTCACTAGAATGTGGGAAAGCCAAGTTCTAACCCCTTTTCCAATTACTTTGCAAGAAGCAGAACTGGTCAAGAAAGCTGAAGCCCTTTACTCAAGACTAGCCTGTCTACTAGTCTTCTAATGGCAAGGGCAGTCACCTGGTGTGCAGGGAAGTGGCAAGAGCCTTGAACTTAAGTTATTTCTATCCTGGTAGAGGCACTAGACACAAGGCTCTTGGCTCACGTTGAGGTCTGTGCTGCAGTCTCATTTTCTATAGAAAGTTTAATAAAGGTTTAGTGTTATGAAAGAAGACATTTTTTCATCTTGTAATAGTGCAGAGCAGAATATCATTTCCTGTCAGTCTCTAGTAGGAAAACTTGATTTTTTTTTCTTTAAAAGGCCAGTTGGTTCAGAAGGACCAATATGTTATTACAGATTTATAATAGGAAAGGGACTTGATCCCGCACACTACACAAGCAGGTTGTTATGACTTCGGCAGCCAAAACATATTGAAATCCATACAGTAATGCTGAGACAAGGTTAAGGTTTCAAGACCTAACACTAAAGACACAGTCAATTCTAATACATAGAAATTAACATGGGAGATGAATTATTATTCCCTTCCATCATCTAGATTGCAATTTCATCATTTACTCCCATATCACTGAGGATCACAGATTAACACACACAGGCTGCATCTACACGAGAAACTGCTTATTACTACTGTGCAGCAGGGCTGCGCAAAACAGCAGCGTTCCATTTCAACTTGCATTTTGATGTTTCGACGGAACAGTGTTTCATTTTGAATTTCGTTTTGATTCGAAACTGCTGTTCCATTTTGTTTCATTGAAACAGTTTTGCTGTTTTGCCCATAGGCTATAATGGGGTAGCTCAAAACAGCCTATAACTTTGTCATTTCTGGCTTGATTTGGATGAAACTTGCAGGAATAGTAGTTCCTTCTGAGCGCATGACGCCTGCCATGTTTCAAGGAAATAGCTGCAGGGGTCTCAGCAGCTCAAAGTCTTGAATGCAAAAAACTCATGTCACGTGTGTGTATGTGTTAAGCCAAAGTGGGGCCAAAAATGCAGGGATGGTAGCCCCTGCTGAGGCAACAAAGCCTGCCAAGTTTCAAGGAGATAGGTGCACAGGTTTGGGGGAAACTGCACCTCAAGCTGCGGACAAGCAAAACTCGTGACACTGTGTGTTAAGGTGCAGCAGGAAGAAAGCTGCAGGCTTGCTAGCCCCTGCTGAGGCCATGAAGCCTGCAACCTTTCAAGGAGGTAGGTGCAGGGCTTCTGGGTTCTGGGGCCCTGCACCTCTGGCTGCTGACAGGCAAAACTCATGACATGGGTGCTTGTGCAACCGACTGTGTCTGTCTTGGGGCACAGTGGGGTGAAAACTGCAGGCCTGCTAGGCACTGCTGTGGCCATGAAGCCTGCCAGCTGTCAAGGAGATAAGTGCAGGGGAAGTCTGGGTTCTGGGGCCCTGCACCTCTAGCTGCTGAGAGGCAAAACTCATGACATGAGTGGGTGATACTGTGTGTGTTAAGGTCACCCTCACTCAACTGACACCAAGGCAGAAAGCAGGGCAGTTCAAACAATGCTGCCTTTTATGCAGTTTTTCCCTCCCTCCCCCAGAGCACTGGGATTGGAAGGGACCTCGAGGAAGGCTGACAGTCACTGGCCAGCTACACAGTCAATAATGAGAGCAGTCCTTCTCCCCCTTCCTCCCTCTTCTCCCTCCCTCTCCTTACTTTAGTTTCTGTTTCCCTGCAGGGAAGCCCAGCTTGAGCTTTGAAACTTGAAACATTTTGAAAATTTCAAAACGTTTCAACTTGCTTCATTTCATTTTGAGGCTATTTCGAAGGTCTCTGTTTCATTTTGATGTTGCTGTTTTGAGCTCAAAACAAGTCAAAACGGCATTGAAATGAAGCTGCCAGCAAAATTTTGCACAGCCCTACTGTGCAGTAGTGTCACATGGCAGGAAGTGTAATGCGATGCTACTGTGCATCCAGTGTCACCTAAATGCCACTTGGTGACACTACTGTATGGTCATTTAGCACTTGTTTATTTATTACTTTACAAGTAAATGACTGTCCAGTAGTGACTACATAGTTAGTGTCTCATGTAGATGCGGTCACAATAGCCCAAGGGTGAAGTTACATGTTAGACCATATCAAGGGCATACAAGTATCTGTAGCTTGTTAGCAAATTCTAAGTGCCCGCTAAGCATCTTAAAGTTATGCTACTTCAGGCAAGGATTCCCTTTGAGTTGTGCTACCCAGCTCAAGCTACCTTAACACCAGGCTGCTGCATTGAGATAAAATGACCAATTTGCAGTCTTTCATTATCATAGGAGGCACCACTCCCAGGTAGACTAGCTGTCTTCCTGGACTCATGTGCCCTGGATTGACAGCCAAGACAATCAAGCAGCAGTAAGTGAGTTGGGGGGAGAAAGAAAGGGGGCAGAAGTGGGAAAGGAGGTGCCAGGCAGTCACTGTGGTGCCCAGTAGGGACCACACAGCCTGGATCCTAGTGTACAAGGAGCCCCAGAGCAGGTAGGGAACCTGCATTGCTCCTGCTGCTGCTGCTATGGGCTGAGTACAGCCCCTGGCTGTTTCCCATCACTCCCATCAGTCCAGAAGCAGGCAGGGAAGGGGCCCTCCTCCCCCCCACTGCCACCACTGCTGCTACTCTCAGGCTGAGTGCAGCCCCTGGAACAGAAGAGGTTCCCTCACCCTTGGGACAGAGCTGGTAGCTGCAGATGAGCAGGGAGCTGGGAGCCAAAGAAAAGCCCCATGGGACAATGATGGGACAGGGGAGGGACAATCAGAGCAGTACAAGCTGGAAAATAGATCATCGAGTCCGACCCCCTGCATAGGCAGGAAAGAGCGCTGGGTCTAGATGACCCCAGCTAGATGCTTATCTAACCTCCTCTTGAAGACCCCCAGGGTAGGGGAGAGCACCACCTCCCTTGGGAGCCCATTCCAGACCTTGGCCACTCGAACTGTGAAGAAGTTCTTCCTAATGTCCAATCTAAATCTGCTTTCTGCTAGCTTGTGGCCATTATTTCTTGTAAATTTCATTATTTTCTTGTAATTGGAGCAGTGGGGACAACAGCAATCTAAGCAGTAAAAGGACTCTGTCACTCTACCCCTTCCCTCTCCCCCCTCCCGCCGCCCCAGCCTATACTGCTACTAGAGAGCTGGCAAGGCTGGGTAGGCACAGAGGAAATTTAGCAGTTCCTAGCCATGACCCAACTCCACAGCACTCTGACCTGCCATTGAGATGGTATTACCCATTAACATGCAACTGCTCATAGCATGTGTTAATTTTTATACTGACTGACATCCCTTAGAGTTAGCACAAGCAACTTTTAACATGTAATTACACCCTGAGAATAGAGGCTTTACTGATGCTATTACTTGGTCTTTCAGTTGCAGTTCTTCATTGCACTTGTAGATTGAAAATGTTACAGCCACATAGGCAAGATAAATATTGTCTACATCTTTTATATTATGGAAATCTGTGTTGAACAAAGAAAAGGTGCCCATATTTCCAATTCTAGCCAGGCTCATTTGAGGCTTTTACTCCTATCACAATACCTCAGACTTTTAAAACAAAGCTATCGTCTTGTAACTTGTATAGGGCCTCCTCTTAGTCATAAAAATCCCAGGAATGAGAGAGAGATCAATTTCCCCTCCCCACAGAAATAAAGTCTACTTTTGGTATTATATTAATGCATGCTGGTAATTTTGCTAACTTCAAAATATGAAATGGTACTATTGGCTATTAGTCACTAACAGGGGACAGAATTGGCCACTAAGTGCCATTAGTAAAATTATGTTAATTGAGCATGTGGAAAATAGAATAGTTACCTCTGTCTACTTCATCTAATTAACACGCTTATCCCTTGTGGCAAGAGTTCTGATATTGGTTCCTTCCCCCACACATTCTCCCCATTTTTTGAAAAATTACATTTTTCTTACCTGATGGCCTTCTAGTAAAAAATAGTAAATGTTATATCTTTTCCAACAGTATGGTAGATCATAAATGCAATACAGTGTATAATGCTACAGCTCTTCTGTCAGGTAGTCCCTCCACAGCATCTAATGAAGCAACCCCCCTGCTTCCAAAAACTCATGCTATCCAACTCAGATGTAGTTAGTCGATGAAGATGCAAATCTACCCTGCCTTCTGCCTCTCCAACACTAATGCAACTACCTACCTCTCTCTAAGAAGATTAAAAATCATAATCAAAGAAACTATTTGTTAAATTAATACTATTGGGCCACCTATGCATCTTTGTTCTTCATATTTTCCCCACTCTGCAGCCTGTCAGTTTTTGAGCTGAAAGCTACATTTAGAACTTTACACATTTACAGACTAAACATAAGGAAAGTGTCATGTCATGGGCTTGGGGTCTTGTGACTCATCCTTGTCTCTGCTGACTTACACAGATACATTCTCAAGTGATCAAAACATGCTCTGTTGCACTGACTTGCAAATCTTGCACCTCTAGTGTCATCTTTGAAAGACATATGTCTACAGGGAAATCAGTTACTTGCTAAAACCTATGGGTGCAGACATAACAACTGAACTGTTCAAGGAGCTCACTGACTTGGAACCACTTCACAATGGGCCCTCAACAGAGGAATCTGCAAGTACACTGCTAACGGCTCTAAGAAGAACCCTCACTTTTTAGGGACTGCACTGCTAAAACACCAGCAAGGGGTGGTAGAGTAAACAGCCCATCGTGCCTTTCAGGGGCCAGTGCCTGGAGCTTCTCCCAGGATTCCCTTAGAGGGGGATGAAGACCCAGGTTGACTGGATGCCAAGAAAAGGGAAGATACCTTTTCCCACAGTTGAAATTCTCTGAAAGTCTGGTTAATGGGGTGTGCACAGGTGTGCATGTGTGTGTGTAAGTGGGGGGTGGGGAGAGGGGATGTGGACACAACTCTTTCTGGACTCTGTCATAGGAAATGGACCCCACTCAATGGGGTCCCAGGAGCATGGAAGGGTTGCCAGGTACTGGGAGGAGGGGGTGGGGGCGGTGTGATCCTTTGCATGTTGTAGTTCCCAGGTAGATGGATGCTGTGCATCCCTCTTGCCCCACCCAAGGACTCCAGGGCTTATTGGTCCCTGCTCTAAAAGCCAATTTAACCAATTTAACCTTCCTGCTATGTACCCTGTACTGTGGGTCCTAGGTTCATTGTGGGGAGAGTGCAAGGGGAGAGGTAGCCAGCAGTGGGAGGGGGGAGAGGAGGACAGGGGGTCGTAACGGGGAGCAAGAGGCTCCTATTATTTTAAGAAGGAAAGTGCAACAGAAAGGTCTGTATGCAAATGTAGGCAGCAGAGTAACGGCTAGCTGCAGGAATGTAGGCCGAAGGGGAGGAACAGGGCTGCAAGTCACTACCTGGGGTCTGGCTGCAGAGCAATTGGGCAGAGCTTCAGGAAGGGAGCAGGGAGACAACTGCAGCTCAGATAAGAAGACAACAGCAGGCTGCTCATTTGGCACTGAGCACATCTGGAGCAGGTCAGGTAGGGGTGGATTAAGATTCACTGGGGCCCTGGGTCTGGGTGAGATTTTGGCCTGCACTCAACCCACAATTACTGAATACTTTACTGTTTTATATTTGCTTACAGAAAAGGAAGGTTGCCACCCATGGTATTAGTACCCTCAAGCACACTGTGCTGCCTGGGGCAAGAAGCTTGCCCAACTGGCAACCTGCATGTGATACTGGCTTCCAGCATAGGAAGCAGTCTACACTTTGAGCAGACCCATGTTGAGCAGTACATCATCCATTGCCCTTCCAGCAGAGGCATAATGTGCAATTAATGCACTTTCTCACCCTTTTCTGTGATACAATTGTAATTCTCTAGAGCAACAGTGGAGTTGGTTGCTACTACGGGGAAATTACACCCTATTTTTTTTTTTTTTTTTGGCCTCTGAAGTCCAGGTCAGGAGGGCAAAAAAAAAAATGCTGGATTTTGGAAGGGGAATAAAAAAGCGGGCTGGAATCAGTTCTCCCCTCAGAAGCAGCAAACTCAATTGCTGTTCTACAAAATTACGATTCCTACAACCTTGCACTCCATGACACACAGTGTCCATGCAATACAATTTTTAGTAACTCCTTTACCTTTTATAAGAAACTTGTAGTGGATTTAGATCAGCTGACCAACTACATGGGTGTTGATATGTTGTATGTTTGAATATTTAGGTTTTTTCAGTTTGATCTTATACTGGGCAACTCTTACCTGTTTTCATCCCCTAAACCCGTTATCATCCCTCAAGATTGATATATTTGTCAAGACTAAAAGTGGAGAAAAAATAGATTGCGTGTGCATCTCTTTAGCCTCCTGTATATGTGCATTCTGATATGGACTGATTATAAACACATATTGTGTATGGGCAGGAGAAACAGGGCAGTTGATAGCAGATTTGGATATAAGCTAGTTCTTCTGGGTGGCACTGATTTTCAGTCAATTATCTGCTGATAACAACTGTAGTTGCTGTAAAATAGAATTTAGAGTGCCAAGCTTAAATTTTGCCAAAAGTTCCAGTTTTCTATTTTAAAAATGAATAAGATGCATTTCAGGTCAGCTTGAACAAAAATGGAATTTTGTTGTTGAAACAATCCCAAATAATGTGTCTGCCTTTCTCTATTGCGATGCTTTGCCCCAAGTCCCCAGTCCCCAGTAGTGCCTCTGAACTGAACACTTTGCTTAGTGAGATATTCTACAAAGCTACAGTAATTTTCTTCTTAACAAAGATTAAGAATATAGTGAAGTCAACTTTGCAGAATATAGTGAAGTCAAGTCACCTCTGGGTATATCATAAGAGATACAGGGCAAGGAGCAGAAGCATAACCGAGTGAGGGGCTACTGAAACAACAGCCCCATAAACCACCTTAGGTGAGGGGCATATGCAAAAAATAGCAGCTACCACAGCAACTGCTAATCACACTACCACTGCCCCATACATCACAGCTGCCCTGTTACACCTCTGCAGGAAACCCATAACAAATTTGACACAATCTACTCTTAACACCAATTTTGAAATACAGTTTCCCTAAAACAGACGTTCTTCATTTTCCTCACTTTTCTGCTACAGAGCTTCTTTATAAAGATAGTCAAGTCACTAGCTGACCTTTGCACAGTGGTCACTAGCTATATATCCTTTCCCTTCCCCTCCCCCTCTCCTTAGGTACCTAGTAGGGATGCTTGTACATGCCATGGGGGTTTAATTTGGTTTAGTTCTCCCTAAATTGAAACAGTGTTTTTTTTAAAAACACTGCTTCAATTTAAACTGAACTAAACCACCGTGGGTTTCCCACAAGGGTGGGAGCCCAATCCTTACCTGCCTCTCCAGTGGCAAGGGAGACAAGGGGCAAGCTGCCAGCGGGCCAAGCAGTCCCTGAGCTGCGGGCGGGCTGGTGCTTCCCTCCACAGTGGTGCCCTCCAGGCCACACCCACCTCCTTGCACCCAGCCCGGGAAGTCCTGGGTGGTATTGCAGCTGTGGAGGAAAGCACCGGTTCCCCAGCAGTCACGGAGAGAAGCACCGGGCCTCCACACAGCTCAGGCAGGCAGGCAGGCTCCAGTAAGGGGAAAAAAAGGAAAGAAAAATCTGGCTTGCCGCACTTTTTTTTCTTCAGTGGAGCCTGCCTGTACGGGCTTCCGCCAGGTCGCACAGCCCCTGAGCTGCACAGGGCTCAGTGCTTTCCTCCGTGACTGTTGATTTTGTTAGGATAGCAAACAAAAACACTTCAGAGGTGTTTTATCTTGCTGCATACCAAAGTCATTTAAACCGCAATACACGGCCAAGAGCGTAAACAGCAACACCATTAAAGCACAATACGCTGTCAAGAATGTAAACATTAAAGTGGTGAAAAGGGGCATTTAAGCCACTTTAAAGGCCAGTTTTGTGGTGTGTACAAAAGCCCCAGCTTTGCAGATATGCTGAGCAACACTAACTGCTCTCTCTGAAGTCAACAGTAGTGAACACCATGACATACAAAATGGCTGAAAAGCTATCAAGCAATTCCTCGGGTCCTTTCTTTGCTATATATGTAATAAGATTAGCAACAATAGTCAATAATAGCAACCTTTCTGTAATCAATACTTATTCCCAGATAAGTGAAACAAGGCCACTAGACTCACTTGTCTTCAGCCAACACTCATATACTTACATATAGTAACATATTGGAATTGTTTTTCATCATCTATGATTTGCAGGCTTAAGTTGCTTCTGGGCTTTGTGTCAACCCTGAAATCAGACTCACTTCTGGGCTGCTGTGTGCCTGCAGCTGCAAAATATGCCTTATTTCTACAGCCTACACATACCCATCTCAAATGGCAAACCTAGTTCCCCATAAGAATACCAGCAAAAGGAAAGTTACGGGTTTTCTGCCAGCTTCCTAATTAATTCTAATTAATTCTCTAGATTCTCTAGATCTTGCCTTAGTACTTAACTGGCTCCCATTATTACTGTGTGCTTTCAACAGTATAATATTTCTACTATCTACTTGTCATATATGTACACCCATACACCCACATACATACAGAGCTCTGATCCATGGCTCCCAGAAGCAGGCCGGGCATGACACACACACATGCACATGCACACACACATGCAGACCTTCCCCAGTGGCTTCCAGAAGCAGGGCTGGACAGGACAGCATGGTGCATGCACACAGCCCTGACATCATGGCTCCCAGGAGTGGCGCTGGGCAGGACATGGACACACACACACATGACCCTGTTAGTTCTCACTCCCCCATTGGCTGGGCTCCCTGGAGAAAATTGAAGCAAAGGTCCCAGATTGGTGGGAACCCACCTGCACATGCTCAGCTCCTGATTCAGAAGTCTTACTCCAAACAAACATACAAGTAAAGTGAACCTTTAAACTTTCTCCAGGCAGTAGGCGAAGGCCCATTAGTTCTAGCCCTTACCAGAGCTGAACCTGACTTGGTTCAGTCAATTTCCTGCCAGCAAACTACCTCATTCTCTCAATTCAAGCTCCTTGCTCCATCTCTACTTGGGCTTTAAGCTACCAGCTAAATACTCACAGTTGGGCTTCTACCTCAGGGCTGGCTGCCCCACTTAAAGGGCCAGACCACCCTGCTTCAGGGCCCAATGGCCAAATTTTACCTGCTTCCTTTCTCTTCACTGATTTTAACCATGGCTCAACAATAACATATCAGAATGACCTTGATGATTTGTGTAATTCACCTCCCTCATGAGTTCCCTAAATAGAGGGTTATTAGATAAAGTTTCTGTGGAGTAAAGGTGTTGTGAAGTAAAATACTGACTTACCTATTATACCCAATATTTTTTCCTCAGCCATGACTGTTCAAATTATACCTGAGCATTTCAGAACAAAATGAAACTGTTTACGTGAATTAATTCCCTCCCCTCACAGTAAAAACAGTCCAGATTAACTCATTCTCCCTTTGAACTGCTATTCCCACTAATGAAATAATTAGATTGCCACTTCTCTTGCACTGTTTTCATTAATAGCATCCTTGTAGAACTTTATTCAGTTGAATAATTTTATTCAGAACTGTGTGTAGCTTCTGTACGTAATACATCCTGATGGAAAACAGATCACCATTTCAATTCATAAAATAAGTAAGCTGAGAAGCATTAAGGACCTATAAGAAGCAACAGACACTCATTTGCAGAAGTTCATGTTGTTGAATATGTCTTAAGAGACAAGTGTTTCCTTTATCCTTTATTTGGAACCGTTCTTCCCAAACTTACAAATTTTCCTTTTTCCCGACCTGTTTCTTCAGTTTCATCCATATCAAGTCCTCATAATAAAAAGCTACAAGTTCATGAAAACCCTTCCAATATTAGTTTTAACTTACAAATTATGTGGTTATCCAGTTACTTCAGTGAGAAAAATAAGTTCCAAAGGATTTCAAGTGACTCATCGTATAGCTATAATCTGACTAAAAGTTAGGAGTTTGGTGATTAGATTGTGCATGATCATAGGAAAGTAGGGCTGAAGGGGACTTCAGAAGGTCATCTAGTCGAGACCCTTGCTCAAGGCAGGAGCATCCCTGATTAAACCATCCCAGCCAAGTATCTATCTAACCTGCTCTTGAAAATTTCCAGAAAGAGAGATTCTACAGTTTCTCTAGGTAGCCTGTTCCAAAGCTTGACCACCCTCATAGTTAGGACCTACCCAAATCAAGGCAGCAGATAGGCAATTTTGCAGGCCAATCATGGTGCTGGCCACCATTTTCAAGGGCTTATTGCAGCACCCCCCACCCCCACCGCTGATTGGCCAGGGGGCCCCAGTGACCCCACCCCTACCACTGATTGGTCAAGAGGAATGAACTTCATGAAGACATGTCCCTCACCCCTGATTGGCAGAGAGGGGTGGGGCCACATGAAACGCAGTTCTATCAGCCAATCAGTGGTGGAGGGAGCAATCGCTATCTGGGTGGCTCCCCATTGTGCTGGCAGCTTCCCTTCCCCCAGCAGGCTGCAAAACCAGGCTGCAGCAGCTGCTGGCTCCCATGAGGCTCCCATGAGGGAGCCAGCATTCTTTTTGCAAGCATTTTTCTGATGATTCTGTGTAAAATTGCAGAAACTACTATTTTTTGTGGTGTTTAAGGAAAAAACTGCATTTTTTGCAGTTTCCACAAAAACCACAGGTCCCTACTGCTGCTCAGAAAGTTCCTCCTAGTCTCTAACCTAAATTCTTCTGCTGCAGTTTGAAGCCATTGCTCCTAGTCCTGTCCCTGATAACCACAAAGAAAAATCTACCCTCATCCTATTTTAATTATCCTTCTGGTATTTGAAGATTATAATCAATTCCCCTCTAAGTCTTCTCTTCTCCACACTAAATAAGTGTAGTGCTTTTAGACTTCCCTTATGGAATCACATTTCTGAGGCCACTAATCATATTGACATATTCAAGACTTAGAAATGCAAAGTTATGTAGGACTATTGATCAGACTCACACCTATCCATACTGTACCACAAATGGCCTCTGAGTGCACAGAGAGGAAGGGGTTCTTCTTCCTATGGATGCAGGCACTGACAGAATACTGGAGATGCTTTTCCACCATAAATGTTAGCTGGTTAGTAAAAGTGCATGATACTCGCATATAGATGCATATTTGCCTCTTAACAAGCTATACATAAAGACATTCCTCTGAGCATCACATTCAAATCAAGAATATGGATGTTCCAATCACCACCCTAAGGAGATCCAGCATGTACACTCATGCCAACAGTCCTAAGGCAGCAGAAGGTTTATGTCAATCATGGGCAGCAGCTTAACGGTACCAGCAGAATGGAAGGATTCTGCTGGTAGAAAAACTGTGAGATGAAAAAGCTGTGTAGACGCATGCGACCTTATGCTATGAAGAAAAAAGTTTTGCTAGTAGAACATTTCAGTGTAAAACAGGCCTCCCTCTCATTTCTCATTGGTGATTGCAGCAGCTGTATTCAACTTAATTCCTTCTGAAACCAGCACAGCAAAATAATAAACCTTTAGGTAAGATGATCTTCAAGAACAGCCATTGACTTCCCATCCATCACTTTGCTCACTAGCAAAATTGGGCACAAATAAAAGAGACTGTCATGTTAACCATTATGTTCCTTTTAATGATCAAGGTATCTTGTTTAACAAAATTACTATTATGCTTGGTTTAGGAGGAGCATGAGACAATAATAGTACATCACATATATTATGTAGACACGTGCAGTTATGGTCACAGTACAAAACCTTGGAAAGAGACTGAATCTATTACAATATACTGCAGTCCATAGAATTACTGTTACTATTGGATGAAAATAAGGAGTCTTGTAAAAAAATGTCTAGGTAGACTATAAAATGTCAGTTATTCATCACAGTCCCTCAAATTCATGAGACTGCCTACAGAATTCAGGTTGCTTTAATTTAACTGGAGTCTGTTTTTATATTCCTTTACCCGGTGTAAACCCATATGAGAATAGTTCACCAGTAGAGTGTATTATTTAACTTTCTTATAGACTGAATATACATAAAAAATAAGCAAAAGACTGCACACAGTTTTGTACCATTTTAAAAATCACCTCAAAAATTAAAACAGTTCAGCTTTTTTCTCATACACAACACTTGCCTTGTATCTTATTCTCAAAAATAAGGTCACTGAAGTGGCTGTTTTCACAATAACATAGCTTATTCATCTGTATTTTTAATAAGCTCATCCATGCTTTGGAGGCACATCTTAGTCTCCTTATGAGATAGTGCTTCTGTGAGACATGGCTGACTGGCCACCCAAAAAACGAACACATTAGCTGAGTCACCAGACCTAATCAGAAGTCTTGTTATTTGACAAAACAGCTTTGTACACCTGACTGGAATCTTTAGCTCAGATGCAACAACTGAACCATAGGTTTAAAGTAAGATCAATGTGCTTTGAAGAACACTTTACCAACTTGATCCCATCTTCTCAACGCTAAGCACTAGCCTTCATTTCCCCAATAACCTGTAATCCCATTACATTATGTAAAGCCTCATGCATTGTTTTTCCTTGCTATTTCAAAACAGATTTTCAAATTTAAAAAAGGAGAATCTATATTGAGGCAAATATAAAAAAAAAAGTCTTCTAAAAGTTCCCAGTAAGTAGCCACAAATTCCCTTATTCAAGAGGACAGGGCTTCAGCTAAGAATAATTCCACCTCCAGCCACCTTCTTTATATCACAGTGATATAAGACAGCTGGCTTGTTTGTTTGACCACCTGCAGCACTACTGTTCAAGTAGCTGATACTTTTGAGTGATTTATTCCTCTAACAGTACTTTAATTAAGATAGCTATATATTATATTAACACAATGTAACTAAAAGCTATGTTTTATGGAGGTCTTGACTATTGCCTCTATAGTAAATGGTATGTCAGCATTTTCATTATAGCCCTACTGTTTCGAGGGGTTATAATTTGACCATAAAAATTTGCTTCAGGCATGCAGCAGTTTCAGCCAAAAGCATTTTTTTAATCAATTTAGTTTATCAGGCTGACCTTTCCAAAGGACAGAAAAGAAGGTTTTAAGTCAGCACACACTGGTTTCTTTGACTATTATTTTAAATGCTTGCAATTTAATATTTTTGTACAAAAATCAGAAGGTCAGAGAGCCTCTCAAAAACTCAGCAATACTTTGTATTTTCCACATGAACAAGGTACAAGCCAGCATTAGCTCTCTTGCTTAGAGCAAATAGATGTAACAAGATTATTCCACTGAATAATCCAGGTAATAAACCTGAAACCAATAATTCCATCAAGGACGGAAGGAGTCAACAACCCAGGACAAGAGTGAATTGGACACCACTGCCCTATAGTGACATCACTACATATGGCCGTGTATAGACAAAACAAGAGGCACGTTTGCAAGACACTTCAAAGCAGGTTAAATGCTTTTGCACCGCTCTAGTGGTGTTGGTGCTTGCATCCCTTGGCAGTGTATTGCGCATTAATTCCAGCCTCTGTAGGAAATTTGGTGGCATAATGTACCTTAAATGACTTGGGGTGCAGGAAACTAAAACTCCTCGAAGGAGGAGTTTTA
This sequence comes from Alligator sinensis, assembly GCF_000455745.1. Classification (NCBI taxonomy): domain Eukaryota; kingdom Metazoa; phylum Chordata; order Crocodylia; family Alligatoridae; genus Alligator; species Alligator sinensis. The sequence goes on from NW_005842218.1 coordinate 1,738,333, forward strand.
GTTTGCTGCCCCTACAGCCACGGAGCAAAGCACCAGGCTCCATGCAGCTCCACAGCTCTGCAGGAAGCCCTGCAGACAGAAAAGAAAAACAGTGACCCTTTTTTTTCCCCTCTCCTGGAACCTGCCTGCCTGCCTGAGCTCCACAAGGGGCTGGTGCTTCCCTTCGCGGTGCCTCCCAGGACTGCCGGAGCCATGTGCCTGTGGGCAGGTGCCACCTGGGCAGCTGGGGGGGGGCGCAACTACTGCAAAGGGAAGCACCAGCCCCCTCTCCCCCTGCTCACACAGCCCAGGGACCACTCTGCCTGCCAGCAGCTCCCCCTCCCCTCCCCACCGGAGAAGCAGGTAAGTCAGCGGGGCGTGTGCACAACATGGGGGTTAATCAGCCCTAAATTGAAGCGGTGTCTCGAAGGAGGAGTTTTAGTTTGCTGCCCCTACAGCCACGGAGCAAAGCACCAGGCTCCATGCAGCTCCACAGCTCTGCAGGAAGCCCTGCAGACAGAAAAGAAAAACAGTGACCCTTTTTTTTCCCCTCTCCTGGAACCTGCCTGCCTGCCTGAGCTCCACAAGGGGCTGGTGCTTCCCTTCACAGCTGCGGTGCCTCCCAGGACTGCCTGAGCCAGGTGCCTGTGGGAAAAGAAAAACAGTGACCCTTTTTTTTCCCCTCTCCTGGAACCTGCCTGCCTGCCTGAGCTCCACAAGGGGCTGGTGCTTCCCTTCACAGCTGCGGTGCCTCCCAGGACTGCCTGAGCCAGGTGCCTGTGGGCAGGTGCCACCTGGGCAGCTGGGGGGGGGCGCAACTACTGCAAAGGGAAGCACCAGCCCCCTCTCCCCCTGCTCACACAGCCCAGGGACCACTCTGCCTGCCAGCAGCTCCCCCTCCCCTCCCCACCGGAGAAGCAGGTAAGTCAGCGGGGCGTGTGCACAACATGGGGGTTAATCAGCCCTAAATTGAAGCGGTGTTTTTTAAAACCCATTGCTTTAATTTAGGACCCTTCTTTTGTCTACACACGCCCACTGACCCTCTACGTTAAGGGACAGGGTGCTGATGACAAAAGCTGCTAAGAGAATCCACAATGTAGGACACCCAGAATTAAGTAATTTATTAATTAGTAGGTGAGAGAAATTAAATTGCACTCTTTCTAGATCACATCTTATTATTCCTGATATATCAGCATTTATTAGCTGAAACTTTACTGAACAAATGATTTTTCCTCATCAGTTCAAGCAGCAAAGCAAACAATTTTAGGAAGTATTAGAAGAGGAAAAAAGAAAAAAGTGTGTGGGGGGGGGGTGAAAGAATCTGTTCATAAAATGTTTGTGCAAGAAAAACAGTAAAGTTCTCCTGATTGTACAGCTTCATCTATTTCATGCAAGAACTTCAAGAAGTTAAAAAAGTTGGTTGCCTGAGCTCTCCATCCCACATGTGGGAAATGTGTTAGAAAGTACATAAAGGAAACAAGGACATGTAGCAATTTCCTAGCCCAAAACAGCAAGTTCAACAGAGTGAAGAAAAATAATTCCATCTCCTCTATGAAACATATTCCCCACTCCCCAATTAAAGACATGCATAATGTTAGGGTAAAATATAAGCATTCATTCAACTTGTGAAAATCAGACCATGGTTTTCACAGCATCTGAGCATCTAATCAATATTCAGGCTTTCAGTATTACCAATTCATCTGTTGTGTTTGAGTCACACGTGAACAGCTTCTGACTACTAGGATTCTCCTCAGTAAATTTAAAATTCCCTGCTGAGATTTTGTAGTGCTAATGACTCATGATCTAATCCTAACATTGAGCCAACAAATGAGTTGCCCACTAGGAACTACCCATATTGATTGACAAAAGTAGGAGAGCTAAATATGGTTACAATGTGTACAACTTAATTTATGGGTAATAAAAGATGTTGCATAAACCTATCTTGAAAAAGATGCCAAATACTGCTATCAACAGTATGCCCTGCTGGGCAACAGGGCTGAAGTCCTGGGGAGCTTCCATACCTTGGGGTGCCCTTCTGCCACAACGCCTCTCTCTCTGCTGTCTGCCTCTGCTAAGAATGAGCTGAGGTGTGGGGGGCCAACTCCTTGGCCTGTGGTGCCTCAATCCTACCTACCTTGCTCAGGCCTTGCCAGCTTTTAGCAGAGAAGATTTTGCTAGATAGAAGGTTTGTACCCTTATCCAATCGTGTGCTCATAAAAGATGTATCCCCCATGGGATGAGCCAGCCTAGATGGTTAAAACACTCTGGGGTCATAAAATATCAAGTGACTCATAAAAAGATCAGAAAAGTATTTACTATATAAAACAAGAACAAGCATAAGAAATCAGTAACTATATGTCAGGATAGGGATATAAGAATACACAAACAAAAGAAAATATGAGAATTATAACTTGTTCTTACCCTAACCCATAAATCCAAAGGTGCAGACCCTAGCCAGCTTCACGGGTTAAAATGTGTACCCTGCCTTTGACCCTACAGTGCTTTCTGCATTTCCCTGAGAGCTTCTTCACTTAGCCTGCTCTTCTTAATTTAAGGGACTCCAGTCTCTCCTATACCTAGAAAGACTAAAGACCAAGCTATGGTATTTAAGCAGTTGTACGTATTTCTGTTGTTTATCTGGCAATTGATATATGTCACCCCTTCATTTGTAAGGGGGTTACACTATGCAGGTAACTACTTGCCCACCCTCCTCTCACCCCACTCCTCCAAGGTATGTATTTGTAAGACTACAAATTTGTATCCTTTCCAGATATGTGGATTTGCTAATCCAATATCTGTCTGTCTTGTCATTTCCCCTCAGTGGGAAGTGTTTTCCCCATATCAAGATGTTGCAGCTTTTTTTTTTTACATTGTAAATTTATCACTGTCTAGCCAGATCCTGGCTTCCAATACCTCAGAGCAAGTCTGTCTGGAGGAGTCAACAACCCAAGTCAAATGCTAACTATCAGCCACTGTCTCTTCTAAGTGTACATAAATGATGGTCATTTAAGTTAACCACTGCTTTATTGACATAGTCTTGACTATATTACAAATAGATATGAAAAATACATTTATATCAAATACTATAAAACATAGAGATAAGAAAATCTCCGTCCCATGTCCCCACCATCATGGAAGTGCTGTGGAGGATCCTTCTGCAGTATGGGTGCCCACTGATATTTGTCAAAAGTCTTCACCTGTTCCATGATGGCATGTGAGTGGTGGTTCTCAGTAATGGATTCATCACAGATCCTTTTGAGGTTAAGACAGGAGTTAAGCAAGACTGTAAGCACTTGTCTTCTCAATATTTCTTACTGCGGTGCTACATGTAACCACCTACAGTTTCCAGTCAGAGTGGAGCTAAATGACCAAATGAATGGTAAACTGTTTAATCTCAGCCAACTCTGAGCCAAAACCAAGACTACCCTGACCTCAATCATCAAGCTCCAGTATACTGATGATGCTGCAGTGTGTGCTCACTCAGAAGCAGACCTTCAGGCAATCATCATCTTTACCAAGGCATACAAGAAAATGGGACTGATGCTTGACATTCAGAAGACTAAGAACCTCCAGCACCAAGCACTTAATGACCAGTCTTCAGCTCCGGTCATTCAGATTCACAGTGAAACTCTGGAGAATATTGAGTATTTCCCATACTTTGGAAGCCATCTCTCACAGAAATCTGACATAGACAAAGAAATCTAACAACACCTTAAAAGTGCAAGTGCAGCCTTCGGATGCCTGAGGAAAATAGATATTTGAAAATCATGACATCGGATCCAAAACCAAGCTTACAGAGTATCAAGCTATTGTGATCCCCACCTTCCTGTATCGGGCTGAGATGTGAACAACATATAGGAGGCACCTCAAGTCACTGTAGAAGTACCATCAGTGCTGCCTTTGAGTCCAGTGGGAGGACAGACACACCAACATTAGCATCCTCTCAGAAGCAAACACCACAAGCATTGAGGTGATGATCATCTGACATCAATTTCAGTGGGCCAACCATGTCATCTGGATGTCTGACTCCAGACTCCAAAGCAAGTTTTATTCTCCCAGCTCAGGCAAGGCATATGCTCAAGAGGAGGGCAGAGAAAGTGCTTCAAGGACATCCTTAAGGTCAACTTGAAAAAAATGTAACATCAACATCAATTCATATTAGACTATTTCCCAGGACCTCCTCAAATGGAAGAAGAGTCTGCTGCAAGGATCTCAGTACTTTGAAACCTTATAATGACAACAGGAAATGGAAAAATGAGACCAGCAGAAACTGTGTGTTGTGGACCAAATCAAGAATCCAGAGCCCGCCACCCTGCACAGAAACACATGCCCAGGTTGCAACAGAGCGTCAACCCCAGATCAGCTTTGTCAGGCATCTTTGGACCAACAGATAAACCAATCACAGAAGACAATCATTGCTGACTGCAAGGGGCTGCCTATATATGTTGGGCCTTTGATAAAAGACAATTCAGAAGGCTAGGTCCAGGAGGATGGTCCAGTATGTTGTGATTTTGGTAGTGGACTGCTTTAACATCTCCTGCTCTGAACTGTGGATGCTTCAAGACCTTGTCCAAAGTTCCCTCTCTGTTTCATCTCCCCTTCACTATACACAAAGCAGAGTAAGCCTCTATTTAGAGTGGAATCTCATCTTTTTAACCACCTACTTTGTGTCTCTCAAGTGCTTAAAACAATAGGACCTTCATCTCCTAAGTAGACAGCTAAGCAATATAAAAAGTAGCTCCTTGGGTTTGTTATATTTACATGGAAAATATTCAGGTATCCCCCATCTAGCCTTTTTGATAGCACTATACCACATGTACCGGTACTTTGAAACTGGTTTGATTTTGCAATTTCCATTGTTCTTCAGAAAGATGTAACACCTCTTGCCTGTTCACATTTCTGGCTGCCTATTGTTCATGGTCTGGCATGTTCGTGCACAAATTTACTGTTGCAGACCAGCCTGTCCTGTGCTTCTGCTCTTTTCTTACTACAGATCAGTGAAGCAAATGTTTATGCTTACTACTTTTGCCTTGAAGAACTATGAGTTCTCCCACTTAATTCACACGATCTGGTTTATCACCTGCTTGATCAGTCTCCTTCTTGCTTATGTTTATAAACATCCATTGCTTTGGCATGTATAATGAAGTCACTATTTATAGCTTGTTAGCAGGTCAAATATGCCTTGGTTCCCACAAGCAGAGAACAACTGTGTTAGCTTGTAATATCAATGGCAAACCTCTGAAGTTGTTTCTCATTAAAAATTAGAAGCTAAATACAGTAAGAGTCACATTTTAACTGTAAAAGCTCACTACCATTGTCCTCTTTTTTACTGTTCACAGTGTATTTGAATAGCACCATCTGCCACATTGTAATTGGTCTTGTTTTTACAGCATTATACATAACTTTTTAAAATATACTGTTATTCATAGATTCATAGATGTTAGGGTTGGAAGGGACCTCAATAGATTATCGAGTCCGACCCCCTGCATAGGCAGGAAAGAGGGCTGGGGCTAGATGACTCCAGCTAGATGCTTTGGCCACTCTAACTGTGAAGAAGTTCTTCCTAATGTCCAGTCTAAATCTGCTCTCTGCTAGCTTGTGGCCATTATTTCTTGTAACCCCCGGGGGCGCCTTGGTGAATAAAGCCTCACCAATTCCCTTCTGTGCCTCCACGATGAACTTATAGGCAACCACAAGGACACCTCTCAACCTTCTTTTGCGGAGGCTGAAGAGGTCCAGGTGCCCTAGTCTCTCCTCATAGGGCTTGGCCTGCAAGCCCTTAACCATACGAGTGGCCCCTCTCTGGACCCTCTCCAGGTTATCCACATCCCTCTTGAAGTGCGGTGCCCAAAACTGCAAGTATTCCAACTGCGGTCTGACCAGCGCCCGATAGAGGGGAAGTATCACCTCCTTGGATCTGTTCGTCATGCATCTGCTGATGCATGATAAAGTGCCATTGGCTTTTCTGATGACTTCATCACACTGACGACTCATGTTCATCTTGGAGTCCACTAGGACTCCAAGATCCCTTTCCGCTTCCATTCCACCAAGCAGGTCATTCCCTAGGCAGTAGGTATGCTGGACATTTTTCCACCCTAGGTGCAGCACTTTGCATTTCTCCTTGTTGAACTGCATTCTGTTGTTTTCTGCCCACTTGTCCAACCTGTCCAGGTCTGCTTACAGCTGTTCCCTGCCCTCCGGCATGTCCACTTCTCCCCATAGCTTTGTGTCATCCGCAAACTTGGACAGAGTACACTTCACTCCCTCGTCCAAGTCACTGATGAAGACATTGAAGAGTATCGGTCCAAGGACTGAGCCCTGCAGGACACCACTGCCCACACCCTCATTGTGCTTTTTGATGCTCCAGATTCGCAAAAGGTCTCTGACTTGAGGGTCTATGTATTTGTGTAACAGCTTCTATTCTCTTCATAGGCTGTATTCAAAGACAAAACAACACCTATTTTAACTTGTTTCTTGGAATATTGATTCTGTTTCATTGTTCTCATTTGCCACCAGGTTATCCCATTTCTTTCTTGGTTTGACTCCACATTCCAAAAGGACTTCCACTGGCAGGCAGAAATAATTCATTTAACATTAAATTGATTAATATAACACTAAATGAACACCACAATCTTTTTGGTCAGAACAATAAAGTCGTGTTCTTTCCAGAGCAAGCTCTTCATACCCTAGGTTAATATAAAATTCTGAGTAAAACCCTTTTTAGTCATGACCTCTCTTTGCATTAAGTGACTTCTGACAGCTTGCTTTCTTTTCCATGAGCTCCATCTGAGCTAAGCTTAAAAAAAACCCAAAAAAAGGTCAACTGAGTACCTCCAATGAACATGAATTTTTTAAAGATATTTTCCATCTGATGAACTTTGGATGAGCTCCATAAATCCATTCAATTTAATTGTTGTGTTCACCACTTTTGGTCTGAAAATCAACAATAAAACCTCTCCACTATATAGCATTTGATTGCATCTCCATATAAGCAATGTAGCTCCATAAGATATCTATTAGGGGTGTGCAAAGCGGGCAGTATTCAATTCAGATTCGGATTCAGCTTGATTCAGGGGACAGTATTTCGATTTGCTGATTTGGATTGCTGTCCCAATTCGATTCGGCCAAATCTGAACCTGAAGATTTGATTCTGATTTGGAGAAGCAACGATTTGGCCATAGACACAGCTTTATATGTTTTTTCCACATACCTCAAGGTACTAAGTGTGGCTTATGAATGCTGAGATGGTGGGGTAGATGGAGCAACCCACAGGTGTGTGGGGGGAGGAGGGGACCCCACTTGCTTGGCAGCAGACCCAGAAGTGGACTGGAAGTACTCAGTGGTGGACCTGGCTCAGCGATCAGTTGCGAGGGAACCCTGGGTACTCCCCCCAGACCCAGGAGGCACCAGTTACTGAGCTGTGGTGGGGAGTGTCTTCTGCATGCTCTGCAGCAGACCTGGAAGTGGACCAGAACTGCTTCTGGTCCACTTCTGGGGCTGCCACTGAGCACGCTGAAGACGCCACTATGCTCCCGTGGGATACTCCATCCACCCCACCATCTCAGAATTCACGAGCCGCGCCTGGTACCTCGAGGTACGTAGAAAAAACATAAAGCTTTGTCTATGCCCAAATTGCCGAATCTCTCCGAATCGAATTGGAGGCTTCCAATTCAATTCAGAGAGATTAATGGGTCTCATGATTCAATTCAGAGATTTGGCTGCCAAATCAGGCCGAATCTCCTCCAAATCAAATCAATGACCGAAGCTTCGTACAGCCCTAATAACTATGCATTTTTCCCTTCCATTTATTCTGACCATGTTTCTTCATTACATTTCTTTTTGGATGGAAGTCCTTTACTTATTTCTCCAACCTAGCAAGCCATGCCTTCATATTGCAATTCCTCAGTTGCTGGTAGTCCTGATTTGTCTCTGGAAATGTCAAGTAATAATTTATAGCATCCATAGGATCAATATTGAGCTCTCTCACAAGCATCTTTGTTTCCTTTTCCAGCTTATCCAGCAAATGAATCACTGAAGACATTTGCATTTTTCTCCTCTAACCTCTGATAATTTGCATCACAATTGCAATGTGAATAGAAAACAATTTTTATACAAGACCCACCAGTTCTATAGCTACCATATACAGTGACCTATAGGACTGAACCAATACAGTTCAACATTACTAACATGTGCCCACTAAGTACTTTTGTGACAGAAGTGAAGAGTGACAGGATGTGATATTTATATTGAACATTCCTAAGACCATTCAGAGATGGCTGCAATAATCTACTGTACTAGTTATACAACTTTCAAGTATCCAGCAGACTAGAAACACTAGAAAGACCCCCAATTCTAATAATTAATATTATTAAAATAAATTTAATCAAATCAATTTTTGTGTTCCTCTTCTACTTTTTTGTTTCATTCCAATATTGTGTACATGATTTAAGTATGTATTTTATTTTAGAAGCTGCTTAGAAAATGTTGAGAAACACCATTAAAGCAAAAATGTCATTTACAAAGCTTTAAAAAGTTAATATTCCACTTCTCTTTCATTAACTATATAAATCATATACCATCAAGATAAGTGTTTTAGTTTAGTTGAGTTGAGTTGAGTTTAATATAACCCATTTGGACTTCAACTGGTTCATGTTTACTGGTTGTGTTGCCTTTGTGTATTATACAGCAAAAACTTTTAGGCTCAAGATCAGGCTAATAAGTTCAAAGGTAATACCTCTATTACATGTTAACCTCCAATATGAAAAACTTACAGTTTTTGATTTTCATGTGCTTTTCCATCAGTATGAATTCTTTCTTACTACCAGACTGTACAAGGTTTTTATTAGATTTTAGGGGGAAAAAAGTAGTCATGGACATGCTGAAGTAGTAGATTAATGGACCACTTTCTCTTACTGCCCCCTTTACTGGTAAATTTAAGTAAGCCTATGTCTTAGAGAAATTCAAGAAGCTAGCAGTGAAGTTCAGTTTCTTTCCCAAAAATCTTAACAGACTAATTTGCTTCCTCATTGTTTTTTACAACAAACAAGATTACAAGATGGCCTTTCATGCTCAAACAGAAAGCGTGACCTGTTTTCATAACAGACTTCTACCTTTCTCACACACACACACACACAATGTTTGTTTGCCCGATGTAAGGCTGGTCAAGAAACAGGAATCATTGGAGATAGGAAAGAAAGGCACAGGTCAGCTGTGGGAGTGAAGTGGAAGTAAAAATGTATTTGTGTAGCAGCTCACCATGTCTTAAAAAAGAGTTGGTGCTGAGGGGACCAAGTGCAATGGGCACTACCATATCTCTTACTCAGATGGTCTATACTAACCTACTGTTGTGTGATAGGAAACCATCACAAGGCTAGTCATGACATCAGCCCACCACCTGTCTAGGGCAGTCTTCCCTGTCTCACCTGCCATGTTTTGTAGTTTTAACTGATAAAAAAATATGGGAGGGTACCCATTAAGTGTCCCGATGCCTAGGTGATTACACATAGCTCTGTCCTTCCCTATACCATGTTCTATGCCTCACAGATGGCATCTAGAATCATTGCTTTTGATTACAATGATTTTAGATGCCCACTATTGCTTCCCAAACTGTCCACTATTGCTTCCCAAGATCTATTGCTGGGTCTCACTCAGCATCTGTCCCAAATTCAGCCTCAGGTGTCCATAGACTAACCTTGGTCACTACGCCTCTCCCTGTGGCTTCAACTCATGCCCTCATAATAGGTTCTCCCACTTATGCCCTCTCACTAGAGCCTCCTAATCATGTCATCAATCTCTTGGGGCTGGCCCATCAGTTCTCATCAACCCTACTCTGCACACCCATGTGCAGCCCTTCAGGCCCACCTCCGTGAACCCTACTCTGCACCCTTATGTACAGTCCTTCAGGCTGTCACTGTGAACCCTACTCTGTGTGGCCTCCCTTACACTCCATGCCCCCTCACTGGGGTCTTCCACCCGAAGGAGCTCAGGTGTCCATAAACATACCTGGTCCCCTTCATGTCCCTAGTGCTGGGTTACCCACCAGGGTTTTGGGGGCTGAGGCTATAAGGTATCCCATACTCACCTTTCACTAGGGAGGCAACTGGTATGGCATTTCCTGAGGACCACCCCATTACAAGCAGCTCCATCCACACCATCCGTCCCTAGCAGGGTGTTGTTTTAGGTCATGCCCCATGACCAGGAACCACCTGCCAGCCCCATAGTTCTTGCCTTGAACCTCCAAGATGTTCTGTGAGAAGCAGCTCCAGCCAGGTGATGTTCCCTTGCTGGCTGCTTGCTGCAAACTTCTGGCTCCCCTGCTCAAGCCTGCTCTTATTGCTATCAGATGAGCACTCTTCCCCAATCAGGCAGTCTCCTGCTGGCAATATGATGCCTGATTGGGGAGTGCAGCCACGTATAAGCTCCTCTGCTGCTTGATCAAAGCCCTTAATGTGGCAGGCACCAAAAGTGCTAAACTACAGGTTATATTTTTAGACCATGGAGCACCCCTGATTCTACATATTTCTAATGAGTTCTGGAGTGAGTACAGGCTACAGAACAAAGGCCTGATGACTATATCTAACCGCAGGAAGATACAAGAGGGGGTCAGAGCCAGAGACATGCTGTCAACCATGGAACTGCTCCCCAACAATGGCTGCCATGCAGTGTGGGGGAGGATCTTCCAAAAGGACCTACAGAAGAACCACATAAACCTGAACTGACTAGTAGCACACTGTGCACTCCCAGTGAGGGTGCAGATACACAGAGAAGGGCAGAGAGGTTGACCCAGCTGCTCCAGAGAAATCTGCCAAAGCACAACAGAGACGACTGACAACCTCTTATGACTCTACCCATAAGCCAAGGGGGTGTGGAAGAAAGTAAACCAGCCCAGCAAAGAGGTGACATGGGTCAAACTGATGACAAGAGAGGTAGCACTGTATGGGCACCTGACTAAACACCAGGGGACCCTGACAGCCTGCTTCAATCAGTTTGTGTCCTATGTCAGAAGCACCCTGTGGAAGTCCAGGAACCTCCTGATGTACAGGCACATGGAAATCAAGGTATTGGACTGCGTTAAAATGGTACTGAGTGAACTCCAGTCCTACTACCAGAAAATAGTAGGAGAGGATGGAGAGCAGGCAGCTAACACTGCATGGCAGAGGAACAGTTGGCACAGGTTTTTCAAAGATCTCCCATAAGGGGAAGTAGACAGTGACAGTGAAGAAGACAATGAGTCAACTGGGTCGAGCAACAGCAATGAGGACAGCAGCAGTGACATCAACAGTAGAACCACCAGCAACAGTGACAGTGATATGAACTAAGGGCGTAAAGCTCATAATCAAAGCTAGAATCCAAGGCACAGTATAAATGTAACAAGGAAAGGAATATGGATGGGTGTGGGGGGCCGCAGGTTCATGGGTGCAGTCATTGTAACAGGTGCATGGGTGCGCAGATGTGAAATTTTTGGTACAGACGTAAGGCTTTGAAAATGGGTTAAGGTTTGGGAAGAATGGTATGCTAGATGGTGTATATATATAACTATCTATTTATATACATAGACATATATTTTTCAAGAAAGAATTGACTCAAGTCAAGTGCCTCTTGGATCAGATAAATGTAGGAGGCATCTGAGTCCCAAGACGTCTGGGCTTAGCCCTGCATATACAATGCTTGCCAACAGATTTGGGGTATCTGAAGTCCTAGAGTGAGGGTCTGGGATGGAGGATGCTCACCAGTTGTAGCACCGTACATCGTGTTTAGAATGATTGAGTTCTGCCTGTTCAATTGATACGGTTTTTGGAATGATTGAATTCTGCTCAATTGGTATGATTGGAACTAATTTGGCTAATTTGACCTGGAACATGAAATATATATATATATGTATATATTTCCTCAAAGTGGGCCATGAGTTTTATAGCCATGCTCATTGTTAGCTACTTTAAATCAACTTCATACTTGGAACATGCTGCTTTTGGCAGCAGTTTAATGATAGACAGTGTATTTTATGTGGTTTCCTTCTATGTGAATGTAAGATGAGGGTATGTTTTCTCCATGCCGATTGTGGGGAAAACCCTCATCTTATATTTGAGTAAGTGTAGTATACCAGTTTCATCTTTCATTTTTATTTATGAAACTCCCAAAGAGATCTAGTTTTATTTATCCTTTCATGTATGTTTTCTGATCCTTATTGTTCTTAAGACATATTATTATCATGATGTCTATCTTCATCATCATTGTTATTATTATTAGGAACCAATAGAGAAAAACCTATATTGTATATGCTGCTAATACACATACAGTATAAAGTATTTTCAAACATTAAGAGCAATATAAGGCTAGGAACAGATGTGGCATTTGTCCTAGACAGGTTTGCCTGTGTTTGCCCTGGAACAGAAATATCCTGGGATTTGTGTGTACATACATCACCCTTCTAGACAGGGTTTAGTGAGTGTATAAATGCACCACTGCTTTCCTTCTTTTGATTCAACAATGCACTCCTGGGATACCTATTCGGATGCATTTTGCAATATTCCAGGATAAACTGTTACTACTTCTTATCCTGTGAACCTTTTTAGGATTTTTTCCCCAGACAATGGCCATGGATGTCTGAAAGATTACACTTTGTCCTGGGATAAAACTGTTTATCCTGGGAGAAATACAATATTTGTTTGTTGCCTAAATGTAATTATGAAATAACTTGTGTTCTAAGAAATGCAGAAATAATAAGTCTTCTACTGATGAAACCCAATTTCTCATAATTTATGGAAGACATTTATAGTCACCAACAATCAGTATAAATAATTTTGCTGGTTGCAGTAGCAATAATACAACCATATTAAGGTCTTCACTTTCAATTACAACTTTAAAAATTAAAATTTCATTCAGTTTTCAAACTAAATGGAGAAAGGGGTTTTCCTACCACTTATTGCTTCCTCTCAAAATAGATAACTGGAAAAATCATATGACTATGGATTGATCAGTGTGAGCGGAACCACAGTTATGTAAAGATATCTTCGTTCACATTACAAAACTATAAAGACACAAAACATAGGCACAAGACCATCCAAACTAAAAAGCATTTACCTTCCAATTGGTTGCTGCAGTTTGAAGAAAGACTAATTTGGAGACTAATGTAATTTAGACAGCTTCCAGTACAGAAATCACAATTATCACTGCTTAACAAGATACTTGTTGCAGGCTTGGAAAGGCTGAGATTAAACGACATTGCAGAAGTCTCTCTCCAGGCCAGGGTTAAACAGAGTTCAGAAGTCTGTAATACTGCTTCCCCAGTACTCTTAGATGATTAATTCCCTAATGTCAAACCAATTGCACCTATGCAATCAGACACCTTTAGGTTATTGGCTAGGTACACATATCATGTATGAAGCAAACAGAAAGCATTCTAAAGCTGTAACTGAACAGACATTCATGGTTCTTAGAGCAATTTTAAAAGGATGAATTGGGCTCTAAGTTAACCCTCAATGGATGAGGTATTAGATTAAAATGCTTTCTGTTAGAGCGCTTTATCGAACATCTGTGCAAAGATGTTCCATCCCATCAAGGGTTAACTTTGAGCATGATCGCTGCCATCCCAGGTGGTGTTGCATAGGGTTGTACTTTAGGCTGAGCTACCCCCACCTCATTAGTTGTCACTGACCTTAGTCAGGGACAGCCTCTATTCCAGCCTGATACACAGTTTTGCCAGGTGGTCGAGGGAGTTGGAGAAGGGGAGAATTGTCCCCTCAGCCACCCTGGCCCCACAGCACGTTGCTGCTTGGTGGGAAGGGTTGCAGGAGAATGGTTCTGGTATCTCTCTCCCAGCAACTTCCCTGCTCAGCTGCGCTGCAGCCCAGCCCAGGTTGGGGGGGGGGGGGGGGGCGCTGCAGGGAGCGGGGTCCGGGTTCTCTCCCTCTCCACCATCACTGTTGACAGTCACCAGATGGTAGGGGGCTGGAGCTGGGGAGAGGGGCCACACTGGCAGCCTCCTGAGAGTCATATGGAAGCACCCCCAGTGACCGGTGTGGGCAGGCTCTGAGCCCCCACCCCCAAACATCTGTCTGGTTCATTCACCCTCTAACTTATAGCACTTTAAGTAAAGTTTGATGGTTAGAGTACTTCCACCAGAGGCTTTTTGTGTGTCTGTACTTAGCCATTGTGTCTGTCTGAAGCAGCTTGTTCTCATGTAACTTGTTGTCAATTTCACTCTTATTTTTATTTCTGGGAACAGTAGAGCAGAGGTGTTTAAGTAATTACTGAAACATAAACTGGGATTTTACAGGCTTCTTTCTAAAGTTATGGTGTGGACCAGGTTGCTCCACCCCCAGCCTGTGGGCCAGATATGGCCTTCAGAGCCATGGCATCCAACTGTTGGCCTCTCTATGGGCCTTAAAATTTGACAGTTCCCACCACTCTCCCTCAGCCAAATTTGTGGACCCTGCAGGATGAATTCATAGATTCATAGATGTTAGGGTTGGAAGGGACCTCAATAGATCATCGAGTCCAACCCCCTGCATAGGCAGG
>NW_005842218.1:1753705-1760034 GCF_000455745.1 Alligator sinensis
TCCAAGTCACAGCCTCTTAACTTGTTCACCAGTATGGGGTGGGATACCGTATCGAAGGCCTTCCTGATGTCTAAGTATATGACATCCACTCCTCCTCCTGTGTCCAGGCATTTCGTAACCTGGTCATAAAAAGAGACTAGATTAGTCAGGCATGATCTGCCTGCTACGAACCCGTGCTGGTTTCCCCTCAGCATAATTTGTCCTGCCGGGCTCTCACAAATGTGAGCCTTGATAATTTTTTGAAAGACTTTGCCAAGGATGGAGGTGAGACCGACTGGCCAATAGTTGCCCGGGTCCTCCTTCCTCCCCTTCTTGAAAATGGGGACCACATTGGCCCTTTTCCAATCCTCCGGGACTTGGCCCGTGCGCCATGAGTGTTTAAATATTCCCGCCAGTGGCTGTGCAATGATGTCAGCCAGTACCTTCAGTACCCTCGGATGGAGCTCATCCGGGCCTGCCAACTTAAAGGCATCCAGCCCTTTGTGCTACATTGGGCAGCGCAGGGTGGGATCTCGGCAGCAACACTGTACCACTTATCTGATCCACAGGGCCATACAGTCGAGCACCAATGCTGTGGACTGCTATCTCTCAAGCCTTCCACTTCTAGAGAAGACTAGGACAATTTTTTCTCAAGCCACTAGTGACATTGTGAGGAATGTGTTGGTAACCACTGTTTCTTTTAAGTCCTTATTGTTAATGTAATTTAGCATTTGACAAAAACAGCATCAAGTGTATCCTTTTTGATCACTTTAAGAAATATTTTCCAAGTGATGTGCATATAGAAATCAGAAAAAAACCTCTTCCAGTATATGGGAAAGTCTTGATGAATTGTTTTATCAAAAAAGGTCCATATGGTATTACAAAACTACTCAGTATTGTCACTTAGCCACCAAAGAGCTCTTGCATGTGTTTTTAATCTGTAGCAATGCAGGGTCCACCTGGAGCCAGTGATCCACTTCAACCAGTTGAGAAAGTATGGGATCAGGGTAGATACCATCTCTCCTTCAGTCATATCCCCTGTATCTGCTGCCAAGAATTTAAATAGTAAATTCAAGGATTCCCTGATAATCTCAGGGAGTACTGGCCTCCTACCCATGGGATAGCATTTCTTGGGCCCCATTGTTAAAAAGAGATTGGTCATATCCAGACAAGCAAGGGTATTCACTTGCAGTGGCACAAATAGTAGCAGCACAAATGTGTCACAGAAAACACCCCTGCATGTACGCTTTTTTACAGGACACATCCCTCTATGAGCAAACTACCTGTGCCCAGCTCCTGCAGGCTTCCAGTGTGTTGCTCTGACTGGGCTGCATATGCTGTGGGGGGCAAATGGGGGTGGGTCTTGGGGCACAGGGTGCCACAGCACAGGACTAGCCGGCAGGCAGCCCTCACATTAAGGCACTTGGTGCCCCAGCCAGCCAGGGAATGGTATGCTGCAGAGTCCCCAAGCTGAGGCAAACTGCATCCCAGTCTAGTGTGCTTTGAGTGTACCTTGTGTGCGCTCCAGTGTGCCTCAAAATGGGAGAGCAGGGTTGGTTCACTGCTCCCCCATCACTGTGTGCCTCAGCGCAAGGGCTCTACTGCAGAGCCCCTATGCTGAGGTATATGGAGACAGGGAAGCAGCCAGCCTAGGGCTTTCTGCTCCCCCAACTTAAGATATACTGCACCCTAGACAGCCATGGTGAGCCTCAGCATGGAAGCTCTGCATTTGTCCCTGTGCATGCTATTTTGACATGCTCTGTGCCGCTTTTTTTTCAAGGGTATTTTTTTTTGGTACTAGGAAATCCCAGTAGCAAATTTTGCCTGTGCTGCAAATTAGAAGTGCTGTGCATGGTTTAACATGCAACATTTGTTGTTTTTGGCACCACAAACAACACATACATGCATGTGTGGATGTGGCCATTAAGTCCGTGAGACAAAAAACATGAGTATGCTAGGACATGGTGTGGAAGAAGGCTTTAAAAAGCAAAACACATGAATTGTTCATAGAATGAAGATTTCAGTGAAACTAAGTAGTTGAATTTGCCAATGGTCCAATTATATCTGCAAGTACAAATAGTGAAGGTAAGAACATTATTATCTAGGCAATCCTATATGAGTCAAAAGCAGGCCAAAAGTTTAAGGACAATAGGGGTGCGTCCACACAGGCAGGCACGTGCACTTACAGCAGCTCAAATAGGAGCGGCACAAATTGGTGCCGGGGATTTTTGCCTCAGCACACGTACCTGAACATGCACTTTGATGTGGGGCAAGTTGTGCCATTTGGGGCAAACTGACCCAGCCCAATTCCTCCCAGATCTGCAGCCAGGGGGAACTGGAGCCTCGGGCCAGCACCTGTGCTAGCCCCAGCAGTATAAAAAGCTACCCTGGGAAGCAGCTCCAGGCTACTTTCTCTCAGGAGCTTCTGGGGCCCAGCCAATTGGTATCTGGGGACACTAGCCCCTTGTGCCAGCTGGACTGCTGAAGCAGCCCTAACCTGGAGTGGCCCCTGTACTCTCTACACACTGCAGCAGTCTGGCAGTGGGGCCTGCTGTCTGGCTGTGACCTGCTGCCACCTGTAACAGCCTGTAGCCCCATGGCTGTGCACCTGCCAGACCCAGATGTGGACCACACAGCTGCCTGGGCAGTGGTATGGGCACTGTAGCAAAGTCTCCTGCACCTCTGGACCAACTGTCAGTGGGCTGTGGCTGCACAGTTGGCCTTCATGCGGCACTACTGTCACATCTTCTGGTGCCCCTGCCCTGCCATCTGGGCAGCTATTACCCAAAAGATGTGTTCATTGAAGTGACCTGCTTTGAACTGGCAAAGAATGTCCTCCTGGCCCCAAATGGCCAGGTCAGCCACCTTGTCTCCCCTCTAGCTGGGTCCCCGATGCTGGCCCTGGGCAGGCTTCTCTGCCCAGGTCTCACCACTTGTCTCACTAGCAGGGATCCTGATGTCCCCTGTTGAAAAACATGCCCTCTGGCAACTGGAGGCTGTGTCTTCCAGAGAGATGTCTCTATGGCTGCCCACTGTTGGGCTAGGCTGGCTCCATGGAGGCAGGACCTGGCCCGGCCCGATGCATGGCCCCTATGTGTAGTGCTGAGACCCCAGGTGACAGCCAGAGTGGCCCAGTGCTGCCCAAAGGTGCATGGCCCTGGGCTGGGCCTGCAACATGCAGCACAGGTGATGCTGGGTCTGAAGGGGTCAGGGCTGCACCACACTGTGGGGGGGCTCTGCCACCAGTGGGCCCTGAGCACCCAATGGCTGCTGTTGCAGGGGGGCTGTGCATCCTGCTGGGGACTCATGCCCTGCAAGCAGTCCCCCCACCCCAACAGTCCCCCCCTGTAGGCCCTATAGACCCCCCCCTCCATTCTCACATCCCTACTTACCAGGAATGGTACCAGGTCATGCTGCAGTCTTGTCCCACTCCTATTTGCCTCAGTGTGCTGGGGCAGCAGGCAAAGGGGGCAGCCATAGAGATGCTCTAGCCAGATGCCAGAGCATCTCTCTGGAGGACACAGCCTCCAGTTGCCTTCGGGTATATTCCTGGACCATGCCCTGCCTTGTCTTTTCTCCATGAGTTTGGTTTTTTTTCATACCTGAATTTCAAGGTATCAGATTTAGAGCTCATACTGCAAATATGCAGCATAGGGAACATTTTTTTCCCCAGCATGCCTCTCGTGGCATCTTAAACTGCTTTGAGATGCTGCAAGAGCCACATGCATGCTCGCCTGGACACACCCTGGGAGTTCAGACCAATATGGGTCATCCCTGAAAATTCAAATTAAAAATTTGTGACCCATGTTTTATCTCCAGGTGTAAAGGAAAAGTTTTATTTTTAAGATAAGGAGGGATATGAAAAAGTTTAATATGGTATATCAAATAGCTTACATGATAAGAATAAAGCAGTTTGAAGAACGTGTTACTGCAAGATAGAGGCCTTAGATTCAAAGTGTATTTGCTATTCTGTTTGAGTCCATTTTTATTACTGCTTGAGCTGACTCTTAAGCTGTTCATCATTAATATCAAGTATTACTTTTATGATTTATTGTTCTCTTATTTTATTATAGCCATATACAATCCTACATTAGTGAGTACCTTAAATATTTGAGATATTCTCAGACAAACAGCAATTCAATGTTAAGTTTTTCAGGGTCTGAAAAATGAGTTTTCATCAGAGTCAATCCTGTCCAACCCAGTGAGGTAATAGTACTGTGAACGCTAAACATAAATGAAAAAGAATTCAATGGGCAGGCACTAACTTGCCAACCTAGAGATGAGAGCTTTAAACTACACTTAAAAAGGTGGAAATAATTACAGCATTACAGGTGTAGAGAAAGACCAGGATGAAAGTCTAGAATCAGTGGGTGGAGAAATGGGAGGTTATATTAGAAACAGAAAGAAAGGAAAACCATCAAGGCAGTCTGACTAATGTTATGTCTTTGCCAATAAAAGAATATGTGGCATCACTAGAAAAAGCTGGAACTCTTAGTGCACAACCTAACCTAACCTAACTGGGCACAACAGAAACTTGGTGAAGCAAAGCTGAAGACTGAAATGCTTGTACAAAAGAGTCTTGCCTGCTCAGGAAAGAGAAGAGGTTTGGCCATATTGTACTTTGCTGTTTTGAAGCTCAGCAAGAACTGAGAGGCTGAAAGACACTTCTAGGAATGCCTGTACAGGCTCCCTCCTGACAAAATAAATGCCACCCACTTGCAGTTAGGAAAGACTAGCAATAGGGCGGATTGCTCTGATTAAGACCAGGCTATGTCCCCCAGAGATGTACTCAGATGCACTCCAGGTTGTTCCTGAAACATCAACTCTGAACAACAGACAATCTTAAAGTTAAAAGTCAAGCTCACTCACTCTCTCTCTTTCTTTAAATAACAGGAGGCTTTTTAGTTATATGTCTGTTAACAGAGCAGTGGTGGAAAGATCCAAACCATTCAGTGGGTTCTTAGATAAAATTGATAACAGCTTTCTGTATTGAGAAGTTAGAGCAGATACTATGGAAGAAACTCATTCTGACAGACAGGGAACTTAAAAATCGAAAAGTATAAGGTGTTTTGGATAAAAATGGCCAGATGTATCATGGAATTCTGGATACTACATAAAAGGAGTGAATTACAAAGTAAAACAAAAGCCTGCAAAAAGACCAAAAATAATTAACTCTAGAATCTGTTAAGAAGAAAACTTTAAAGGTAGATTTTACAAGATGACTAGTACTTAACAAAAAAGACCAGTAAATGTTGAAGAGTCAACTGTCCCCTCACAAATCTATCTAGGAAGCATGGAAGGAGAAAAAGCTCAAGGTCAAAGCTTAGTCACTATAAACAAGAACAGAACTGAAGAAAAACAATTTAAAGCACAAGCATGAAGGCATAGTATCCAAATAACATGGGATAAAATGAGTTTGAAGTAGCAAGGGGCATGAGAGGCAATAATAAGTTTATTATTGAACAAAATAGGGGAAAAATAGGAAAAGAGAATGTTATAGACCTCACAGGGGAATCTTAAATTCACAAAGCCTCCACTCTCAACAGGAATAATTAACTATGACCAGATACTTAACCCATTTTTAACTAGAAAATAGAAGTACAGTATAGAATAGGCAGTACAGAAAAGCAATATTTACATAAAAGTTTAGAAATAATGAAGTCACCCAGGTCCAATGACATTCCCCCTCACAGTACTTGAGAACCTAGCAACCTATGAACCATTAACTGTTTTTTTAAAAATTCATGGATGATGTGACAGCCCCAAAGACTTCAAATGGCACATAACATTAAGAGCCCCCAAGAAATTATAAAAATACAACAGCCTCATACTGACAATCAGGAAGAGACTAAAGCAACTGTTAGTGAAATGTATGGATACCTAGAAGATACTACAAGAAAAATGTCCTAGTTGCATTTTATTGAGGAAGAAAAAAACAGTCTTGTTTCTTATTTATTACTGGGCAACTGGCCTAGTTAAATAGGTAAGCACTAGAAGATACCTTAGCTCAATATAAATAATAAATGAAGCTATTAACCTTGTGTCTCTTGACATGCTTGTTTGCATGAGAGAGACGCGATCAGGTTCATTCACTATAAGTCAACTGCCCTGCCTCCCCCGCATCCAATATAGCAGGTGGTTACCAATGATTCTCTAACTAGAAAGACATTTAAAGTGAAAATCAGCAGGGCACTGTCCTTGGCCTGATTCTACTCAGTAAAAGGAAGGCCCAGGGAGGAATAGGACCCCTGCTAAATGGGCAGAAACAATTGGTGACGGACAGAGGGGACAAGGCTGAACTCCTCAACAAGTTCTTTGCCTCGGTGTTCCTAAGTGAGGGGCACGACAAG
>NW_005842218.1:1761469-1765739 GCF_000455745.1 Alligator sinensis
ACTCTTTCCTGCTTATGCAGGGGGTCGGACTCGATGATCTATTGAGGTCCCTTCCGACCCTAACATCTATGAATCTATGAAAAATCTTTCCAAATCTCTCCAAATCGATTTGGAGGGTTCTGATTTGATTCAGAGACATTAAAAGGTCTCCTAATTCAGTTCGGATTCAGAGATTCAGCTGCCAAATTGGGCTGAATGTCCACTGAATTGAATCAGCGACCAAAGCTTCACGCAACCCTACTGTGCAACACTACTATCCTTCTATTAAATAATCATAGAAGTAGGGTCAGTAGGGACCTTGTAGATCTTCAAGTCCGACCCCCTGCCTGGGCAGGAGGGAAACTGGGCTCAAGTGACTCCAGCCAGGTAGGCATCGAGCTGCTTCTTAAAGACCCCCAGGGTAGGAGCCAGCACCACTTCCCTTGGAAGTGGGTTCCAGATCCTAGCCACCCTTATTGTGAAGTAGTTCCTGTGGATGTCTAATCTAAACCTACTCTCCAACAACTTGTGGCCATTATTCCTTGTTATCCTGGGGGGCGCTAGGGGAAACAAGGTCTCCCCCAAACCCTTCTGGTCCCCCCCTAGAGAGTTTATAGACAGTCACAAGGTCCCCCCTCAGCCTTCTCTTGTGAAGGCTGAACAGGTTCAGGTCCCATAGCCTCTCATTGTAGGGTCTGCCCTGCTGTTCCCAGATCATGCGGGTGGCCCTCCTCTGGACCCTCTCAGTGTTGTCCACATGCCTCTTGAAGTGGGGTGCCCAGAACTGGACACAGTACTCCAGCTGCGGCCTGACCAGTGTCACGTAGAGGGGGAGGATCACCTCCTTGGCCCTACTTAAGATACACCTGTGGATGCACGATAGGGTTCGGTTAGCCCTGCCGACCGTGACCTCGCATTGTCAGTCCATGTTCATCTTGGAGTCAATGATGACTCCAAGATTCCTTTCTGCCTCCGTGCTCTCAAGAAGGGAGTTTCCCATCCTATAAGTGTGCTACTGGTTCCTACTGCCCATGTGCAGCACCCTGCACTTGTCAGTATTGAAACGCATCCTGTTTTTGTTAGCCCACCCTTGCAACCTATCCAGATTGCAAGGGTGGGCTAACAAAAACAGGATAATAATAGCAATCATTATAATAATAGCAATCATTAGATGGCTGCAAAGGAATTCAAGAAGTCTTGTAGTCTATGCCTTGCTAAGGCAGGATTAAGTATACTTAGACCATTCCTGAGAGGGAATTCTATATGAGCTTTCCACAAGGGAGTTGTTTTTAAACTTCCTGGAAACTACCAGTATAAATTAAGTTTCCACTCCCCTTAACTGAATTGTCCTTGCTTGTAAATCAAGCCCTGTCTTGTTTTATCCACCATAGACATTCTTTTTAAAATTTCATGTTATCCTCACACAAATCTGTTATCTACGCAAGATTGTTAGTCCAAACCTCTTCCTCTGTGGCTTTCTCCAATAGTTTGTTTGTAATTTTATTTGTATTCAAAAGCGTGAAACCCAGATTTGGCCTTCCTTTTACTCCCAATATATCTAAAAAACAATTTCTTGTTGTCTTTTACTTGGGTTGCCATCCTCAGCTCCATGGCAGCTTTGGCCCGTCTAACTGCCTCCCTACAAGCACGAGCAGAGGCGGTATATTCATCCTTGGTGATCTCTCCCTGTTTCCACTTTTTATGTGCTCCCCTTTTGTCCCTTAGGCTGCCCTGGATTTCTCTGGTCAGCCAGGGAAGCCTCCTGGCCCCTTTCCCCCTTTTGCCTCGCTCGGGGATCGTCTTGCTTTGTGCCCGAAGGATCGTTTCCTTAAGGCACAGCCACCCTTCTTGGGCTCCCATCACTTCAAAACTCCTACTCTGCAGTGCGTCCTTGACTAATCGCCTGAGTTCATTGAAATCAGCTTTCCTAAAGTCTAGCACTTTCACCCTACTAGTTACCTTACCCACTCGATGTCTTATGGTGAATTCTATTATTAGGTGATCACTGTCCCCCAGATGGCTACCGATCTGTAGGTCCCCAACCATGTCATCCCCCATTGCCAATACCAGATCCAGTAAGGCATTCCCCCTAGATTTGGTGATTCGGACATAGGCACAGCTTTAAAAGTCTTTTCTACATACCTCAAGGTACCAGGCATCTCATGATCTCATGAATGCTGAGATACTGGGGCAGATGGAGCATCCCACAGGAGCACAGGACAGGTCCCCAGTGCACTTGGCAGCCGACCCAGAAGTGGGCACGAAGCACTTCCAGTCCACTTCCAGATCCACTGGGGAGCACACCCTCCTGGCCCAGTGACTGGTGCCCTCTGGGTCTGGGGGTGGGGGTGGGAAACCTGGGGTCACTCCACAGCTGATTGCTGAGCCAGGAGGGGCACAGGGGAGGGGAAAAGGGGGGAGCCATGCTTGGCCACGGACCCATAAGTGGACTGAAAGTACTTCTGGTCCACTTCCAGGTTCACCACCGAGCATGCAGGTGGCCCTCCTGTGGGACGTTCCATCCACCCCACCATCTCAGTGTTCATGAGCCAGGCCTGGTACCTAGAGGTTTATAGAAAAAACATTTAAAGCTCTGTCTAGGGCTGAATTGCTGATTCTCCAAATCAGCATTGAATCTTCAGATTCAGATTCAGCCAAATCAAATTGGGGCAGTGGTCCGAATCAACGAATTGAATCACTGTCCCTGATTTGGGCTGAATCCAAATTCGAATCAAATGTGGTCCAGTTCTCACACCCCTTCTGCGCAGTAGTGATGCATAACATTACTATATCTTGACAAATCATTGTTTTGGGCAACCAAGCATTAGGGGATTATAGTTTACCTCCCCTTATTCCAAGTTTTTCTGCTGTAGTTCTCCACTGCTGTTATATTATAGTCAATTCCAAACCCATGAAAGCAGTGATGCAGATGATTCAGAGTGAGATAATTAATAGATCACACTTTGAATATTAGTATAATGTGTATTTCAGTTTTTGCTGAGCACCACAGAAAAATATCTCCTCCTCCATAAAAATGGCTTCTTTGCGGTTAACACATGCTACAAACAGAATTTGTAGATTCAGCTAATCGACTGTGTTATGACACTGACATGGAAGAATCAAGCCAATAGCAATTTGGATCAAGAATCTTCACACACCCAAAGCCCAACCACCATTGTATTTTCAACAGCCTCTGAGAGAAATGTTCATGTTTATATTTATATTTCCACATCCATGGTTCCAGTTATTTTCTTTTTTGGTGGGGAGGGGGAGGAGTAACATATTCTTTTGAGTTTCATATTACACACCAAGGGTTTTTCTATTCTATTGCAGCAGCGTGTCCCACTGAGACATCACGTTACACTTAGTACGTGCTAACTGCACTTACAATGCCCGTGTCTGAGCATTCAAACAGCGGAGCATGTGCTAAGTGCCATCATAGTGTAGTAAATTTGGCCTTTCACAGTGGCGTATATCCAGATCATATTACCTAACATGTGTTGAGCTACCATCAGACTGCTTCATGGAGGTAACATGATCGGGGGATTCCAGTGTGATGGCTAGGGTGGAAACCTGACAAACAGCTGTTTATCAGGCTCCCATTGGAGCCCTGAAGCAGCAGCCCTGGGATTGCATCAAAACTGGCTCAAGACTGCATTGTGGTACTACAATATATATATATTTAGAGAGTAGTAAACATTAATGTGCAACTGCTCAGAAAAAGAAGTTATATTAATGCTTACTACACTCTAAATCTAACATGTGCTAAGTGCAACATGTAACAAAGCCTTAAATCTATGCATGCCCTACTCATCAGAGCCACAGACACGTGTCAGAATTGCAAAGGCATTAATAAGGCTTCCAGAAGTTTGTCCCCAAGACCCATGCTGCAGCTCTTTTTACGTGGTGGTCCTGAAACCAGACACCGAGGACAAACTCAGGAAAGCCTCAGTGGTGAATGCCCGAGTCTGGGGAGCATCTTAGTGACAATCATTTCTTTTGTATTTAACTACTGATGACTGCATTATATGAACAATGGTGAGCATTTTTGCTGCTCAAAATCAGGTTTTTTTTCTTAAATCAACCCTGTACTTATTCAAAAATGCATCTAAATGTTCATTTAACACTTTGTATATGAAAATCATCTGGTACACGCAATGCACATCACAACTTAAGTATTGAGAACCTAAAAGATAGGTTTCTGTCTTCAGACACTGGGATTTCCTTAAACCACATGTAACTGTGTACACATACTCTTAGCATCACACTTACAAAAACTGAATTGCTTCTT
>NW_005842218.1:1765770-1775835 GCF_000455745.1 Alligator sinensis
ACAGGGAATGAAAAGCCCTATGCCCAGCTAAGGTAAAATGAAGCTGTCAAAATATGGTATTTTAAAACTTTATAATTGTAAACCAGGCAACATGGTGAAATATAAGTGATGAACATTTAATGTGAATTTGCTTTCTCAAAACTCACGCATAGCCCATCCTCATTTGAGCACTTTAAATATGCAACTACCTTATTTCAGATGCAGCATGAAGGATCAACTGTGGGAATGTGAGGTTGAATTCAATTTAAACCAATTTTTCTTCAGAAGCCTGATATTTTATATGCTTTTATGGTCCCAATTTGTATGAATTAACTGGTTTCACATATTTGGCCATAAATCACATGACTAAATTATTTCATTCTGTTCCGCTACTTCCCTAATCTTGATTATGTAGTTGCACATTCTTTAATGCAAGAAAATTTGTTAGTTGGTACATAGCAATTTTTCCATCTTTACCAAAGACCCAATTTGCTATTTCTATTAGCACAAATGTGGGTGGAAGGTCCAGCAGGTTTACATAGATTTCACTTTCTTGCCATTACATTGAACTGCCTCTCTTTTGCCTCTTATCTTTAGGTTCTGTCATTCTAGTCTTGTTTTATATAGAGATTAGCCTTGCCTCATTTGCTATTTTTGTTTGGCTCACAGTATTCCCATCTATATGCCTCAATGCCTGAAAATAAGGCAGCCTTCCTTATTTTTCTGAACTCATGCTTCTGAATTAGGAACAAAATATTCCCAGAAACATTACAATGACTGTCAGCGAGCAGTACAAAAGGGTCATTTACAGCAACATTAAATACCTTCTCTCAGCACATTAAAATTAGCCACCTTATTCGTGACAAGGGATAAATAGCAACAAACTCATTTTCAGGAGTTACTTTGCCCAGTTTTTTTCTGCACTGATTTCCCTTCTACACTAGTTTAATTGTGATCCTTAACACTTCTATTCCAACTTGACATTTTTTGTTTGTGATGAAAGAATTCACTGCATTTTTAATAAAAATTATTTTATTTTTGCACAGAAGTGAAAACGTCAAGCAAATTGTTTAAGGCCAAAAGGCAGGGCCATGAAGATAGTGTAAGATTACTGAATGCCAGCTACATGTTTTAACTAGGCACTATCATCTGCTCAAGCCCTTCGTCGCTGACTCTCAATAGGACTTAAAATAGAAACGTGCTTGTGATATCAAAATTAAAGTAATAGGATTCTTCCAGGCTCAAGCCACAAAAAGTATCAACACCATGTTCAGAAAACAGTCTAACAGTTCAATTAGACTCTTATGCAGATGAACACCATGGTCTGGGTTTTTTCAGATGTGGGGTGTTTTAAACTTCCCAAACACCAGCTACATGAAATAGTACATAATCTGCAATGTAATGATTACTTCAGTATCAAGTTTGGGGGAAAACATTCCTTCATTACTTGAAGCCTTAAATCCTTGCCTACTTTCAAGCTAGTGAAGAAAAAAAAATCTAATAGTAGAAAATTCCCCACTCATTCCTCAATGAGCTGTTTATGTTGGGATGTCAGGCTGGAGTTCAAATGTCATGTCCCTAGATAATGGGCCAACTCCTGGTTTCATTTATCACTTAAGCAAGAAAAGAATGAAGTTTTTGATTCATAAGATATACCCAGATTGTACCAATGTTGACTGGAAAACAAAGATCAAAAGATGTTGGGAAAACAGTATTGGAGTTGTCAGTAATTTTAAATGAGCAGCCTGTTGAGGTTGGATGTAGACAACCTGGACGTTGTCTACATTTAATGTCATCTACTGAATGTATTTCTAATTTGCTCTGAGGAATCTTTAAGCTGAGAATTGTAGCTGATGGCAGAACAAACATACAATGACTTTTTTGTCACTGACAGCAGGTACTCAAAGACTCAAAAAAAGTTTTGTGTTCTAGATGTACTACACTGTGCTCTCTCAATAGGCAGAAAGGCACACTGTGGGTTTGCCATTATCCAAAGGTGGGGATGAGTAGAGACAGCATATTTAGAGCTAAGTATTATGAGTTTATTTAACATTTTTAATATTCCCTAAGCTGAGAAGCATATTTTAAGTTATCAGCTGGGGACTATATTAAAAAGTCTAAGATATGAAGCAATAGCTAGTGATAAATTCAAGCCATCATTTAAGGGAACTCTTGGAAAATACTAGATTAGGTGACCCCAGTATTTGATTTTTAAGTATTTCCAGTAACCTTTCCACTTTTACTCCAGTGCTTTTAACACCAGGACAACCAATAGATTGTATATGCTGCTTCCATGCCACACTTATAAATGCCACTGACATGCTGTAACATAATTATGTAGAATGGTTCTCTGAAGTATTAACTTCTGTTGATTTAAGTGGGGATTTATTGTGGGGGGGGAGTTTTCCAAATCACCCACCCTAGTAATTCTTAAACATTTGGCTCCAAGAAAAGAGAAACCTGGGCACAGGCTAATAACTTCCTCTCTGAGATTTCAGGATTTCTCTTCCACTTTGTACTTGCTATTAAAAAAAAGATAATATCAAGTAAACCTCACAGCATGTCTGCAAAGTAAGAACATTATAATTATATTTATTTTATTGAACAGGCAGGGAATGGTTCACTACCTCAGCATGAACAGGAATATAAACCCTATCTGACTTTTGCCCCGGATTGGTTCATTAACTATCCATATTGTGCTATATTCATCCCTGGCATCACTCCACTGAGTCACCTAGGAAGACTTACTTTGTATGTAGATAAGGCATCTAAAAATGATTCTTGTTAGACTTATTTTAAAAGTGAGCAGTTCTTTCATTCCAATCACCTAGGTATATCTTTCCTTCCCAGGGACCCAATCATATTCTTAATTAGGCAAGCAGACAGTAGGCTTATCACATTTCCACAAATGAGAGTTGCAAAAGTTTGGTTGTCAAAGAATGAGACAAAAGAAAACAGTTAAGAATAGTTCTGATTAAAGGTTACATTTATGCCACTTGGGTGAAATGAGAAATGACAGAAAGATCCAGCTAATGGAGGGGACTGACACAGACTTAGTGAAAAATGGCATGGTAGCCTAGAATTCTAGTCTTACCTCAGTTTCTTAGCTGTAGATAGAAGTAGGTAAGGCAGTCTTTTAGGCTAGGGACAGACACTACACATAAACCGGTTTAAGTGATCAGAAACTGGTTTAAACCTGTAACAGAACAGATGTTCAGTGTACACATAAACCAGTTTGAAAATGGCTGAAAGCCAGTTTGAGATAAACCTGGTTGAATATAGTATCAGACTTAACTGATTTGAGTCAAGCTGCTTTATGCAATGTCTGTCCCAGACCCCTTGCTTGTTTAACATAAATGAGACTCCCTCAGCATCCTGGCATGATCGCTGGGCTGGGTGGGGCTCTCTGCTCCACAGCAGGGCTGGCCCCTCCCTTCTGCTTGCTGGCTGTAGCTCTGGCAGAGACTTGCAGGAACAAAGCATCTGCCTGGCTTCTCCCTGCTGAGCAGGGATTATTCACCCCGCCCCTCTGCCTAAAACAGACCTCAGCAGCAGACCACATGCTGGCTACAGTCCATGCTGTGGGAGATGGCAAAGGCAGACAGGCTTTTTGGAGCTAATCAACAGGTAGCTTAATGTACTTCATTGGAAAAAACTGTTTAAGAGGAGCTTGGAGAGATTCTTTGTTTTCTTAATGGGTTAATAAACACTGAGTTAGGGGTGATAAACATTCCCTAATGGGCTGCTGAGGGGGAGGCAGGGGGAACATCAGAGCATCCTGCTGGGGCCTGGTCCAGCTCAAATCAGACCTGTAGAAGGGAAGGGAGGGCTGCTTTGGCACCCCCTGGCTTCTAGCCTGAGCCACTGCAGGCATGTGCCCACATTCCTGGAATGAAAAGGTAATGTCTATCCACTTCCAAATGAGTCCTGCAAAGATTGAATCAATTCAGGCTCAGGCTTTTTGAATGTCTGCCCCTAGCCTTAAATCTGATGACTTAAATTAATCCAAATTACATCATCAGCTGTGCAATTCCACAGTTTTCATCATGTATTTTGAGAAGAATGATATCTCTTCATTAATGACAGTGATAATTGTTTCAAACCTACTTGTGTGTTATCCTGGGAATTCTTAAGTCTACAATGTAACCATTAAAACACTTGAGAAGCCTCTTTTTATAAATGCCTTATTCCACCCACAAAAGCACCTGCTGCTATGCCCACCCTTGTTCTCATTCCCTGAAGGAAGAGACACCTTCTCATCCTTGTTTTCCCTGAACTCCCTACAGTATCAAAAGCACCTCAGCTATGTAAGGAAAATTAGCCATGTTTGTAGTGTGTAGCTCTCAAGTGTGTGGGTATTAGTGTCTGGCCTTTTGGCTTGTCATCTTTTGATAGGAGGAGGAGGAGGAGCAGAAGGAGGAGGAGGAGAAGAAGTTTTAAAAAATGGAAAAGAGATAGTCTTTTTCTTTCTAAAAACTTTTAAAGTACAGACCAGTAAGCCTGATAATACAAGTCTGTCACACTGCCCACATTCAGAAATTTTTCTAAGCAAGAAATGCTTGAATTGACCAGATGTAAAGGTTGGAAGTACTTGGCCACTAGCCAGTTTATAGGTTTGCAGGTAGGAAAAACCCAGCTGTAACAGTGTGCTCTGTACTCAAGCCTAAAACCCTCAACATCCAGAACAGACAAGACATAAGATGTAGCAATTTAAGGGTTCCTATAGGCTTGCAAGGAGGCTGCTCCAATGTACTGTAATTACAGTGCATTGAAACAGACTCGATTAATCGAGTATGCTGGAGCGTGGCAATTACCATGCTCCAGCAGACTCCAGCACCGCGTGTATCAGCATTCCTGCACTGCAAAAATGGTGGTGTGGCACTATAAACTAAAATGCATTAAACATGCTTTAATTAAAAGCATTCTGCCACCATTTTTCAGTGCAGGGACCCTAATACATGTGATGCTCCAGGTGCTTTTAATTAGCCCGGATCTCAAAGCCATGCTAATTAAAGTGTCCTTCCCTTCCCTCTCCCCGGCCTCCTGGAGCACATCTATAAAAGCCCTAAGATTTGAAAACATCCTACTAATATTTGAACTGTCTACTGGTGGCTGTCTTTTGAAAATGTTGTTACAGGAACCTCACTAAGTACCTGGGTAACTATTACATGCTAACTTAATAGCTTTAATAATGATTTTAAAGATCACTTTTTAAATAAAGTTAAAAAAATACCAGTGCCAACAGATGTAGAGCTATACTGATATTTAATCATAGTGAACTCTACCACGAGAACTTGGCAATTGGCATTTATGTTTTAGAACTAGATTTTTAGTCATTCCACAACTGTCAAGTTTGGTTTGATTCGGGAGGCTGTTTCCCCTCTAAGTAAAATATCTTTGCCCTCTCTCAGGGGATGTGGCTTCCAAACTAACACCTTCAATTCCTACATTAGAACAACAGCAGAAGAGTTCTTGCCGGTAAGCTGAGCCATTAACCAGTCAATGCCAAAGGCTAAGCAATAATGAACTGTATGTCATTTTTATTTGTTCTGCTTTTGGTACACGGCATACCAGTAAGTGCTAAATAATTCCAACAAATTGATGGTAGGGAATGAATGTGGCATTGTTACAATTATGATATTGTGGACATGTCTACACGAGATCCTACTGAGCAGGAGCAACAAGCTACTGTGCAGTAGCTTGTTGCTACTGCACAGTGGTGTTGGAAAAAAAACATGCAGTGACAGTACTGCAGAGTAATGCTGGTTACTGCCCAGTCATTTAGTACTTGCTTATGCAGATACTAAATGACTGATTTCTGTCGCTCATGTAGATGCAGCCTGTATTACCTAAGCCTTACACTTAAAGCCAATTTTTCCAAACAAAAGATTCGGTTTTGAATTTTTTTCCTAGGTTAGAATATCTAAAGTCCTTGGTCATCTTCAAATTCAAGCAAATAATCCCAAATATTTCTGTCAGAGATCAGTAACTTCACAGATGTTCTTATTTAAATTTACAATACATAAAGGAAGAATGTAATACCACTTAAACCAGATAACATTACAGGCCTGGCATTCCAATTTAAAAAAATGTGGGGTCTTCCTTGCAGGTCAAACCTCATCTGTTTTACATGGTTTCATCTGCACCTCCACAACTTCTCATCAAAGATACTTCGACAGCTACAGCCACACTATTCTGACTGCTTGTTACCTATAAGACCTTGATCTGATAAATGCAAAAGATGGTGTCTCTCTGAAACTCTAACACCTTATCTGTTAAAAATAGTCATTTAAAATAAAAGTTCTTGCAAATTAGATCATTTAACCATTCAATCTTTTTCCTGATGTATTCTGTGACCTGACCTCAATTTGAAGATTTTTTGGGACATTGTTTAACCAGTAGCAGAGCTTTCATATTCCCACCTCGTTAAAAATATTACAGTTTTGAAAAGCAAGTGCAAAGAGTCCATCAGTTATCTTGCTAGATAGAAATATGATGGATGATGACACAGTAATATTGATTACTGGGCATCTTATGTATTCTTACATATTATGACTTAAAGAGGAGAAAAAACAAAATTGATACACACACACGAATAAAAGGGGTTGACTGGATTGCTCAGTGACTTATGAAGTCTATCCCCAGGAGACTGTGTGCTCCTGTGAAGTCAGTATCACTAACTGACATTTTATATAAATGGTGTTGTTTTCATTTGAGCCACTACTGACTCAATCTTGTCTGAACCAACACAATTAGCCAAGCCCCCTGATGATAAATGGGCCACTGAAATTTCTCTTTTCATCTCCAAAGATGTTCATATTTCCTGCCACCCCACTCCTTCACTATCATCAGGGGCAGATTGTCACAATGACACTGCTGGGTCCTTAAGTCACCTGCACATTCATCTATGAAGAGAACTGCTTAATAAATAACTAAATACAATCAAGGGGTCAAATAAATTAAACAAAAATTAAAACCCTTAAGTTTATTCCATAAATGTTTTATTCCATTGTCAACAGACTAGATTGACTCAAAAAGGCTAAGTTTAGTCACATTTTACCACAGTCATCTACCTTGAATGGACACGTGCTCTGGCATTGTACATTGCTTTCTCTTTATCTCCCAAATGGGCATTTCTCTAAGAAATTATTGAAACTATTAATACTTGATAGGTTTTATTTGCTTTACCATTTTATCATCACCAAAGTTCAATCTTATGGTCTTTTTGAGGTAATTATAAAATTTCCTTTATTAAACAGTTTTCCAACTCTCTTTCCTTTTTAAACCAGTATAACCAGTACTACAGTATATCCTGATGTAAGTACCATATTTACTTGAATCCAAGTTGTCTATGGATGTAAGATGACCCCCCCAGTAATTAGCTTCTGTACATGGAAAATGTATACATTTGTTATAATCTTCCCTATATAAAATCAAATTATTGGAGTGTCATCTTAAATTTGCCTCCCACTGTAGCACAGAAAGCAGTGATAAGGCAGGCAGTGGGAGCGGGTAGGCAACAGGGGAATCCAGTGGCCTAACATCTGCCTTACCACCTCAGCATCTTCCACAACACCGCATACCCCCCTGCTGCCTGAGCTCCATCTTGCCCCCTGCTGCCTGCCTTCCATGGTGCCATGTGCCCCCCAACACTTGCCACCCCTATGCGTGCACCCCACCAATACTTGCCCACCAACATAAGGCCTAAACCCTACCCCTGCCCCTGCTGCTTACCCTCCATCATGTCTCTGGCTCCAGATCCAGCAGCAGCACCTGCCAGCTTAGGGAATGGTGCACATAGTGGCTCTAGCCATAGGTACTGACTTGTACTTCTGCTGTGGGGAGGGGGAAAGGTTAAGATGATGGACATGTGACAGTTCTCTTCTTGGTGACCACCTTTTCAAAATGGAAAGGCAGGAGACATG
Organism: Alligator sinensis; assembly: GCF_000455745.1. Classification (NCBI taxonomy): domain Eukaryota; kingdom Metazoa; phylum Chordata; order Crocodylia; family Alligatoridae; genus Alligator; species Alligator sinensis. The sequence goes on from NW_005842218.1 coordinate 1,773,675, forward strand.
CCTGCTTCCCCTGTCTGCCCCCATCAGCACAGCCAGAGCAGAGATGATCAGAGTCTGTGCGGGGCTGGGGCAGATATAGGCTCCACACTGTATGCTTGGGGCTCCCCGCCCTGCTGACCTCCCCCTGGGAGGCCTTCACTGTCCATGCCACTATGGAAAGGCACTCCCTGCCTGCCCAGCAGCAGCAGGGGGTACAACTCTGTGCTACCATCCCTGCTGCTGCTGGGCACACAAGGAGTATCTTGCCATGGTTACGCAGCTGGTGTGGGGCTCCCAGGAGGAAGGCAGCAGGGTGTGGAGCCCTGAGGCTGCAGCAGGCAGCCCACATCCACCCCCACCCATGCACAAATTGGGGGGGAAACATGCCCCACCTCTCCAGGAGTGCATGCAGCAGCAGGGAGCCGATCCCCTCCCCCGCACCCCTTGGATGAGCTGCCCATGGCTCTGTCTCACTCCCTGCCCCAACCCCAGGCCCCATGAACTACCCTGGCTGGGCAGCACCCCAAAGCCTAGTCCCTGCCCCATTCCCACCATGGGGGCCTCAATCTGCACCCCGCATAGACTTACTTGCAGGCAGCTGGGGATCCTGCACTCCACTGCTGCCTGGAGCTCTATTCCTGACATGTACATGCGTGTGTGCATACACATGGTGCCCCCTGCACCCCACTCCCCACAGTCCCTTGCAGGTTTGAACTCTGCCAGCCTGAAAAGGGAAATGCACCATTTCTAACATTTTTCTGCAGTGAATGGAAAACCCAGGATGCTGCACCATACTGGGAATCCAGGACAAATGCTGTCCCAGAGTCATGCAGCCTGGGACTTGATGCTGTCATTTTGGAACTATCTGGTCCAATTAGGGATGGGTGGTCACCATACCCTCTTCTCAAGGTGGGGCCATGAACTCAGCATCTATGGCTCCAGACTCTACTCAGCCACCCAGCAGTGGCTGTGGTAAGCCTTAGCCCCAGCCCAGGCCCTGGGACTAGGACTAGGTCAGAACTAGAGCCAGAGCCAGAAATATAGTCAGAGCCAGAGCCTGGGAAAGATCTGCCATCTCCACCGCCACTACTGCTATGTGGCTGGGTTGGGGCTGGAGCCACCATATGCCCTGTGGCCCATGCCAGAGCCAGAGTCAAGATGGAGGGTAAGCAGTGGTGGAGGGAAGTGGCAGATAGATGTAGCAGAGGTGTGCAGGCTGGGGCAGCAGAAGTGGCAGGGTGAAGAGGTTGTGGGAGACATGACAAAGGGCAACAGCATCTACAACTCTGACTCTAACCCTGAGCCCACATCAGGGCCAGAGATGGAGCCATGGCAGCCACCTCTCCCACCCCACCTAGTATTTGAATCCAATATAATTTCCTGCCCGCCCCCCCAAACACACATACAAGTTAAAAAATAGATAAATAAATAAAGATAAGTGGGGGGGGGATTTCTTTTTGGACTACAACTACACTGGGACCAGAAGTCCTTATTTAGATTCACACATTAAACATATATATATATATGTGTGTGACTCTATATATTATTGAATATATATTACTGAAATTACCAATTTATCAAAAACATATTTTTCCATGGGTCATACCAATTTTCTGCTTGTCATTAAGTTTTTATTTGGCAAGTTCTTTTTGGTCAGAGTAAAAATTTCTGGTCAAAATATGGAAGATGGAAACCCAACAAAATTGTCAAATAGCCTGGTGGACAGTACTTATCTGGCACAGTAAGAAAATGGCACAGCTGGATTTTCCATGCGGTTCTCCCACATCCTGAGATGATGTCCAAATCATCTTCCTATTGGCTTGAGTCTCTCTGTTAACATAATTTTTAATACCTTTTTTAGTCGGTTTCATCTCAAAGTTGTCTATCATAAATTCCCCTGAGGGGAAGGGGAGGGAAACACACACACACACTCTTAGTAAATTTTCACCTGTATCCAGCCATAACATTGAAGCCTCTATCCTGTACATCTGAAGTTCAAAATTTATTATTTTTATCACCTCAAGTAATATGGCTTTCCATTTACATTAACACTGACCTCTCTCTGTAATTAGGTAATTACATGTACCTAGGTTTTATGTTAGGTTTCTCTGTTAGGATTAGATTTCTCCAAAACCCATTTGTCTCCTTTGGTCTTTGAGCTTCAAAAGCTTTCTTTTCCCTA
>NW_005842218.1:1776012-1784336 GCF_000455745.1 Alligator sinensis
CCTACATTTTGCTCTCGCTATTCAACCCCCTTTTTTTGATCATTAAACCCATGGTCCAACACAGAATATTGAGTAAATCTGCTAGTATCCTCTAACCGTGCTCAAGTCATGATAGTTCTAAAGCTTTTCCTTTATTCATCCACTTTTTGATCCCAGTTAACACTTGGCCTCTGAACCTAGGGCGTCAATTCTTCTATTGACTATTATCACAAATGTCAGCAAAAAACTTTGAGCAGAGGACTTACAACCAGCTCCTATATGCTTCTAATAGATTCTAGTATCTAAACAAGTCTATTTTCTTTTTATGGAAGACATGCTGCTTGGAAGGCATTATCTTTTAGAGCAATGTTAGTCAACTCATCTAGCCCTTCAGGCCAGATGAAAAGTGCAGTTATTCCACAGGCCAATCACCTGTCCTGCTGGGTGCCCCTTAGGCCTTCGGCAGATATGCCTCTAAGGCCCAACCCTTCTGGTCAGGCTCTCCCTTCTGGTCAGGCTCTCCAGACACATATAGGAGTTTCCCCTTTGCCTAATGGCCAGCCTGTTCTCCTCTGCTGCAGTCCCATGCAGCAGGCTTGTCCTTCTCCACTCTCTCCTTAAAGTGACAAGGGCTTCTGGCTCCCTGTCACAAACCCTTAAGTCCCTCAGTGGGATAAGTACTTTGTTTATCCCTTTGATCTCTTCAACCTACCCTCTATTTTCCCATCACTGCTCCCTCCCACTATCTTGCCCTCCCCCTTTCCCATCCTTTGTATTTAAACTACTTTATTTCTATTAGTACTCCTGCTCTGTAAGTCCATTTATAATATCTGACAAAGTAAACTGTCACTTAGAAAACCTTGTACCTCTCTGAACAAATTAGTCTCTAAAGGCACTATACACGTGCAGCAAGGCTGCTCCAACATGCTCTAATTACAGCACGTCGGAGCAGACTCGGTTAATCAAGTCTGCTGGAGCGTGTTTATTACTGCACTCTAGCCGACTCCACCATCTCACATATCATCGTCCCCATGCTGAAAAATGGTGGCGGGGGGGGGGGGCAGATTGGGGGGCACGTGTCCCCCAGGCCTCTGCCAAGGTGTGTACAGTGGCAGGAGCCCTACCCCTCCCCACCATGCCTGGATGAACTGCCCAGGCTCTGACCCTCCCCTGGCCCAGCCCCGCTGGGACCCCACTCACTCAGTGGAAGGGGGCATGAAGGAGGATCATCCCACTCACTCATCCTGGCCATGGAGGCAGGGGACACAGCTCAGTCCAGTCATATGCGTTCCTCAACTCCCAGACTCCATCCCCGCTGCTCCCCATGTGCATCCTGCCACACCTGATTGTGGACCCTCTGACAGTCAATCCAGACTGAGATCAACTGTCACAGGCTTCCCAATCAACCAGTCAATCATAATTGATTTGTTGGTGGCCACTGCAGTACAGCATTGTTAGCTGTGGATAGTATTTGAAAGCCAGACAATATGAATACATGGAGAAGAGAAACAGTAATATTTTCAATTCATCTGCATAATAAAAAATAGCTCTATATCTCTATAATCTCCATGACATGCAACCTGAGGAAGCCACTCTCCTGGTTTAAAGGTTCCCAAGGTAAAGGGAGGAAAGCCACATATTCTTTCAGATGGGACACTATGAAATAAGAGGACACTAGTTTCAGTTTAGTGGCTGGTTTGCTTGTTTTGAAGGTGCTGCATAAGAAAACTACAATTCCATCTGGCTAACTTGAAGGTAGAGCTTTTCATGACACATGGAATAGAGGCCTGTAGATGGGAGGCCTTGAATTCCAAAAATATGGAGGAAGATTTGGATCCCAGAATGATATTAGGGCTTTCTTTTAAATGCTTTCAGTTGCATGTGGCATTTTAATCTACAAAGCAATTTACCTTCAAAAGGTGGTTAGAAAAAATGCTGTGAAGAGGGAATTAAATGTATTAGTCAAGGTCATTTGGGGGTGAAGTCTGTAAATAACACAGGGTTCTACCACAGTAGAAAGAGACTGGTGATGTGAAATGAGTGGAGTTTAGGTTTTGGTTTAAAGTTTAAGCACGGAGTAATAGGAAGGGTGGAAAAGGGCTGAGGGGTGTACATGTGTGTGTTTGACAGAAGAATGTCACTGATGTATAGGTGTTTGGTATAAACATTCATGTGTTGGGTATAAGTTAAATAGAGCAAAGGTTGGATGAAATTTTGAGTGCCCCTGGATTTTCAGGCAGTAAGTAACATAGAATCTGTAGATAGGGCAGATATTTGAAAGAAAAATGGTATGAATTAAGCCTTACTGCAGTAAAAGAGGACCTTGGAATAACAGGCATTAGTGAAATATTGTGGAATGGCAAAAAATAATGAGACTCTAGAATCTTAGGCTATAAATGCTACAGAGACTAAGCTGAAAAGGTTGGGGGAGCAGCACTATTTATAATAGAGCTTAACCTAGCAATTAAGAATTGGTGTGAAGGACCACAGAGTTCATTCTATAGATTTATGACTCTCAAATAGTTAGAAACTAAATATCAAGCTATGTCCCCAGCTTCCAGATTGAGAAAAGGATTATGTGCGCATCAAGTGCAGAACAGTATCTGGCAGAAAGGCTCACAGAGCCACCACAATTAATGCCTCTCATTCTGCTGCTTTCTGGACCCATGACAAAACTGAAACTGGCTAGTTAAAGACTTGGGGCTCACTTTAGGACCCTGGGGCAGTCTCTCTATAATCCATAAGAAACATCAAGGTGTGTTAGGCAAAGTTAAAAAGGGAGGGTACACCCTGAGGAGCCAGAGTGGGGCAGGGGTCACTGGGCTACAAGGGGACATCATAACCATATTTTGGACCAGAACTTTACTACAGGGTTATAAAAGCTAGTCCTGATAATGAGATAAGAACCATAATCTCTGTTGAGACTATACTTAGCACTATCCAAGATATGGATTACTTCTGAAATTTCACATTCAAATTGATTTTTAAAGTTTCATTGTTTCAGAACAACTACCCCAAGGCTAGTGATATAAAGTCTAGGGAGGTTGAAGTGTTCAATGATACAAGCCTTTGTGTCATTCTGGAATTGGTGCCAATTCAGTTTCCATTTATTCTTTCACAGAGAGATTTCCCATTTGTCCAATGCGGACAGCAGAGGGGCAATTTAAGCAAACAATGGTGTATATATAATGATGTTAGTGGAGCAAGGAAATGATCCCCAGATGTTATAATCTGTGATGTTTGGTACAGTGATGTGGTCTGAGTGGGTACAGTTTTTGTATTTTAATGTAAGTGTAGGAATCCCTACTCCAGATCCCTAAGGCATGAAATGGTTGGAAATAGAGAAGATATAGCTGTAACATACAGCTTGGCTGTAGATGATGAATCTAGAGGTGTACTTAGGATGAAAGCTGGTGGCATAGAGGTAGCTGTAGTAGTTGGTTGGTTTCCTGTTCAATATGGTGATGATGTGGCAATTGCAAAGTTTAATGGTGGCATCTAAAAAAATTAATTTGCTGAGTGGAGTATTCAGAAATTAGTTTGATGGACAGGTAGAAGTTGTTAAAGTCCTGGTGGAATTTCTCTAGATATTTCTTCCCATGCGTCCATATGATAAAGATGTCTTTGATGGTAGGAGGAAATGGATTTTAAGGTTTGTTATAAATATATTGGTATACTAGGGGGCCAGGCATGTGCCCATGGTTTGCCCATTGTTTGTAGGTATAGGGAGTCTCCAAACCTGAAATAGTTGTGTGTGATGACAAAGCAGGAGACTGCAATGGAAACAGAAACAGCATCTTTGTTGGAATAATGTTCTTTATGGACTGTAATCTGTCCTCATGGGGGATGTTAGTGTATACAAATGTGACAGCCATGGTACTTAATATAGTGTTTGCTGGAAGCTCATCAATGGAACCTAGTTTCTTTAGAAAATCTATGGTGTCCTTCAAATAGCTGGATGTTTCAGTGGCATATGGGATTGGGATAGAGTCAAAATAGCCAGAAAATCCATCTATGATGGTGCCAATGAAAGAAAAACTGGGCATTCTAGGTTGCCAGGTATATAGATTTTGGGTAATAAGTAAAAGGTGCTTGACCTGGGTTCCTAGGGGATAGACAAATTACACTTAAAGCTGTGCAAATAGTTAGTTGCCAGTTTTGTTGTTTAAATTAAAACATTTCTGGAACTAATACAGCATAGTGAAAACTTAACCATTTCCTCCTAATATTTAAATATCTAAATCATATACTTGAAGTTAAGCATTGCAAAGCTGAATTAAACTTATTATTTGAATTGCATCCCAGGAAAATGATTCAAACTTTCATTTCTACCTCAGTCTAATTCCTCTGTTTCACAACTATTTTCCATTAGTTCCGAACAAAAATGCTCACAGATGTTCTTTCCAGGCCTGGTGCACGTTACTTTTGCTCTAAGGAGAGCTCAGCTTTTCAATATTGTAATTGTTTGGCAAGCAACAGTGTGGGAAAGGCAAGGTTTTACCGCCCATCATCTATCCTGCAATATGTGCCTATGAGATAAAAGTAGTCATAACTGTAGCTCATTGCTATTTAGCACCCATGCAAACTTTAATTAAATCTTCATCCTTATTGAACAGAGAAGCAAATTACTTATTCTGTATTTTGACCATGCTTATGTTATCCTTGAGCTTACTGTGAAACCCATCTCTGGTGTAGAACTGTCCCTCTTGTTTGCTCTTGGTTCTTTTTTTATTTATGCCTGTACAAATATTTTGCTATTTGTTTGAATAACCTGGGATGTCCAATATGCAGTTCCTACTTGACTTCAGTAATATAAAAGGTGTTATAACAGCTACTTAAAGAAGGGATACTCAAATATGAAGACAAAATAAAAAGAAAACGGGACCCAACACTGTTTTATCCAGAGAACATTATGTCAGATTTCTTTAATATCCTTGTATGACAAGTTAACCAGCTTCTTGGAAAAAGGTAATGCAGCAGACCTAGTTTGTTTAGATTTAAGCCTAATTTTGTTACTGAGCCACAAATTATTGGCCAAAATAAGGAGAGGAAAGAAATCAATACTATAATCGTGAGGTGAATAAAGAGTAGCTCAATGGGAAAGCACAGCAGGTTGTGTTGAAAGGTGAGCTATCAGATGAGAAAAGTTACCAGTGGTGTTTTGCAAGGGACTGTTTTTAAGATTTACCCTATATAGTTATAACTAAATGTTTCCTTGTGAAATTTGCAGAAGACATTAATCTGGCAGGTACGGCAAATATGAAAATGGACTAAAATGGAAGAGGACCAGATTATTATGCAAGAAGACTGGACCATTAGAAATGGAATGAATTTTAGCAGTATGAAGTATGAGGTCCTACACTTAAGGACAAACAACTTGCTATAAGATTTGTGGGGGGGAGGAGGGAGGTGCGGCGTGACTGGAGCCAACGAAGAAAGGGACTTGCTGTATAATATGTTCTCGCCAGGTGATGCAGCCGTTTTTCAGATAATATAATTTGAGGATAGGGTATTGAAACATACTTTCTTCTCAACTATTTTCAACTTCTCTATGTGCTTCTCAAAGTACAGCCATAACTGGTCATAGCACCCCAGGTTAGGCCACACCAGTGCTGAATAAAGAGCAAGAGTCATTTTCTTTAATTTGCACTTCACACTATGGTTAATACATTATGTTCCCCCTGACTCCCAACAGTATTATACTGGGGACTCATATTCAGCTTGTGGTCCATTAAGACCTCCAGCTCTTTTTCTGAAAAACCACAGCCCATACAGTTCTCCATTTTCTTTTTGTGTATTTGATTGCTCCTTCTCAAGTGTAGTAATTGGTATTTATCCTTACTGAATTCCATCCTATTTATCTTTTTTCCAATTAATGAAGGTAATTTTAAATCATAATCCTGTCCTCTTTATTGCCTGCTATCCTAGACAGCTTAGTATTACCCACAAATTTACAAAGCATAACGCCAGTTCCACCCTTCAAGTTATTAAAAATATTCGTAGTTCTCAGCTTAGGATGGACCTTTGAGGAGCCTCATTTAATACCTCCACCACCATTCAACATCAAACCACTGAGGACTTTTTGAGCATTAGCATCCAATTATGCTCCCACCTTCTGAGTTTATCTAGACCATAATACCTTAACCTACTTAAGAGAGCACAGTGGGAAATAACACCAAAAACCTTCCTGGTTGAGGGATCGTGTACATCCACTGCTTTTCCCCAGTCTGTAAGTCCTGTGTCCTCTTCATACAAAGTCAGATTGTTTAGGAATTGATTGCTCTTCACTAATCCAAATTGTCAGCTCCTTATCACCTTGTTAACTTCTAGGTCAGGGGTAGGCAAACTTTTCCAGCTGCAGACTTCAATGACCCACCCAAGGACAGAGACAGATGGGCAGGCATGAAGGCCTTGCTGCTGATGCTGCCACTTGTCTTCCTGGTGTCACAGGGAAAACACCTGAAGCCCATATTTCTCTCTGCTGTGGTAACACGAAGAGAGTGCCTGTAGCTTGTGTTTGTCCCTGTGCTAGCATGAGGAGACCTCCTCCAGAAGATGCCCTCTGCCACAGAAGCTCCATGACCATGAGGCAGTTCTATAGGTTCCATGGGCCAGATCTGGCCTGTGCGCCACAGGTTGCTAACTCCTGCCCTAGATGCTTAGGGCATGCAGCGTCCCACAGAAGTGTGCCCGTCCCTCCTTGTGCTCAGCAGCAAACCTGGAAGTAGATTGGAAGCACTGCTTCTGCTCCACTTTGGGGTCTGCTGCTGAGCACGTTGGAGACCCCTCCCCACACTCGTGTGGGGTGCTCCATCTGCCCCACCATCACAGCATTGATGAGCCACCTGAGGTATCTTGAGGTATGTAGAAAAACATTTAAAGCTGTGTATATGTCTGAATCTTCAAATCTTTCCGAATCTCCCTGAATCGATTCAGAGGGTTCTGGTTCGATTCAGAGAGATTAAAGGGTCTCCTGATTCGATTAGGATTTGGAGATTTAGCCACTGAATCGGGCTGAATCTCTACCGAATTGAATCGGGCACCAAAGCTTCACACAGCCCTACTGCTTATTCTTGTTTCTTCTGATGCACTACTTATGCTAATACAAAACCTAACATGTTCCAAAGCCTTTTGATTACTTGCCCTCACATTTTACAAAAGCTTTGAATGTTGCTTGACAGTTTCAGTTTGAGTGTCAAACAAACGACCTTTCCACAAATTATTTTAAAGTATTTTCTGTAATTGTGTGTGTGAGTTTACATAATAAGATGTAGGCTGGTTTTACTATATTGGTATATTTTGACTGTTCACAAAGTGCAGTTTCTTCTATCACAAAAATGAGGCCAGGCATATAGAAACAGGCTGACCAAAATAATCTGCTTATTTTCTTTTAAATAACCTGCTATGTGGATGATTACAGTGCTAATAGGCATCTTGCTTATTTACATATTCTTTTGGTTGTGGTCAATGAACTGTGACAGTAAGTTAGATGTTAACTAAAATATAGCTATTGAGGCAGGAGTGGGTCTTGGTGTCTATTCAGTCTTTGGCACCTTCTCAAGAATATAGTAGGTAGGGGGCAGGGGGGAATCCAAGACCTCATGGTGTTACTTTAGAAGCTAATTAGCAACTTAATAAGCATCTAGTGTTCCATTGTTACTTCATGACTAAAAATTACTCAAACTGCTTTTTAGTCTGAATAGAATATCCACAGTAGCACTGATTCCAGAAGTTAATTTAAATTGATTTCTAGTGATTCACATCAGGCCGATAAAGACAACCAGCAAAATAACTACCTTTTAAATCCATTAATATTTTCCTTAAAAATACTCTTACCCTCTGAGACTAACTTGCCTCAAGACCTAGAAGAAAATTGGCCTTCAAATATTTTATACCCTAGGAAATAATTAAGCTGAGAGTTAATGATTTTCTAGCTTGAGAGCACTAAGACTCCTAACCTTTATATATAGGTAGAGTAGGCACTGGTACTTTGTGATCCATTACTCCTGGGATATCCCTCCTCATCATCTTTCAAAAAGAGTCTCTTTTCAATAAAAATGGCTTCTCTCTAGCATCTTGTTTTAGTGGCGGCAAGTGGATGTCATAAAATTTATTGCCTTCAATTCTTCAGCCAGCTATGAATGCTGATTACTATTAAAAAATTTTAATACTCTTCTTTGAAGTACTTAATCTGCTGTTTTATTTTATAGAACATAGAAATTATGACTTCAATGACGGCAGTCTCCAAAAAAAGAAAAACCTGAACTTTCTCCATCTTTCCTTGAAGGAACGCTCCATGTAGGGGTTGGGGGGGGGGGGGGGTTTTTTCCCCCCCCTGCTGGACA
>NW_005842218.1:1784522-1790599 GCF_000455745.1 Alligator sinensis
CCCTCTTCTTGAAAAAAGACCCCCCCGGGGGGGGGGGGGGGGGGGTGGGGAATTATTCCCTTCCCCTGCTGCAACTTAACATTGGGCAACTCTCTGGGTATAGTCCAAAACTATCATATATCCAAGAAAAGCAAAGCAAAAGGTTATTTCAAGTTTAAAAAAAACCCCAAAAAACACACCAGCAAAACATTTCTACACACCCTAAAGCAAATTTCTATCCGCTGCAACCAAACCCTCATGGCTCCATCTTGCCTTTTGGAGAGTGTTGCTGTCACCTTCAAAAGACAAATGTAAGCACTTTGGATTTTTTCAGCTATCCCTTCATCTGTTGAGCTACCCAGGCTTAGTGTTGAAAAAAGTTTTCTGTTCTTGCAAAGCTCCTTTACAGTGCTTTCAAAGTTAATGGCATTGTACATGAAGATTTCAACTTTTGAAACCACTTCAGGAATGAAGTAAGTTTTGAAATATTCTGGTTTTCCCCAATATAACTTAAATTCACATTCCCTATCATTTCCAGCTACCAGTGCTATAGAGAACAGTAGAAAATGTAACAATACTGAATAACTGTACTAAGATACATGGACAAAATTCTGATGGAATCCAAGAAATAAAATGGTTCTCTGATTCTGGAAAGCTGGCAGTGTGATCCATGATATTGTATCCATTGTGCTCATACAACAAACCAACAGAAGTGGAAGAACAGGGAGAAGATAGGTTAGGCCAAACTAGACAAAGCTACATGTGACAGACCTGAGTGAATATTAGTGCATAGAAAAACTCAGGCTGGCACAATGTAACTGGAACCCAAGTCATGGGTGAGCTTCATTTTTGGAGTCTGTCATATCAAAGCTACTTCCAGAAAGGAAGTCGGATAAAAGCACTGAAGATATGGGGCTTCAAAGTAGGATTTGCTCAGAACCTTTCCAGAAGGAAGAACAAATTATCTATTTACTAAACAGTTGGGAAGGTCCCACTCTGTGCTTTTCTTGCCTGACAAATCAGCTTCTTTCTAATATTGACAACTACAAAAGGAGTCAGTCTAGAACGCATGCTGCATGTGGTGCCCACCCCAGGCTGACCCTGTGTGTTGGCCCCAGGGCTAGTTTGGATTGGGACATGCCAGAGCCAGCACACAAGGCCATGCACCACATGCAGGACATGCAGGGTTCACTCCAGGGCTTGCGCTGCCTGCGGTGCCCAAGCTGGACCTGGCACCAGGGGCATTGCCCATGGCACAGGGTGTGTAGCACCCTGCCAGACAGGCCCTGTATACTGACTACTGTATGCACAGACAGCCCTGGGCCTGAGCCAGCGAGCAGGGCTGGTCCAGCAGGGCACTGCATATACTTTGTGCTCCATGTTTTTCCCCTGGGCTACAGGAACTGCCCATGGCACTGGGTCAAGCCCCCACACCACCTGCAACACAAGGCTTGCAGTGGGGGCAGCACATGCTGCCCATGGCACAGAGGGTGCCACAGGTGTGGGCTGCATGTGGCACCCTGCCAAACTGGCCCTGCTTACTAGCTCCAGCATAGCCCAATCCAGCCCACAGACCCTCCTCCAACCCCCAGGACTGGATGAGTTTGACACCCCTAATCTAAAGGATCAGACCCTGAGAGAAAACAGGAAGAAGAGATGTTTGCACTGAAGAATATAGCTTGGAAATAGGGTGGAGTGGTGTTTTCCACTTTAATAAAAACATAATATATTAAAAATACTTTACTACAATATGGCAGAGCTAGATTTAATGTCCTCCTTTTCCTACGGCAACCCAAATTCACACATACCTCACATGATAAAATGTAAGTCACCATAGGTAACTGCCATAGCTTATTCAAGGGTTTGGGTACTCTCACATCTTTTTCTCAAAGGTATGAATCATTCTGAGTGAGAGAAAGGATAGACATGCTTGACTCTCTGGCTTTACTCTTAAGCACACTCTCCTGGGAGCAGAATATTTGGATTATGGTCCCCTTGTTCAAGGACTCTTACGTACTTACAACGGTCATTTGATAGAATACATCAATTGGTCCTTATTGCAAAGGCAAAAACCCAGGTTTCCCTCTTCATACAAGAGTTCCCTACCCAGCAGAGATTTTAACCCTTAGTTCCCAGTTGTATATTAAGTTAGGTGCCCAATAATGAATGGACTTCAAGGTTTATCTTTGAAATTTGGGTCTTTTTCTGTATCGGTCATCCTTCTGCAAGTCAAATACATTAAGCTCCATCCTTACTACAGTTACTCTCATCATAGACTCATGGAGAATTAGGGCTGAAAAGGACTTCCAAAGGTCATCTAGCCCAACCCCCTGCCTGAGGCAGAATCATCCATATCCAAATCAGCACACACAAACCATAATCTAAACTCTATGTAAGACTACACTACAGTCAATCCTGACACAACATAGATGTAACACTCTAACTTGCCACAGGTAAAGCAGGGGAAACATGGTAGCCAATGTCCTGTTTCTATATATGGTTGTCAATATATGCTCAAGAGATCCCACTGTTCCCTTTCTAGTTTGGCTATGAAACACAGCAGGTTCAATAAATAAATTATTATCCAAAATTATATACATGCAGTGTAGTATATTTAAAATCTATAATGTCTTCTCCAACTGTCTGGCAATCTTTGCATGGAATTAATGATGTGGCACTGAAAATTAAGTGAGCGTTGTATCTTTGACTTTCAGAGCCACCATCCTTCCTTGCATTCAAGGATTTTCCCTAGGCCATTCTTAAACAGATTGGCACACACTGATCTCTGCTAGTCTTTGGAGCTATTACATAGTTTCTATTTGTACTTTTCACAGTGATTGTCATTTCCTCACCATTAATCCAAGATCCAAAGGTCAGTATTAATAATATAACCTAATATCCTTGCTGGAATCAGAATTACGTGCTTCACCTCTTTTATCATCAAATTGAATACTGCCAGTTATTTTATCCTTCTCTTTTGTGGGGAGTCAATATTGCAAGTGTTCTGTTGGTTAAGCCATGCCATCATACATAGCATTCGACGAAGCTGGCTGTCACTTAGGAAAGCTCATGCCTCTCTGAACCTCTTAAGTCACCTCTAAAGTGCCACACTGTCCTACATGCATCAGTAGTATTAAGTTACTTCAGTGTTTTTTCTCCCACTACCTTGCAATCGGCATTATTCAAGTTAATGAGAAGGTAATTTAAGAAGAATTCTGAGGGCAGCTCAGTTGTATTGCCCTCTTTCATGCTTATAAACATATGCTGTTACCTTGAACACATCGAGTGGAGACAGCCATAGTCCAGCACTGTTTTTATACTGCTGGACACTCACACCAGTACTGCTAGTTCACAAACTGGAATATCCACCTGTTCCTTTAATTCAGTGTTTTGGCCACAAAGTCCTTCCCTGCTCCCTATTCCCAACCAATAACCCTCAGATCATAACTTTCTTGGTCAATAATAGATTGCTTGAACAAGGAATAGACCAGGAAGATAGCATTATTTCAACCACTGCAAACTTGGGCATTCTCATATTTTATCCCAAGCTGTTAAAATTTAATATGCAGATGTTATACAACCATAATATCCTCTTTACAATCAACAATTATTATTCAGAGGCATAATCCCATGTGGAACACAGGTCAAGCAAAACAAAACCCTTCTCCTTTTCCTTAGTAGTTTTTTTTTTTTTTTGCTTAGATATAACAGCTGGTGTGAGGAGTAGCAACACCTGTTTAGATCTTACAGATGAAAGATTCTTTTCTCCATTTGGGACCTAGCATCTCTCTCCTGTGCCCCTAAAGAATTAATCAAGGGCTTCATTTTAATAGGTGTAACCCTGTAGCCTTCCTTTATCAGACACCTCTGTAGACTGAAGTCAACATGTACGAGAAACTTGAACAACTGTTAAAATATGATGAAAATCTGTTTTGGAAAAAACAAGCATGGCTTAAACTGTTTAATGAATACATGCCAGCTCTTGGGTCCAGAACATGTACAAGTTGGTGTTATAACCTATTATTAATAAAAGTTCCCCAAGCTATTCATATACTGCTCCCTCTACCCCTGTTTCTCTTATAAGCCTCATTTGGTAATAGGTACAAGGTTTTTGGTATTAGCCAGAAAATCAAGTTGTTGCTGTCTTACCTTTCTGAGTTAATATCACTATGTACTTCTAGTGGCTCAAAACCAAAATCTGAACAGTTGGTTTAGGGCCCTTTGTGCCCTGAGATTTTCCTGCGACACTGTAAAATTCAAGGGGTGCGTGCAAAGTTGATACCTGGCAAGTCAAAGACAAAGCTTGAAGTACATTTGGATTCTTGGGTATGGATTCCAGTTATTAGCTGAAATACATAGATTTGGAATGACTATCGACAGAAGTAGAAAATGAATCTTCCAACTTTTCAAGTAACATATGACCTGAGAAACTCTACTTACTTGGTGGATAGGGAAGTTAAAAAAAATGAGGAAAGGAAAAACCTCTATACTTCAGGTCTAGGGACATAAGTTACACATAAACCAGTATAAGTAATCAGAATTTGGTTTAAACCTATAACAGAACAGAAGTTCAGTGCACATAAACCAGTTTCAAAATGGCTGAAATAGATTTAAGATAAACCTGGCTGAAAGTAGTATCAGACTTAACTGCTTTGGGTAAAACTGGTTTATGAAACTTCTGTCCCAGACCCCTTCCTGGTTCAAGTTAAATCACAGTCCCCCAACATCCCAGAATGATTTCCAGCCCTGGGCTGGTCTGTGCTGTCTGTCCAGAGAGCAGGGATGGCCCCAACCTTCTCTGTAGCTGGAGCGGTTAGGGCTGGCTGACTTATGGGTGGAAAGGGCAAGCCCAGCTGAGGATGCAGTCCAGTCTATGGGGGAGGGGGATGGACTGCTCCACCCAGGAAACCTCAGCTGAAGTCTGGAGCCAGGGAGAAGAGTTAAACACCCCTTCCCTCATTCAAACTTACTGCTGGCTGCAACTGTGGACTACAAGTCCAAGAGGCATATAGAAGCAGGAAGAGGAAGTGATGAGCAACTCTGCAGAGTCCTGCTGATGTGATTTTTGGACTGCAAATCCCAGAGACCTTTGGGGCAACAGGAAGAGTAAGTGTACACACAGCCAGACAGCCATGCCAGCTTCTGGCTTGAGCCACTGCAGGTATGTGGCTGCATTTCCTGAATCAAAGATAAATGTCTGCTCATTTCTGTTTCAATTTAATCTGTGCATCTTAAACTAACCTGCAAAGACTGAATCAATTTAGTCTCAGGCTTTTTGACTGTCTGTACCTAGGCCAGAAGCTCCTGTGAACTGAACTTTTCTTTGGTGAGCTGGTTTGTTAACATGGAGTATTAGCACAGGAAGAAATGAGAATGTTGAAGTAATTTATTGTCATCTATGGCTGCAAAGCCAGCGGATCACGGCGCTTCAGGGAGCCCACCCCTGCCCCAGCCCTGGTAAAATCTGTGGGCAAGGAAGGAGCCCCCCAGGGGGCACTTGCCTGCCTGTACACTAATGCCAGGAGCTTGGGGAATAAGCAGGAGGAGCTCATCCTCCTGCTCAGTGCAAACAATTACGATGTCATAGGGATAACGGAGACCTGGCGGGACTCCACCCATGACTGGACCACGGGGATAGATGGTGAGCTAGAGTAAACTATTCTTGGGAGCAGCATCAAAACATGCACTTGAGAGAAGAGCAATTTTAGCTGGGGCAGAGCAGACCCAGGCTGGCAGGGGGCACAAGGGATCAACCCTGAGGTCTGGGTGGCAGTGCTGGGCAGCAGAACAGCTGGCTGGGACATGAGGGTGCTGAAAGTGCAGGGTTATGGGACAGGCAAGAGTCTGGCCCCCAGCTGGCTGGGCTGACTGGGCGCAATTTGCACCCATAGTCCGCATATACATGTGCGTTTAATAGCAGCAAATTACCCTGGCATAAGATAGTATTGTCAGAGGAAACAGTAATTAATTTATTGTTACTCTACCTGACTCAAGAAGTCTATGGGCCAACGAGAGGCAAAGCGCTGCTCGACCTGGTACTGGCTACTGGGGATGACCTAGTCGGCGACCTAGTGATCGATGGGAAGCTGGGTGACAGA
>NW_005842218.1:1792077-1846865 GCF_000455745.1 Alligator sinensis
CCTGCCTATGCAGGGGGTCAGACTCGATGATCTCAAGCAAATCCCGGGACGTCTCAAGCAAATCCCGGGACGTCTCTCAAGCAAATCCCGGGACGTCATTCTCCCCCTGTACTCGGCCTTAGTGAGGCCGCAGCTGGAGTACTGTGTCCAGTTTTGGGCTCCACAACTCAAAAAGGATGTGGAGAAGCTTGAGAGAGTCCAGAGAAGAGCCGCGCACATGATCAGAGGTCAGGGAAGCAGACCCTACGATGACAGGCTGAGAGCCTTGGGGCTCTTTAGCCTGAAAAAGCGCAGACTCAGGGGTGATCTGATGGCCACCTACAAGTTTATCAGGGGTGACCACCAGCATCTGGGGGAACGTTTGTTCGCCAGAGCGCCCCAAGGGATGACGAGGTCGAATGGTCACAAACTACTTCAAGATCGTTTCAGGCTGGACATAAGGAAGAATTTCTTTACTGTCCGAGCCCCCAAGGTCTGGAACAGCCTGCCACCGGAGGTGGTTCAAGCGCCTTCATTGAACACCTTCAAGATGAAACTGGATGCTTATCTTGCTGGGATCCTATGACCCCAGCTGACTTCCTGCCCTTTGGGCGGAGGGCTGGACTCTGATCTTCTGAGGTCCCTTCCAGCCCTGATGTCTATGAAATCTATGAAGTCATCATTATTATTGATAATGATGATAATTCTTTTGTGCAGTAAAAAGTACATATTTTCCAAAACACAAGGTCCCTGTGATCTAACTCAAAACCTTGAAAAGTAAGTACAAATAGATGTTCAAATAAATGGCACACAACATCCACCCAATGTCAATAAGTAATATGCAAGATCCCCATTAAATACAAAGAAAGTACAGTATTCATTCAAACTCTAATCCTTCTATCAATTCAATATAAATGAAAAATCAAAGGGTAAGAGTTTTACTGTTAGGTAATAGCAATTTTTAAAGACATTTTTAAAAAAGCTTTTAAGGCATTTGTACTACTTGCATTTTTTTTAAATATTCTCTCTGAGATTTTAATAGTTTCCTTTTTAAGTAAGTAAAAGAGTTTGCTTTTAACTTTTGGAGTTGAAATGGCATCTCAGAAGGAGTTAAAAAAAACCCCTCTTCTTTAAATCATACTCTTACCAATTGTCCTGTCTGGAACAGCTATCTCCTTTGCCAATACCACTCAGACTGAGAGCTGAAAAGCTATTTCAATCCCAGCAATACAAACTACTCCAACTCAATAGACATGCAATACTTTCACAAAGCAAACTCTGTTTTCGCCTTTGTCCCTTTTCCCTTCTTTTGTTTCAGTCTTTCCCCCGTTGTCCTCTGCCTTCTTTTGTAAACAACAAAAACTCCAATTTCAGCTATTTAGACGATGCTGAGGCACACCTCTCAGTCCATACAAAAGAACTGTGAAGTATATTCAACCTCTAAGGAGTACCCAACAGGTGTGTTAAAATAAAGGAAAAGCCCATCACATGGAAAAATTTGATCCACCCTACACAGAAATAATTGCACAGTTCAGCCACTTAAACTATTTAGACAAAATCTTCCAAGAGAAAAGTGTGGACAAAATCCAAAGGTGTAACTTAAAAAAATGTTTTTGGTTCAAGAAACAGGGTTCAGAAGCTTATGCTGTAATAAAAATCTCCATATAGACACAGTGGATCCCAATTCACTTTCCCCCCTCAGAAGTTTTATCTCCAAAACAGTAGAATGTATTGACCTTCAATGGTCCATATAACTTCCAATCAACCATTTAAAAAGGGCAATTAATAGTAATACTGCTCCCTATTACCTGCATTTGGTACATTAAACTGTGGGCCTAGAGAGAGGCACCAATCTTTCTACTCTGGGGGATAGACTGCTATTATCTGCATGTCAGATAGCATGGTCAAATGACCTTACTTATAAATAGAATGAACAAGCATTTTAAAAATGTTTCCACTTTCATTGAATACTCAGCTCTCAAAGCCTTTTACAGAAGTCGTATATAGTCTGACCAGAGTAGCTACACCAAAAAGTAAAGTTTAACTGAACTACATTTGCTTCAGTTTGGGCTCTGACAAGGCACTGTAACAGTTCTCAAGGTCACTAATCGCCAGTTCCATAAATGTACCAAGTTCTTATATTGAATCGTTTCATTGTTGTACATTGTAAATGAGAGAGAGCTTTTGTGGGGCTTTTTTATGGGTTGCATCCTAGCTAATGGATCTGTATCTTACAGGTTGGGACAGTCTGGAAATAATGTATGTGGCAGGAGGCTTCAAGCTGCCTTATGAAATGCTTTGTATGACGTGCTTCTTCTAGGAGACCAGTGATTAGAACTGCCTTTAAAAAAGACTTTTGACAGACCACATCTCTTCCAAGACTTGTCAGTTTGTATTCCCAGAAATCTGTTTCTACCACTTGTCTAATTACTTGCTGTAATATCTTGGGCAAATTACTTTTTCATGTTGCTGTATGAATAAAAAACATTTCTTAGTTAGAGTGTTAATGCATGTAATGTTTCAGATACAGGATATTTAGTTTGTCATTCTTCAAGTGGGTTAGATGATAACTTCAACACTAGTTTACAATACTAAAAAGATGGGTTTTAAAGAAATGGCAGTTTACCTTCTCTGTATTCTTACATAGGGCATATTCCCATTAAGCAATTGTTCTCCTTAATAAAATGAAACATGTCTCCAATTTTTAGTTTCATTAGTGGTATAAGAAAAATGACAAACGACTTCCTATGCCTTGAAGTGGTAACTCAGAGCCTGAATAAATTATGCCATGTTTTTTCCTTAAATAAAGGAGCTTTGAACATTCAGAATTGTTTCGTTACCTGATGCTATCACACTGACATCGTGTATTCACAGTTTGGAAACAGATATAGCCTGTAGAATACGTTGCCCTGATTTAGAACTAAGTTTACACTGAAGAGCTATACTCCAGAGACTCCAGGTCATGTATAAATAGAGGCCATATCCCTTCCTATGTCTTGTATTTCTCCATAGTAGTGACTTAAGTACGTGCACAGCAGCTGTTGCAGTTCCCATATCTAGTTTCAAGATAATTTTATCCTTTTATTTAAGTGCCTAGTTGTGTATTGTCAGCAGCTTCCCCAGTTTCATCTCTGCACAGCAAGAAGGCACTGTCAAAAGATGTTTGCGTAAGTGCACTGTCACTTAAATTCATAAATGAGCTGTTGATTTCAGCCTACAGTGTAGTAGGTCATGGTTACTGTCATGACAACAACGACAGTCACAGAAGGTCCATTAATCAGGGTGCAATGAACATGTGGCATATTTGTGTTTATATGCTTCCTGCCAGCTCTGTACTAACAATTCAGACTCATTTAGGAGAGGCATTTAAAGTGGGTGTTAAATACCTTTTGTTTTCCTCTTTCCAACACTGCCAGCTACAAGTGACAAGCTGACAAGCAAACTAGCAGCTCACAAGCAGCTACTATACAGCACTCAGTTCCTACTGAATCCTACTGGCCCAAACCCACTACCCACCCACAGGGGTGGGCAACTATTTGCGCTGGAGGGCCATTTAAGGAGTTTTGGTGAGCTGTTGTGGGACAAAGGGGGTGGGGGTGCTGACCCAACCTAGCACAACTGGGGGAAAGCAATTGATTGTATCTGGCCCATCCACCCCACACCCACCACTGGATGGGTGAAATATTTCCAGTAAGGTTTAAGGCAAGAACAGTTGGATAATGATCACCAAGAACTGGATTGTCCACAAGCTAGAACCAGAAACTCATGCAAAAGTTCACCTAAGCCCAACAAAAGTCTTAGCCCAATCTCTGTTTTGTTTTCACTTAGTTTGAAAGCTTGGCATGCCTATAAGAAGCAGGGAAGCAAATTCCTTTTTCTTTGGGTTTCTACATTCTTTCTATAGCATAAAGTGGCCTTCCTCATGGGGCAAGATTTTACTATACTGTACCTTCCCTTAACATACTAATCTTTTTTGCCTTTTTCTCTGTTTGATATCCAAAAATCCTTACTCATTTAAAAGCTATCAAAACAGTGCTCTTGTACTACAGCAAAGATATTCCATCTTAATGACGATACAGCATGACTAGCAGCAGCTCGTGTGATACTACCAGGGATGTTAATGGAAATTAATGGGAAGACATTAGAGAAAATCAAATCCTGCTTTTCCAAATAATGCAATCTTCCTACTACAGGTAATGAAGTATAATATTGCCCCACTGAAAAGGTGAAGAGTTGGAGGGATAAATACTGTTGATAAGAGGAATGTTTCTCCACAAGGAATAAAAAGTAAAAATTTGCAGGCAATCTAAAAATTGACTGAGGTCACTGATAAAAAACTTGTTCTCTCTCTGAGTCAGATAGGATTAAAAGCTTAACTATGATGATTAAGGCTGACAACAGCTTTTAATTAGAGAGCTACCTACTGTGTTTTAAGCTAACAGGACAATTATGGACTGAAACATGAAACAAACTAGGTAGTTTCTTGTATTTATCCTTTAAACTGAAAAAACACACACTATACAAAAGCTTCTGGCTAAGGATACAATACAATGTTGTTAACATACTGTTAAAAGCATTAATGTGTGGTTTTATTACTATCAACCAGCCTACAGGAAATTAGAAGGCAGGATAGATTTGCACCTTATAGATTACCCAAAGCAGAATATATATATCTATATAATATATAAATATCTATATCTATCTATCTATCTTTCTATAGATAGATCCAGATATAGATGTGTGTGTGAGAGAGAGAGAGAGCACGTGCGGACATGTATTCAAGCTTTCTGATACAAACTTTCCTAGGCCAAAGCTCACTTCATCAGATGCTGTGAAGGGTCATGCACAAAGCAGCGTAGAAGGAAGAGACAAATTTGAATACAATAGGCAAAAAGGAGTGGGGAGAGAGACAGGAGAGAGAAGGGAGGGAGGAGAAGCACTGCTAGGAGAAGCAAACACGCACACCATAAAATCATAGGAACAAAAGGAATCACAAAAGTTAATCCAGGTAATGAAATATGAATCCAGAGTACCTGTTTAAACCATACATAACACAATCCAGTATGTGGATGATTTTTTGTTCCAGTTTCCCTTCAAATCACTTTCTGAAGGTTTTGTGCGTAACAGTCACCCTCAGGTCAGCAATGGAGTGTCCAGGGAGATTAAGGTATTCTGCCACAAGGCTGGACGTCTTTCTGCACCTGATGTTGGATGGGTGTTTATTCTTTCTTTCATGTTGGGATCACCTGTTCTGTCCAATGTAGGCAGCAGAGAGGCACTGTGAGCAGGTGATGGTGTATGACATTGGTAGAATGGCAAGCAAATGAGCCACAAACATTATAATCCATATTATTCAATCCAGGGATGATGTGGTCTATATTGATGTTAGGCACAGAAATAATCTGGGTCTACTGCAAGGCCAAGTACCTCAGTGAGACTGGGAATTAGGTAACCCGGTGTTTGAGAGGTGCTGTTTGAGGTTCAGAGGCTACCTGTCAGCTAGATAGGTTTGTCCCCCGTGACTACTTTGAAACAGTCATCCTTTTCCAGGAGGGGTTGGATGCATCATTAGTGATGCATCTCAGGTGTTCAAGCTAAGGTCTGTAGGTGACAACCAGAGAAACTTTGTTGTTATCTCAGGATTGGTATTGTAACAGGTCAGAGAGAGGTCTGAGACTGGTTTTGTTGATCTGAGTGGCTACAGTTTGGGATTGTTTTGTAAATGTAGGAATCTCTGCTCTGGATCTGTTAAGATGTTCATACTGGTCAGTGTGGTCGGAGCAGATACTGCTGTAACAAAGTTTGGCTGTAAACAATGGATCTTGTGGTGTGCTTAGGATGAAAGCTGGTGGCATGAAGGTAGCTGTGGCAGGTGGTTGGTTTCTGATACAATGTGGTAGTGATGAGGCCATTATAAACCTTCACTGTAGTGTCTAAAAAATGAATTTTCTGGGAGGAGTATTCCAAGAGCCTGGCATGGCCCCAGCTGGCAGTGGCAGCCTGCGCCCTGATCTGTACATGGGGCAGGGGGGTTGGGGCCATGTTCAGGACTTGTTCGGAGCCAAGTGGTGGGGCTTGTTCAGGGCCCTGGACAGGCCGGTTGTCCCAGCAGTGGGCCTGGATGGGGCACGGCACTATGGGCATCCTTCCGCCAGGCAGGCAGGGGATGGGGCTGAGGCATTCCCAAGCCGGGTCTATCGGCTCCTCTGGGGGAGCTCCCACCAACTGTCCAACTGTCCCACCACTGGGAAGGCAGGGAACAAGGCTTAGCTCAGTGGCAAGAGTGCCAACGCAGCCCTGGATGAGCTGATAGTTCCAGCACCCAGCCCAGGAACAGCCAGGTTGGAGATAAAAAGGTTGGAGATCACTGCTTTAGAGATTCCTTCCCATGTGCCCATACAGATCAGGACGCAGGCTGTGGCTCTTTCCCGCAGCGGGGGGCCAAGGCCCAGCTATCCTCAGGGCAGGTGGTGGTGCTGAGAAGGGGGATTGCAGCCTCCCGACCCTCCCTTCCAACATTGCTGCCTGCCCCGAGCACAGTGTGGTCCAGCCCCCTGCCAGGAAGAGCCCAGCATGGTCTTGGCCCCAGCCCCAGCCCACAGCAGCAGCCCGCCCTGCCCCACATGATCTGGGAGGACACACCCTCTGTGTCCTCTGGGGGTGCGCCCCCCCACACTCCCCAGGCTCGGTCCTATCCACCCCCCAGGGCCCCACTTACCTGCCCCTTTGCTCCTGCCTCTTCCCTGCTCCTGGCTTCACTGCGGGGTCCTCGATCTGGTCCCCGCCCCTTCCCTCCCCACCCTGCTAGGCTGGGGGGTGGGGGTCAGCCCCTGGACCCTCAGATCAACTCTGACTCTCCAGAATTGATCAATCGATCGCAATCAAGTGGTTGGTGACCACTGCTGTAGATTGCTGTGGGAAGCTGCTCCATTGAGTCAGTGAGTGAACCTGCTGGACCTATATTTGTCCTAGCTTAAATATTCCAATCAGACAGCCTGGTTTTACTCTTGCCACTGGACCCTAAGTCTGCTGACTAGCACTGTGTGCCTTCCTGGCACCTGTGTCTCACTGACACTGATCATGACTCTACTGGTCCTAATCATGGCATCCTGGCCTTAATCATGCCTTAAGGGAACCGGCCTCCAGGCATGCCCATAGTCATGCCCATTCCTCAAAGATCTTCCTCCATTTCATGTACTGGGTCCTATCTTAATATCCACTTCAACCTATGAACTGCTGGGTGGGACATCAGTAGTAGGCCTGTGAATAGTCTCTGGGGAGCAAGTAGGAGGTCAGCAGAGTAGAGGTACTGGTTACCAGAGGGTTGGGTTCCAGGTCTGGGTCAGTGGAGCAGACAGCATGAGACCATGTTCCAGGGGTGCCAAGACAGGAGGTCCAACAGACACAATCCAAGATGCAAGCTGATGTCAGGATCCAGGAGTCAGAGAAGCAGTGCTGAGTTCCAGGGAGAATCTAAGATCCAAATCCAGGAAGTGAAGCTGAGTCAGGTTGCCAGAAAAACCAAAGAGTGCACAGCCAGCACCAAGTTTTATGGGGAGATCCAAGATCAGGGTTGGAAAAAGCCAAAGCTGGGTCAGAAGTCAAGAGAAACAGGCACAGCTGTAACTCAAGGCTTGTCAGAACAGACTGACACTGTGTCGTGGTGTGCCTACAGCCTGAGGCACGACAAGCGCTGAGTCGTGCTTTCAGTGGTGCAATGCGATTGCAGAGAACTGAGTCAGTCACATTAGTCAGGGACTGTGGGCAAGGCAAACCTCTGCTTAAACAAACACAAACACAGACCCACCAGTCTCTAACTCAAATTCCACCTCAGGTCTCTCCACCTCTGTAAACCCCCTTCCCTATCTGCTGGCTCTCCCTCAGACTTCAGAATACCTTCCTGAGCCTGTAGCTTGCTTTCTAGCACCCTGTGCTTTCAGAAGCTTTTTCCTGCCAATGTCAGAGCCAGCAGTACCACTCCTTTGGGTCATGTTTCTCAACTCTGAACAGGGGTTTTCCCTTAGCCTTAATCAGCCTGTTCCTCCTGCACTGCAGTCCCTTACTCAATGACTCAGCTGGAGCTCTGCCCTACTGTGGTGCGCATTGCTCCCAAGCAGTGGTCTGTAGGCTCCAGACTTTCTGCTGCCACCATCTATTTCCTCGCAGCTCCTGCAGCCCACTGATTGTGGTCCTGTTGTGCTGCCCTTTCTCTCCCTTAAAATGACAGAGGCTAGAAGCCCCCTATTACAAGTCCCCAAACCTGAAGGACAAAGTGGGAGAGCGTAATGAAAATGGAAGGAACTATCTCATCAGTATGAATATGAGCCAGCAGTGCGATGCTATAGCCAGTTGTGCAAGCAATATTCTGGCATGCATCAATTGATGCATCTCCAGCCAAACCAAGGAGGTGATTCTTCCTCTCTGCTCATCACTGGTGAGACCACAGCTGGAGTACTGCATCCAGTTCTGGGCACCACACTTTAACAAGGACGTGGACAAGTTTGAGAGAGTCCAAAGAAGAGCCACCTGTATGATCAGAGTCTTAAAAGGCAAGCCATATGAGGCAAGGCGGAGGGATCTGGGACTCTTCAGCCTGAGGAAAAGAAGGTTGAGAGGGGACCTGGTAGCAACTTACCTCTACACTAGGGGAGTACGTCAAGAGCTTGGTGAGCAAATGTTCATCAGGACACCTGAGAGGAAAACCAGGAGTAATGGCCACAAACTCCTGGAAGATTGATTTAGGCTCAACATTAGGAAAAACTTCTTCACAGTCAGGGTGCCCAGTCTGTGGAATAAGCTCCCTCCTGACGGGGTGCAATCTCCTACCCTGGAAATCTTCAAGAGGAGACTAGACAGTTACTTTGCTGGGGTCACATGACCCCCAGTTATCTTTCCTGCTTGGTGCAGGGGGCTGGACCCAATGATCTTCAGAGGTCCCTTCTGGCTTTACAATCTATGAATCGAAGGATAATGTTCTTTATGGCTTTTAATCCCTCTACCATAGAGATGTGATATCTAAGGTGGCTAGTATGGTAGCTATAGAAAATTGCCAGACTAGTTCTCCATCATTGTAGGAATATTTGCTTTTTACAAACAAATAATTGCCTCATTAAATTAATGATTAAGGCTGAAAATAGATGTCGCCTTTGTCCCTCAATAAAAATTTGTATGGTGGCACAAAAGCCAAGTGAACACACATCTTGGCCTTTTGTTGTATCACAAATGCCCAAATTTGATCTCAAAGATTCCTAGTCTGTGCCATCTTTTTGCAGCTGATGTCTGTTCACTTATGGTGGGAGAGAGCGGGCCATCCAAATCCCAGGAATTCCCCTACAAGGGGATTCCCAAGGCATGTGTTTCTTACTGCCTCTCCCTGGGTCAAGAAGCAGTCTGCAAGTGTGGAGATGGGAACAAATATGTGTTCCCCTCTTCACACTTGCAGACACATGCTCTGGGAATCTCCCTGAAGGGGGTTCCCATGGTGCATCACACTGCTACACCCCGTGGCTGTTGTTCTGCAGGATTGGGCCCCTGAAACTCTGTGAGCCTTGCAGGACAAAAGGACAGACATCCCAGCACAGCTGATCCTGCTCCAAACACATCTATTAACACCCTAAATGCACTAAGTTGTGAGCATCACTCATGCTTTAGGATGCCCTTAGAAGGTATGTAGCTGGTAGCTACCAGTTAAAATTATCAGCTGAAAGACTGCCATTTTCTTTCATTCTATTTGTCCTTTGAGATCCTTGTGCACAGAACATGTACTTGCCATACTTGGTAATCAGGGGCTTGCAGATACCAGCTGGCACCTTAATTGCTTGGACTGAGCTTTGATTGTGGTCTAGCACATTAGGGACTGGTTAAATGAGGTAGATTTCTTTTGGGTTTATTTTAATATGCCTAAGTTTTTTCAATATTGATAGACCTTGAGAGGTGTACATATAAACAAGGAAACATCTCCTTAGTTTTAGGAGTGAACATTATGCAAGTTAGTTCCTCCCCCTATCCCCTGCCATAAAGTTAATAAGACAGATGGTTAGGAGCTTCAAAACTAAATGCTTCAATATTGAATGAATTACAGTGTTCCCAAAATAGATCCCAACTACCAGAACCAGACTGCATAGCTTTATGGGATCTTAAATAAGTCTTCCTAGCATGGAGAGTTGGGACTCCTGAAACATTAGCAATAAGAACAATAATCCTGTCTCTCCATAGCATGTTACATATTTTATATTGCCCTATTTGACAATTTTGAAAATATTACCTTTATAGCTTTTAAACTACATTTCATATTTTATGGATGTGTCTACATGTTCATAAATTAGCTGTAATTACAATGCATTAAGCTAGTACCTGTAATTACAGGTACTAATTAAATGAGCCATAATTGGCGCTACTGTACATTAGTGCTAGCACATGCTTTTTTGTTACACTAACACGCAATAGACTAATTTTACAGCGCATTAGTGTATTAACACGGGGTTAGTAAGGACCTACTTAAATCACAGTTTCATGATTTTTGCAGAAACCTCAAAAAAACGGTGATCTCCACGATCACCAAGAAAAATGGCATTGGCTGAAATTTTCCAGGAAATCACACTGCTTCCCCCCTGAAAAAACTTAATAAAAATAAAATGCTGGATCGCCAGTGGAAGCTAATGGTCCTTGCTGCTGCAGCAGCATGACCTCACAGCCCACCTGGGAAGGAAAAGCTCCAGCTGCCAGGGCAGCACAAAGGGCAGCAGCCAAGGTGGTAGCTTCCCCCTTGTGCCTCTTCAGTAATCAACACTGAGGGGTGGAGCCACATAAAGGTCAGCTAGCAGTAAAGATGGCAACCGCCCCCTTGCTCCCCTCCCTCCGAGGCCTCTAAGCCAATCAGTGCTGAGGGGTGGGGCTGCCACAAAATGACTGCAAGATTGGCTCTTTGGGCTAGGACCAAGTCATGAAAATTGCTTTCTCTCATCTTCAGTTAGGTAATCACTAGCCTTCACACAGCTGCATTCCCTCAGCTAGGCTATCTAGCTCCTCTTAAGGTGGCAGGCCACCCTGTTACACCAGCTTGCACAATATCTGGTAATGATGCATCCAAATTTCACAACTCTAGAGGTAACATTTTTCTAACACTAGAAAGATATTACCACCATTACTATGATACCACCCAACACAGCAATGCATGGGATTATGTGCCTCTTTAGAACACTGGCAGATACGCATTGCAGTAGAAACCTACGATAGCTGTGGAAGTCTGTCAAATAACCTGGACCAAAGTGGTGCAACTCAAGTTAAGGTTTATTTCCCACAAATTAGAAACCAGGTTTATTAGCTAGTTTAATTAGGTACTTGTGAAATACAGCAGTAAATTTGTGTGGGCCATCCAAAGTCTGTAATTCAGAGTAACACTTCATTATACCTTTAGTCAATTGTGCTGGCTACTAGGGTGGTGCGAAACTTCAGTCCCTGATTTGATTCGTCGGAGATTCGGCCCGATTCAGTGGCCAAATCTCTGAATCCAAATCAAATCAGAGTACCCTTTAATCTCTTCAAATGGAATCAGAACCCTTCAGACAGACACAGATTTAAATGTCTTTTTCTACATACCTCTAAGTAGCAGGCAGCTTGTGAATGCTGCAATGCTGGCGCACATGGAGTGTCCCACAGAAATGCGGGGGGATCCCCAGTGCACTCAGCAGCAGACCTGGGAGTGGACCAGAAGCACTTCTGGTCCACTTCTAGGTCTGCCAGAGAGCACGCAGCCCACCTCCCCCCACCCTGCACTCCCCTGGCTCAGCAACTGGTACCTCCTGGGTCTGGGGGGGCACCCAGGGTCCCCCCATAGCCAATCGCTGAGCCAGGGGGGGTGTGGGGACCCCCTATGTGCTCCCCAGTGGACCTGGAAGTGGACTCGAAGTACATTCAGTCCAAATCCGGGTTTGCTGCCGACCACATTGGGGGGTGCCCCCGCACTCCTGTGGAATGCTACATCTGCCCCAGCATTGCAGCGCTCATGAGCTGCACCTGGTACCTTGAGGTATGTAGAAAAAAACATTTAAAGCTGTGTCTACGGACGAATCACTGATTCTCTGAACCAGCATCAAATCTTCAGACTCAGCCAAATCAAATCAGGGACGGTGATCTGAATCAATGAATTGAATCACTGTCCCTGATTTGGGCTGAATCCAAACCCAAATCGAATAGGGCCTGCTTTGCACACCCCTATTGGCTACCAACTGTGCCTTAGATAGAAAAATCATCAGGTTTCCTCAACAGATTTCCTGGCATACATGCATTGCTATGCAGTAGGGTGCTTATCGGGTTTCTCTAGCTAAAGATATCCCCTAGGGTTTTTTCACTCTCACAATGTACCATGATGATGATGTTACATTTATGTTACATAATGCATTTAAGACTCATAATTGGTTCATGTGCAATTACTAGTAAAAGACGCTAGGGGGCACCTAATAAGAATTTTACCCTCTTGACCTCCTAGTACTAAATTACAGCAAGGGGCAGTTTAGAGATGTATTTAGTGATTGGTTTATTTTTTTGAGTGGCTTTTGGTTACACTCCT
Organism: Alligator sinensis; assembly: GCF_000455745.1. Lineage (NCBI taxonomy): Eukaryota > Metazoa > Chordata > Crocodylia > Alligatoridae > Alligator > Alligator sinensis. The sequence continues at coordinate 1,804,625 of NW_005842218.1, forward strand.
CCCCACCCTCCCAAATGTTCTTCTGTTCACCCAGCTATTCATTTTTGGGTGCTCTCCCAAACAAATCTACATGGTATCCACTTTTTCCCCATCCCATCACTAAAGGGACTGTTGGGGTAGCCAGTGGGGTCCCTAATTTGAAGACTGGAAGAAATTGTTGGCTGCTGGGCAAAGTGTTTTTGTATGCTTGCAGCGATCACCTTGCAGCGATCACCACTAAACACTTGGTGCCCTGATGGAAAATATGTAGGAGGCACCAAGCAACAACTGTGCACCAGAATGAGTGCACACCAAAATATATCAAAGAGAATAACACCCAACTAACAGGACTGTGCAAAGCTTTGGTCCCTGATTCAATTTGGCGGAGATTCGACCCGATTCAGTGGCTGAATCTCTGAACCCAAATTGAATCAGGAGACTCTCTGAGTCCAATTTGAGTCCAAATCAAATCTCTCTGAATTGATTTGGAGAGATTCAGAAAGATTCAGTGATTTGGACATAGACACAGCCTTAAATGTTTTTTTTTACATACCTCAAGGTAGCAGGTGGCTTGTGAATGCTGCGATGCTGGGGTAGACGGAGCATCCCACAGGAGTATGGGGGGGTCCCCCCACATGTTTAGCAGAAGACCCACAAGTGGACCAGAAGCACTTATGAACCACTTCTGGGTCCTCCAGGGAGTGCACAGGGTGGCTTGGTGACTGGTGCCTCCTGGGTCTGGGGGGGGGCACCTGGGGTCCCCCCATGGCCGATCACTGAGCTGGGGGAACCCCCAGCATGCTTGGCAGTGGACCCAGAAGTGGACCAGAAGTACTCCAGTGGGATGCTCCACCTACCCCACCTTCACAGCGTTCACAAGCCACACTAGTACCTCAAGGTATGTAGAGAAAAAATGTAAAGCTTGTGTCTATAGCCAAATCGCTCATTCTCTGAATCAGCATCAAATCTTCAGATTCGGATTCGGCCAAATTGAATTGGGGACAGTGATCCAAATCAATTAATCGAATCACCAACCCCAATTTGGGCTGAATCCAAATCCAAATTAAATACAGCCCATTTCACACACTGCTACCAAGTAGCTGTCTCCAGTTTCTCAGGCCTGATTGTCAAAGGGAATTTATAAACCACTTTTCACAGATGAGCCTATGAACTATGCTTCATCAACCTCCTAGGTATAGAAACTCATGGACTCAACATAGACATTAGAGCTCGACACACTACAACCTGCCGGACTTCTAACTCCCTAGATACCTCTCCATTTTTACCTGCGCTGCTACATCCCCTGCCCCACCTCAGCCTGTCCCTCACCCCCTGACACCTTCATTTCCATTTTCACTGACTGGCTTTCTTGCCTGCATTGCATGCCAGTCTCTGGCTTCTTTACTATTCCTTCCATGCAGGAACAGCACACACACCAACTGCAGGTGCTTCCTCAGCTTTTTCATCCCGAAATCTGGCATCCCAGGCAGTTAATCTGAGCTCACCTGGAGCCTCACAATTCCACTGCAACCAGCAAGCCTCAGACCTGCCAAAGATGTGCAGATGAAGGCTCAAGATGGGAAGTGAAATGGGGGTGAAGAAGACTGTCATGCTGGTGCTGCTTATTGTTATGGTGATAGTGGGGGGGGGCGGGGTTATGGCTGGTGCTTTTGGAGGAGATGCAGACTCAGGAACAGGCAGTGGCACTGCTCCCCTCTCCTTGCTGCCAGTAGAACTGGAGGCCTCATGTCTGTTTGGCGGTGGCTGGGTGGGGGGGGTTGGGGGGGGGGGGGGGGACAGGGACTTACAGCTCTCTCTCTACCCCCTCTTCTGCCCCTCCCTGAAAGCTTTCCAACTGTCCTTTCAGCACACTTCATAATGTGTTTCATGGTGTGTTTGGTGTGCTGGAAAATCGGTGTGTTCTTCTGTAATGTAATATATTTGTGTAATATGTAATATATGTAGATAATTGTATGCATGTATTTATGTATGTATGTATTTATTACTGCTCTGGCAGTGGTGGGAGCATGGCGGCAGCAGTGGGAACCCGGCGGCGTTAAGTGCGGCGCTCCCGCAGATGCTGCCAGCACTGTCGGCACCAGGTGGGGTCGGCGACCACCCACAGGCACCACTGGCAGCATCAGCGGTGGCCAGCAGTGATCACGGACTGCCCACAGGCTCCACTGGAGATGTCAGCAGCAAGGTGCTTGGTGGGGTGTACTGCCATGCTCAGGGGGTGAGCATGCACCCACATGCACCCCCTATGCATCACCCCTGCTAGCAACTAGGAAGTGATAGCCTTTCTCTGATGCTGCTGAGCTGCTGGAAGGCAGAGCTTAGTAACTAACCCCAAGGCACAGAGAAAGCTCTGTTCAAACAATGCTACTTTTTATGCTGTTTTTCCATCCCTCCCCAAAAGCACTGGGATTGGAAGAGACATCAGGGAAGCATCACAGTCACTGGCCAGCTACACAGTCAATATCAGAGCAGTCCTTCCCCTCCTCTTCCCCCTCCCTCTCCTTTCCCCTCCCTCTTCTTAGTTTCTGTTTCCCTGCAAGCAAGCCCAGTTTTGAATACTCGAAACATTTCAAGTGTCCTTATTTCATTTCAAGGCTATTTGAAGCCTTTTGTTTTGATTTCACCATTTCAAGCTCAAAGTGAGTCAAAACAGTATTGAAATGAAACACCCAGCAAAATTTCACACAGCCCTAATGGTCAGCTGGAGGGGCTGATAACCAACTCTGCTGATGAGGAAGAAGAGGGCTCTGACTCCACCAATATTCTGTTGCAGGAGGCTTCGGGTTCCCAGGAGAGAATAATATTCTATGCAGGAGACACCACAAGCCTCTGACTTGTAAGTTATGGCAATGGTAGGAGACATTGGGTTAAAAAATTTGAGTTTTGTGCTTTTGTAGTCTGGCAGCTAAGGGGAGACTGCTTGCATTAACCAAACGTTAGTTATGCCCTGCACAGTCCTATGCTGGTGGGTGAGGGGAAGTTAAAAGCACTTGGGGGTAGAAGGTAGGTGTAATTCCCTGGGTGAGGGGCAGGGGAACCAGTACAACCCAGTGACAAGGAGTATATGTTGGGATGGTTTAGAATACTTTGGAGGGGAGACCTTGATAACACAGGTGAGAGGGGGTGGGGGTCCGGTTCGTAAAGCTTGCATAGGAGGCTTTTAAAAGTATTTTAAAATAGACTAACACCTCATGAGACTTTTATTTTTCTCTTTTCTATAGCTATCCCTAGTACTGTAGCTGTGGTTTCTAGATCCTCAACAGCAATTAATAATGCTGAGCATCAATGTAATTATAGAAGAAGGCAACAAAGAACAAAGGAAAACATTTTGGAGTTACTGGTTCAATCCAGCTAAATCAGATCTACAAGCACAGACTGAATGGCAGATGACATTAGGGACACCTTTGCTAGGCAACTGAGGCAGGAGAAAGCCAATTCCAATAGTACTGAGTGCTGCACTAAGGAATTCTTAGAAATTATTAAGAATTTCCATAAGAATGTTGATCGTAGAGGGTGTATGGAGACAAGATTTACACTTTTCAGACTCCTTGATGATAACAACACTGAGAATAGGCCAGCCCAACCCACTGTGGATTTTGGTCCAAAAGACAGCCAATGCTTCCTCTATCCTCAAGAGGAGAGCACCATTACACTTCAGGGATGAAGGGGAGGAGAATACAGAGCATCCCTCCACCCCCCCACTCCCAAGGGGGAGAAGACATCAGGTTCTCATACTTAAAGCATGAGTGTACCCAAAGCTGAGTGATGTCTGAACAAAAATTTCAGTCCACCGGCAGTCATTAGTGCTCATGCTTTAATAGTTCTCTAACTTCTTATCAACTTTTATTACTATGTGGTCAATGCATGTACCTTTCTCCATTTTCATTACTAAGGCATATATGGCAAAAGAGGGTTGATTGGATTCTGCAGTTTTTCCTGTGGTGGTGTGGGTGTGCGGCAATGCTGCCTCAAACCTGCAAACTTGTTTTCCTTGTTTGCTTACCTGCAAACAAGGAAAAGTGTAAATTCTCTTTTAAACTCAGCTCCATTCATTGTCCAAAGACACTTGGTTAGCCCATGGCAGTGCTGAGGGGCACAAAGTGTGCATGGCCATGCAGAGCTAGTGCTGTCAAAAAGGTGGGGGTAGAGGGGAGGCAAGAAAGACCTGAGGAACAGGCTTGTCAGTGGTTTGGTGGCCAGCCCTGGGGTGGATGCTGTCCAGAAAAAGCTGGGGTGGATGCTAGCGGGACCTCAGGGACCAGGGGGACAAAGGTTGGGTGTTTCTTTCAGGAACCATGAAAGGCTAGCTTGCAAATGGTTATGGTAGCCAACCCTGGCAGGGTATACCCCTCAGAGTGCCTACCTTTGCCTTGCATCACTAGGAAAACTGTTGGGGTGGGCACAGGAGCACCTAATTCAAAGTCAAAAAGAAATTTTTGGCTTCTAAGCAAAGTGTCTGCTATGCTTTTTTGGCTGCTATGCTTGCAGTGATCACCGTGGCCCAAGAAAGCTGGGGTGCATGCTAGGGGGACCTCAGGAACCAGGGGGACAAAGGTGGGGTGTTTGTTTTGTGGCAACATGAGAGACTGGCTTGGCCAACCCTCACCTGCAGCTTGGAGAGGAACCCAGGGACCCCTGAATTAGCAGATGGTTAAAGAGAGTGGAAAAGTTTCAGTCCAACAAAAAGTATTTTTAATTAACCTGAATCTTGAACTGCCTGACCCATAAAAATTGCATCATTTCCACCTGGTGTGTAGTGGCCGCATTGCAACAAAAATTGCATGGATTTCTAAGTGAACCCAAGCGGCACCTGGTGGAGAATTTGTGGCAGAACAGAAAAAATGGTGGTTTTGCCTGTGTGTGAGGACACACGTTGCAAAACTGCCACGCTAAAAATAATCTTGCTGGAACAAATGGCCATGCAAAAATAAAACATGTCAGAAGTGGTTTAATTTACCATGATAAATCAAAATCTACCATGATAAAAAGACATGAATATGTATTTTCACTAAGCTAATGAAATAGTAATTTTTGTCAACATTTTGTGACATGTATCTAGGCAATGCATAACATGTAGAAGGACTTACAATTTCTTTTTTTGACAGAACACCACAACTTGCTCCTGCCATGTCTGTAACAGATAGGTAAAAACCATTCAAGTTTTCCATTGAACTTAAGAACTCCTTGCATAATTCTATACAGTTAAAAAAAGCAGGCTCCGGATTATTAATTAATTAATGAGGTATGAAAAATTGGCAGGCCTAGAGTTGCAGTGAAAACAAAACTCTCACTCAGCTGTCCTCTTGAAAACAGAATGAAAGGCACATAATGACTTGCATACCAGCAAATGGCTGTCCAGTTCAAATTTCATGATGCTGTATCCGAGTTATTCTACAAAGCTAACCCATGTTAGCTGATAAATTGAACCATTATCATATTTCAGTAAATATTAATTAAAACTGAGCCTCTCGGGACAATTAGGCTTTTTGAAGAGCTATGCACTGAATAGTACACGGTTGGTCAGAAAGAGGAAGTGAAAGTACCCTGAAAATTCAAGTATCGTTTAGTCATCTAGTTGCAAGTACCTGTTATCTGCATCCTGGTGCATGCTAGGTGGCATTAATTTTTTTTTCACCTTGTTATGTATTTCACCTTCATCACATTTCTCATGACACAGGTAAGAAAACAAAGAAATTACTTTCAAAAGCTTAAAGGCAGTGCAACTGTATTGCATTCAAGTGACCTGTGTCTGCTTATCCCAGACCAAAATCCCGGGTCCATTCAGGATTCAGGTATTTAACTGTTAAACCTTAAGTTGCTTTGTTACAAAGCATGCTATGCCATACCGAGGAACAAGTACACCCCCCATGCACCAGATAAGTGCTATTTTCTTTGATCAATCATTCACACAGGATTAAAAGATATGAAAGACACCTGCAAAATGATAATAAAATTGAGAGATGCTTACAGTTTGAAAGCTGTAGATGGCACACACACTAATACCAATCATGACCCTCCACAAAAGAGTCAAACAAATGCAGTTGTCTTGTGCTTTAACCACATAAGACGCATACAAAAAACTAGTTCTGACCATTTACTCCTCAAAAAGTTGATTGGACCTATGAAGTTCTGGTGTGCTAGTGGTTCATTTTTTATGGGTTGAAGACCCTGATTAACTGTGTTCCCACACTTTAATACAGTAAAAACCACGTTATCCAGAACTTCATTAACCAGAATGCTCTATTAACCGGCATGCCAGTCAACACCGGTCGATGCAGCAAAAGCAAAACCGGAAGTGGGACTTCCATTTTCACTGAGTCCCACTTCGGACTGCGGCCTGGGGCAAAGCAGCCTGCACAAGGCCTCCCTCCCTGTCTCCCGGCACACTGATGCACCAGGCGCAGCAGGAGGGGCATCTTTGCCCAACCAGGCAAAGACCCCTCTCAGGTAACCGGCATATTTGGTTATCCGGCACCCCCCATTCCCCATGGATGCCAGATAACAGAGCTTTTGCTGTATATGAACTGAACAGTCTTAAAAAGTAATGGCATCCAAGTTTGTAGATTGTACTAACCCGAAGAGGTCTGTGGCTGCATCTGCACATGCATATTCAGGCAAAGCAATTAACTCTGGTGAAGTTTGCACCAGAGTTTATTGTTCCCAGGCACTGCATTTACATGTGCACCAAGGACAATGGTACACTGAGCCAGGCCAGACCAGCCTCAGCTTGCAGGGGGCCCCAGGGGAACAATCTGACAGCCCAGGACTGCTCCATCCTGGCCCAGCATGCTGCAGAGAAGCTGGCTGGGGCACAAGGCTGCTGTAGTTTGGGGCTAGTGGGGCCCTGCACTGAAGCACCCTCATGCCCCAGCCAGCTGGTTCAGAGTCTATACATGCATTACTACACATGAATAAACTCAGCAGAAGGATAGTACTTGTATTTACAAGTACTAATCTGCTGTGGAGTTTATTAGTTTCCTGTAGACTAATTGGTCTGCATGTTTACTGTGGATCTAATTAGGCAACTCCACAGTAAATGTCTCATGTAGTGAGGCTTGAACCTTTAGTCAAGTATCCCAAACAAACAGTGCTCCATCACAGTCTATGCCTACCTGATAGCCAGAGTTAAAACAAACTGTAAAGAGAACCTAGGACAAGTTCTTGATCACAAATAAGACTAACAGAAGATCTAAGTGGAAATTAATTACCTGCTCATATTTTAGCCCTCACTATTGCTAGCTTTTAGTGGTTTGTAGTTATTTAACATAGTGTTAATCTAGAATTCACGATGCACACATGAACCTGTTCATTTGAACATGTTAATGCAATTTCAATACTTTCTCCACTGTTATGACGTTTCTATTGGAAGCCTACTTTAGTTTCATGTTGGGAAATACATTCATGGAATAACTACAGGAGTTCAAGGAAAGAAGAGAGTCAGATATGTCAAACTTTTACCCCTCCTGCAATATATAAGGGTACTATTTTTAGCTCCTCTTAGATTTCCTATGAAACTCTGCTTGACAACATCAATTGGTACAGGATGTCTCATCAAGTGCTGGGTAGTTAACAACCCAGATGAAGTCAAGTCTCATGTATCATGTGAAATTCTTCCTTTGATACAACTCAGTTGTATCCGAGTTATTTGATACAACTCTCAATTTTTAAAAGAAACATTTTGACTGAAAATCCAAAATTGTGCCTGTCAGCACTTCTTTATTTCTCAACTGGTCATTTTATAAATAATGATCATCTGGTATTTTGGACTACTCACCCAAAATAGATTAATTTTAGCTCCTCTTGAAACATTTTATGTCCACTGGTGGCCAATGTCTATGGAGCACTGGGTATTGCTAGTATTTAACTCATGCTCCAGGACAGCATCTTAACACTTTATAGCGAACTGCAGCTATGGCTTCTTTTCCTGCCACTTCCTCATCTCCCCCAACACATAACCTAGCATCATGTGAATGCATGAATTTAAATTCAGCGCTGGAGACCAATGCCAAGCCAAAACTTCAGCAAGGCAGAGTGGGGGTTCTGCAGCTATGCAATCCTCCTATTTAGCAGATCTGGGGAGATTAGGCCATTTCTGTAGATTCTTTTCTTCTTTAAGCACTGGACTGGAGCTTTTTGTTGGGGCTCAGATGTTCATTTCAACACTAAGCCATCCATACAGGTTGAAAGCACTAAGAGCCAGTTTCTATTCCAGCTCATAGGCACATAAGTTCAATTCTATTCTACCCTGCCAGAGTTCCTGAAAACAGTTAATACAGAAGGTGGGTCCCCCTCCTTCTCACTGATCTTGTAACTCAAGGTTAAGGTTATGGTGCATTACAGAAGTAGATGCAGCAGTGGATTTTCAGGGAGTTGAATAAGGTAAAACAGACTTTCACTTAGGCACCAAGTCCATTTAGATGCCCATGAAGCAGAATCCAATTTGGCCCAAGTGTCTGAAAAACAACTCTAATGAAAATCCACTACCTTAATCAAAGGTTTGCATTTCACTCCACCCCACAGCAAATTTGTACAGTCTTTCCACATCAGTCTAAACAAAACACTTTCCCAAATTATTTACCTTCCAGAAAAGAGCCAAGTTAGAAGCTGCATATTAGAACTGGTTGTTAACTAACTTTTGCATTTATTTTCATGTATTCATCTTATCTTTGTAAATGAATACATCTTCTCTTAATAGACTCAATGCTGAATACTGAGCAAGCACTCTTCCAATTGTATCAGTATACCTCTAGGAATTTGTGGGAGGGCTGAAGATAAAATTAGATGCTTTGATTATTCAGCTGTCACAGTGACCTTAGAAGTTGGCAATATTAAGTTTTTATAAAAGGGCTAGTTTCTTAGAATCAGTAAGAATTGACAACTGAGGCAGAAGCAACTGTCTTAACTGGTAGTTAAACTGTCTTTAACTGGTAGTTAAATTTGACTAACTTCTTATAGTATTAAGAAATTATTAAGCTGAAGGAATAATAAAAATGAGCATGTAGAAGGGAAAAGTAAAACTATGCTTAACAATATGGGAATGTGAATACACATAATAAGTTTGTCAAACAGTAATTAAGGGGACACCTACTAAGACATCATCACACATATCTTTACTTAGTTTCTTACCTCTGTATCTCTTAACTGGAATAGAACCTATCTTTTGTTTCCCTTATAAGATTATTCTGCAATCAAACTGATGTCACTGCTATTACATCATTGCCACCCAGTAGTCTTCCTTCCTGGATGACTTCCTGAAAATATGCCAAAGTTGCTATTAGTTATAAAATTTAAAACAGTTTTCTTAGAAAATCATAAAAAACCAGGGCTTTAAGAAACATCAAGAGGTCATCTAGTCCAACTCTCACTCAAGGCAGGATCACCCTGTCTAAAACCCTCTCATCCAAGTATTAGCTAACATAATCCTAAAAGCTTCCATGGACAGAGATTCTGCCACTTCCCTAGGTCACCTGCTCCAGTACTTAACAGCCCTCATAGTTAAAAGGTTCTTCTAAAAAGCAACCTAAATTCCCCTAGCTCCAGTTAAAGGCCTGTATTTCCTGCCTTGTCCTCTATAGTCACACAGAATAGTCTATCACATTCCTCTTATAGAACTACCCTTCATTCTGTTAATAAAACCCAGTATGCTTTTGCTTTTTTATAGCAATAACACACTGTTGACTCATTCAACTGATATTCCACTGTAACCTCCTGAAAACCGCGTCTTAAGTCTAAACGTTGTAACTCGGAACCAATTTTCTCATAAGAAACAATGTTATAAATGGGGGACTGGTTCCTGAACCAAGGCCTGATACCCTGTTTTCACCAAAAATACCCCAGAATTTTGTACCTGATCAATTATAGATGAGTAATATAGCTACATTAATGTATTCATATTGTAAATAGCAATCATATTGATGTGGAAGGACTTCTTTGAGGTGACTTTGCTGGACTTTTTGAAAGGCTCTTGGTTGAACTTTTTGAAGGGTTCTTGGAGGGAGTCTTCTCAGGAGTCTTGGCTGTGGGTTTTTCTGGAGTCTTGTTTGCTTTCTTAAAGAAAATGTCCAAGAAAGTTTGAACAGATGTTCTCCAGGGAGGTGAGCGACACAGTGAACTTGTTCACTGGTGTGGTGTTGCATCGGATCAAGCATTGTAAAGTCAAAACTGATGTCATAAAGGTGAAACAGGGTGTCAATTTATAAACGTTGTAAGTGTGAAACATTGTAACTCAAAACGTTGTAAGTCGAGGACTGCCTGTATAATCTAGTCAGTCATTACCCAAGGTGTAGTTGTACATACAACCATTGTCCTAACTGCAGTACTTTGCACTCATTGAATTTTGTTCTATTAATTACCATGGTAATTCTATATCTCGATTCTAACCTCCAGATTTTCCACAACTCCAGTAAGGTTCGTATCATCTTCAAATTTGCGTAGTATACACTCATCCCACTCCAGAAATCATTAAGGAAAATACTGAACAGTACCAGATCCAGGACAGATGCTCAGGGAACACCACTTAGTATCTTCTCTCAGCCAGAATTCAAGACACTGATAAATACTCTTTGTAGAGTGGTTGAATATCATGCTCAGTCACTTTATAGAGTTTCATTTAGACCATACCACATTAGCTTATCAACAAGAATGTTATAAAAGGCAGTTTGAAGGCACTGCTAAAATAGAGACATATCACATCTATTGCTATCTCCTCCCTGTGCTTCATAATCTTTCAGGGTATCAGGGTTAGATTTACTGGTCTACAATTCCCATGCACATACTTGTTTACCTGCCAGAAATAACCAATATACTGCTTAACAACCAGCATGCCTATTCCAGGATATACCCTTCCTTTTTTGTCTCTGTTGCCTGCAAAGATGTGAAGGTATATTATGAGGTGTAATCAAAGTAATTAACCTTTAACAGCCTTCCCTTTAGGTTCATAATGGTTTAAGGTGAGAGCATGAGACCGTACAAGTACTAAAAACCTCACCTAGTTTAGGAACAAATAATATTTTAAATTATGTATGGCTGCATGTTAAGCAAGCCTAAAAATTCAAGCCCAGAAGACAATTGACTTTTTTCATTCAGGATTAGGTGAACAAGGTCAGACATTTCTATGAGTAACATGTATTCTGTCAATTTCATTACAGCGTGTAAAAATCAAGATTTACAGCTAGGTCCTGCCCAGAATCAATACTCAGTGCCCTTATGGAATCTTTTAAAATATATTTTCTCACAAGGAAATTCAGCAATATTGGACTAGACTATTAAATTCAGCATCACAAAAATATGGCTGATTCATTCAGAACCAAACAAGTTCAAATGATGTTTAGAAAATATCTAAAAAAGAGTTTAAAAAACTAAACCTTTCAATTTTAGATATAATAATTACTTTGCTTCTCAGCAGAACATTTCTTAGACATCAGGATATTTCAGATGGGTGAGTGGCAATTTTTAACCCTCTAAGCATGTATGCCACTCCACAGGTTATTACCCATATGTATCACAGCCCAGTGACTTCTAGTTGTACATTCATGCATGGGGTAGTTGAGATTTCCTCACATTTTTAATCAATTTACAGGGTCTTTCTCTGCTTCAGTATATAGTTGTCTTATTTTATTTTAAAACTATTAGTAGCTATTGGGATTCTACTACTTGGTTTGCAATACTGTTGCAAATTTATCAGTTTTCTTTTTAGCCTGACTTGTTTATTTTAACACCTTATTTTGGTGCAGAAGTCTCTGAATGTAGTCTAAAATTTAGTCTATGCTCTTGCCTAGACAAACGTGGCAGAATACAACAAAGTATTTGATGCCAAGATTTTGTTTTAAATTATGTCTCAATATTTCTTTTCAGAAACCTACCTAGAAGGTGTTCATGAAAAGTTCTTTAATGATTTTACTTTTCTTATAGAGCCAAGAATCTGCATTTGAAGACTACCTCAACTGGAAAAGGAATCACTCTCTTGTCTATATCATAATTTAAGTTGTAAACTGTGTGAGAGATATAGTACGATGTTGAAGAAATTGAGTACTCAGGACCAAACCTGAAACTGGTGCTGTCTTTGAAACTTTTGTTTTGTGATTTTCAGGCCAAACTTACTTGGCTAATGGCTGGAAAAAGATTGCAGCTGTCAAGCATTCTCAGTGTAGTCTACCACCACCCTCTTCCTCAAGCATTATTTCAATTTTGGGGAAGCTAACCAGGCCCCAATAAGAAAGCATATTGCTTCTGTGGAAATTGCAGGCATAGACACTGAATTCTAGAATTAAATCTTGACAAAAGCAACTGGAATTAGAGGTTAAGTTTAAGTTTTAACTTTATAGAGAACTAAAAGGAATCAAAACAGTACAAGAAATGACCTGAAGCATGAAGTCATGGAAAGCCCATAAAAGCAACAAAAGCAACAAATGGATCTGCATACAGAAGCAAACAAGCCAAACCAAGAACATTTGTTAAGACAAAATAATGCTGCTGGTTACACAACATGTGTGAGGTTTGCCATTACTAGGGAACATGGGTGACTAGTGCCACCTTAGTCAGGGGGGGCACATGCCCCCCCTGCAACTGATCCTGCCAACCAGGAGGGAGTCCCCCCCATGGCTAATCCCGCAATGGCAACGCGCTGGCTGCAGCCGCTTCCGGGAGTGGCTGTGGCCATTTTGGGAGTGGCTGCAGTGATCTGGCTGCTTCTGGGAGTGGCTGCAGGCTTCTGGGAGTGGCTGCAGCAATCGGCCAGCGCTTTCAGCAGGGGCACCAGAACTCCCACTTGCTCCCATTGCCTAAGGAGCAAGCGCAGCCAGTCAGGGGGTGAACCGGTGCTCTCCTATGCATCACCACTGCTAGGGAAATGTGTATAGCACAGAGAAAAAGAATGAGAACAATACCATATATTACACACATTCTTTTTAGCAAAACAATTTGGCAATACTCTTGAAAGAAAGTCTGCTATTAATTTTATGACAGACAAGTGCACAAGCCAATGTGGTATCAGAAAGCTTTAACTGTGCTAAGAGAAAAACCACAAGAAATAAGAATTAAAGGCATACAATTATTGTTTAAAGTGGTAAGTATCATAATAAAAGGATACATAAATTCAGCATATGGGTAAACCACCAGGAGGGGTTAGTTATCAAGCAAGTAAGTACTCGTTAGGGGAATTAAGTCAGACTCCACTCTCAAACAAGAAGGGATTGGAGGGACAGGGTATCAAAAAAAGTTTGAGGAAGTCTTTCAAGAAATAGGGAAGCTTTCAGTAAACCTTTGATTTCCCAAACAGATTTGGAGTCCTGGACATTTCACTGTAGGAACTACAAAACCAAGTTACTCATCTGTTAGGTACAGTACTCTGCCAAAGGGTAGGTTTTGGAGACTGTTGTCTATATACTTATGTAACACCCACACACATTGGGTTGCATATTATAGTTTCATAGTTACTAGGGTCAGAAGGGCCCTGAGCAGATCATCAAGTCTGCCCCCCTGCCATGGGCAGGAAAGAATGCTGGGGTCAAATGACCCCGGCTAGGTGTCTATCTAGCCTCCTTTTGAAGACCCCCAGGGTAGGAGTGAGCACCACTTCCCTTGGAAGTTGGTTCCAGATCCTAGCCGCCCTGACTGTGAAGTAGTGCCTCCTGATGTCTAGCCTGAATCTACTCTCCATCAACTTATGGCCATTATTCCTTGTTACTTCCAGTAGTGCTCGGGGGAACAGACACTGTCCCATTGCCTGCTGGTCTCCTTTGTCCAGTTTATAGATGGCCACCAGATCCCCTCTCAGCCTTCTCTTGTGCAGACCTGAACAGGTTCAGGTCTAGTAGCCTCTCCTTGTAGGGCCTGCCCTGCTGCCCCCTGATCATGTGAGCGGCCCTCCTCTGGACCCTCTCATGTTGTCCACATCCCTCCTGAAGTGCAGTGCCCAGAACTGGATGCAGTACTCCAACTGCGGCCTGACCAATGTCATATAGAGGGGGAGGATCACCTCCTTGGACCTGCTCGTGATGCATCTGTGGATGCATGACAAGGTGCACTTAGTCTTCCTGACTGCGTCCCCACATTGGCAGCCCATGTTCATCTTGGAGTCTATAATGACTCCAAGATCCTTTTCTGCCTCTGTGCTGACGAGAAGGGAGTTCCCCGGCCTGTAGGTATGCTACTGGTTCTTCCTCCCCAGGTGCAGTACCCTGCACTTGTCAGTATTGAATCCCATCTTATACTCATCTGCCCACCCCTGTATGGGGGCGGGGGGGGACATTGTGAGTGTGTTTTATGCGGGCAAGATGACCCCTGTTGTTCTGGCCACATGGTTGGCACATGGCATGCTGGGGCCCATATCTGGGCAAAATATGTAAAACGGTCTGGCCTCATTGGCCAGAGGAAGCAAAAGATCCTCCAGGCAAATTGAGTAAAGGAGACTGGAGTGTGGCACTCCCTAATTGGACAAGACTTGGGTGACATCATATCAGGTATATAAAAACAACTCAACTAAGATTTCTAGCTTTCTCCTGGGGCTGCTGAGAGCTACAAAACTGAATTGGGAGCCAGGAAACCTTAAAGTTATATAAATTCAATAAATAGCTTCCTCCGCCCCCTCTCCCTGACTCACTTCAGTGCATTGCAAAGCAGGGCAGTGGAACAACATCCAGATCTTGGATGAACTGTCTTGTCTTGGATATGTGGACCATGACTGTCTGAGTTCCATCTCAGAAGGCAATGCTGCAGGAAGCAATGAGATCCATGAGGAGAGAGTGAGTGGATAGGACTTGTCCCAAACTCTTTCATCTATTTAGAGGTGAGCTCAGAACAACATGGGATATGTTTTAGACCAAATGGCAATCCCCAAGAATAGATGAAAAAAGTTAGGAATACAGTCCTTTGTCAGTTGAGAAAATTAAGGACCTGGGATTACACCCTGCCCTCAAAGTAACTTGGACACTGAGGAAACCATTACAGCTCATCACGTGTGCCAAAAACCTGCAATACATGCTTGCCCAGGAAATATTTATAATTCACACTTTCAACTTCAAGCTGAAATAGGAACCACAACCACTATATATTTGCCACCTGCCCTATATTCTGCAAAACGCACACAGTAATAATGCAATAAGCCATGCCGTGGAATTAAAAGGCAAGTTTTTTGGTTTGTTTAATACAGCATACATATGGCTGTCCCTAGAAAAACTACGAATGACAACCAAACTATTTATAGCAGGCAAACATAACAACATGACACCCCTGTTCTCAAGCAACATGCACTACAGTAGATATTTTATTCTGTGTGTCCATGAGGAAGACAACAACCCCAAACCATTATACCAGCAATCAGCAATTAAAAGTAAGTCCATTCACCACAGAAATTGTTCGTGAATAGAGCAATAGAAACCCATGTAATATTTTCCATAAACACAAGAAATGGCTCCCATCTAACCCATCCGTTTCTGTGCTTATCTTCTCCCCCACCGTATCTTAGTACTTGAGGTTAGGGTCAGACTGGATGTCTTGAATGGTTGGAACCTGTTCTTTGTGTTCACAGTTGCTATTCTCTGCATCCAATGAGCCAGCCAATCACCGCAGGGCAATTCAGGTTCTGTGCTTCAGAACTTACCACCAAGTCCAGTCCCACCAATGGAGAATGACTGCAGCTTGACAGGGAAGGGGCAATGATCTACCAAATCAGGAATTTAGATTTAGGATTTTCTGGAACCATGTTCTATGTTTTCAGCAGCTGAAATTCTGTCCCATCTAATGGATCCTTTTTTCTGCCCTCTTTTAGATATGTCATGTTCTGTCCTCACAAACTGGACTTAAAGATCTTTGTACTTAAATAACGTTCATATTCTTTTCCAACCCTAGATTTACCAAAACCTTACTATCAGCCCCTAACCAGCTAGTAGCAACCCTGTGCATACCACTTCCACCAAACATTTCTATTACAGGTGATATAGAAGCTACATTTAAGTATATACTCAAATCCAGTGATTAACCACATTATAGGAAATGATAGGTCACCACTGATCCAGAAACAGGTAATATGTCAGTACCAAGAAAATATGAAATACAGCGTTGGCAGCCAGTCAATGCTTCTTGCTTTCCAAACGTATGAACTTCTATCCATATTTTAAAAATAGTTATGCTAGTAGCCTCAGCAATACATACTTGGGTCTACTCTACTCCCAGCTTAGTTGTGACCTGAGGTCTTTTGGCAGTTAGAGGAAATATTACAAGGGCACATTCAAGGCATAGCTCAAGAAAGTGGGTGTCAACATCAAGAGCTAGGAGGAGTTGGCTGCTAACTGGATCCAATGGTGCCACAACTTCAGCCAAGCAGTAGGCCATTTTGAGGTAAAGTGTCTTGCCCTCAAAGCAGAGAAGAGATTGCAGGAGAGGGAAAAGGAGAAAAATCCTGGTCTATGGCCTTCTTTCCCCCATAGAAATACCTGCAACATCTACAGATGGATCTGTGGCTCAAGGATTGGAGTCTTAAATCACCTCAAGAGCCATCAATGAGCCGTGGTAAAGATCATTCTTAAACTGAGGAATTGTTACCACCACTGATGACATTCTTAGGCCTGCAAACTGAAATCTAGTGATATATTCATTTTAGAAAGTGATCTTGGTGCAAATGGGCTTAGGTTACTAGGGTTACTCACTTCTGTCAAAGCAAACCCTCAGATATTCCAGCCACAGCCCCCTCCACCCACATAACTTATTTTGGAGAATATTTGTGGTTACCCCCTCTACTAGGAGGATCTTAGGGAGAACAAGCTAGATGGGAGAAACAGTTCAAAATATGAAAAAAATAGGAAGAGATGCAGGGGGTAGATCCTGTGATTCAGGGCATAACTCCCTCTCCCTATTTCTTCACATTTCACTGATAGGACTACCAGAAAAGGCTCTATTGAACACTGATGACCCAAGCCCAGCATTTGCCTGACAGGAAACACCATCTTAAAACCCTTATCCCATTTTCTCATGCAGAAGGCTTTGGTCAAACAGCATCGAGATGGAACCAATTAAGAGGAAATGTTTTGAGAAACCCCATAGACCCCATTTCTACTTTAAAGCAGATGCATGTTTTGTTTACAACTATCTGGCTCCACTACTACTTCATGATTGAACACTAAGCTGTCCCCCTTTACCCCCGTAAGTAGATTTTTTTCCCTATCTTAAGCTTTGATCTTCTGTTTGTTTTGACTTCTGAATCTCTTTTGCTGTTGCTGCTGTCATGGGCACATGCTCTAAGCAGTCATCCTAAGGAGACAGAAATGGCACAGCAGCTGCATAGCTGTAGGAGGTTGTCATACTCCAAATTGAACATTTTTGTGTAATAAAATATTTGTGGCATAACCAGACTATGATTAAGTTAAAGAATGTTGCTGACTGTTTCATTTCTTGTCCTATGTGGTAATTTAAAGGCGATGTACCACACTTCAAAAAAGCCACAAGGACATGCACTTTACGTTCCTGTTACATACCAGGATACCTAGGGTACTGGTATCCAAATAGCCCTCAAAACTGAAGCACAGTTGTGTATAAGAGTGAAGAAAGACTAATTAATACTTCAGAGAATCTACCAAATAACTGAACCCAGTGGAGTTGTATTGGTGCCACAACTGACAAGGTTAAAAGTTCTCCTTACTGTTGAGCTCCAGACATGACCTGTTTATCTTATCAATGCAGCTTACTCATATAGCTTCCAACACCATGAAATCTGAGTGTTTCACAATCTTGTTTCAAATCTATCATCTTCTGTTTATTTTTTTAGTCTTTTGTCATCTAAGGTATGGTTTAGTACTATCACCAGAAAACAAAGCCATGGGTCTTGCTGGATCAACGTACAATTAGTTCTTTAGAAAATCCTTCACTCAGTCCCATAACAGAATAAGTACTTTAATAAAAGGATACAAAAAGCAAGCACTAATGACTGAACTCCAAGTCTGTTTTTTAGTGCATCCTATCTGGTCTGTGCATGCAAAGCTGACTACAATCTTTCTTCTAATAAATACCACATGAATGACTATAATGCTTTTCATCTTTCCTACTTTAAGACATTTTTCCATTCATACTGGAGTTTACCCTATTTGGGTGGACTTCACTGAAAATTAAGGATACCCATCACCTTCCATCTAGACTAAGTGAGCAAACAATCCCTCTTTCTTCAGTGGTGTCTTGAATAATAAACCATCAATAGAAAAACAGCTGGAACACAGAGGCTGGGGTTCATTTGTTAGCTGTTTGTCTCTGAAAAAAAGAAAAAAAACAACCCAAAAGGATGCGGGTGTCAGCTAGAGAAACATTGGTAGGGACACACCCGAATCAAAGGGGCAGATGGGCAATTTTCAAGGCTTATTGTGGTGCCTCCCCCTGCCCCCACACACCTCTGATCAGCTGAGGGGCCCTGGTGGTCCCGCCCCTCACCACCGATTGGCAGATAGCCCCAAACTGTGGCATAATTACTCTGATTAAGCCCACAGAGGCCATTAATTGATGCATTATTAAGCAATCTAAGCATTCAATTAAACTCTAAACTGAAATGTCTTATGAAATCAGACATATACACACCATGAACTCTAACTAATACCACCACTATACTTTATTAACAATGTTGTAAAAAGGAGTTTAGCACTACTCAATGCTCACCTTGAGACAGGTAATTCATGCTAGCTGTTAAATATTAGCATACAGCATCCACTAGCAGTTGCTGCTGACATCCTCTGTCTCTGTGGGGTGAACACTTGTCCATACACTGAGGTGGCATGCTCAGCATCCACCGAGTTTGTTGGAATAGTGAGGCAACATCTTGCCAGGCCATACAGATGTAGAAACAGGTCACAGACAGAGTCCCAAAACACAGGCACAGGCATCTGGGACTGACAAAGTTCATGTAAGCAGCACATTCATTGTCATTCTCTTTCTGCCATCTAGGGATTTATTTAAGCAGCTGACAGTCACAACTCAGAACAGGCACCAGGTTGGGGTCCAAAATGTGAACAGCACTAAGGAAGGAGGCAGCCAGTTGTCTGAAATGCAGTGGTAGTGACAGGTTGTACCTGTAGTACTGGTTCAGTTTCACAGCTATTGCCTGAAATAGGTTCCTTCTCCACCAGTTTTCACAAGGAGAGCTTCACAGTTCTTGTGCCGCCCAACTTATCAAATACATCATCTTATTATGGGCATGGTGGATCAAAGCCTTCCAGGTTTCAAACCACATTAGGTGCTCCATGAACTGGATGGCATTTTCTGCCACAAACTTCACTTAATCTTGAATGTATCCCTGTTCCAGGAGATCACATAGCTTAAGCATGCACTGTATGCCAGGCGTGATTTCCAGCTCCTCACACACAAACTGCTGGTAGTTCTCCATATTTTGGTGTAGTAACAGGCTGTGCTGAACCACAAATTCTACCTTGTGAGTACAAGGTCTGGTGGCAGTGACACAGTCACATGCAGGTCTCCACTTTGATGGGTGAGGGACTCCCCATAATGGAGCTGACAGCCTGGACAGTGCTTCAAGACTTTCTTGAGGGAGGACACCAGGCTGTCCACATCAGAGGACTGCATATGTCAGATGACACTTACTAAAGACAGAATGTATGCATTGCAGGTGACATGAATTGTGCTGGGCATCATTCCACAGATAACATCAGAGAAAGCTTTGCGTGTATAACATGGCACTGTCAGACAGAAATGCTGAGATCTCATTAAATTGTAAGCTGTAGTTAATAACTGCCTTCACTACAGCCAGAGCCATGGTAGAAAAATTGACAGACATGAGGTGGACTGGCTCTGTTTGAAAAACAGGCAAGCCCCAGTCTGTCCAGCTCCCAAGTATGAATAAAATGTGCAGCACATCATTATTTTGAGGGTGAGTGGCTTCATCAGCCACAAAGGAGAAGGATTCATATTCTTCCAATGCAGACTTTGTGGACTGTACATGTAATCACTGGAGGGAGATCACTTTGGCCAAGCTTTTCCACACATGGAAAACTGGCATGTTTTGGTTCAGATGATCCCCTAACTTAGGGTGATCAGTTTCTCCAGTGGGTTGTTTATCACTGCAAAAGCATCCAGGAGGGAAAATGTTGCCACTTACCTTACCAAACTGCTTTCTGTGATCCTTTTAAAGAGTGAGGTCCTTTTAAGGACTGGTCCTTGCTCTGACTTTCAGTCTCTGCAGCAGCCTTTTGCTTCATGTGTGCCTTGGACTCTAAGTGTCAATGTATACCAGTTTTCCTTGACACATCCAGAGACACGTTGCAGGTGGTATAGAATAATCTGCCTCCAGGATCTGCATGCAAGGTCCCTACAGGATACTGCCTTTCATGGTCCAGAGCTAAAACATATTTGGCTCTCTTGGAGGATTTCTTCTCACTATTCATCTTGCTGAATCCTCCCCAGGCTGGCTGCAGCATGCTCCAACAGCATGCCTATGACTGCTTAAAAGATAGCTCCAAAACCCTGTTGCTTCCCTGACTCGCCCCAGACAGACTAGTGCCTATACTTAGCCTACATCAAAGGCTCAGCCTCTCATTTGCTCCCTCTTACCCACCTCTTCATCCCCACCCCATATTCCAAGGCTGCAGGGATTCTCGTCATTTTCTCTGCTTGGTGGTAAGTTGTTTAGGTTGTTTGCTTGGTTTTTTTGCAGGGAGCCAGCTAAAATAGCGGAGCCCACCATTTTTCACAGAAAATGTCTGATTTTGCATTTTCCATGAAAACTGTGAAATCAGGATTTTGGTAGATCCCTAAACATTGGAAGCACGTCCCTCTGTAACAAGTGGGCATCCCAGGACTGGCCAGTCATTGGCAACACCCACTTGTTTCTGGGCTAACCGCACGCCTTCCTCATCTTCCAGGCCTTGATAATAATAATTAAGAGATGTCTATCAGGCAGGAAGCTGCCCATTTCCTTGCCAGATGCCAAGGGCCTAAGTACATGGCTCTGACCTTCCCTATACCATGTTCCATGCCTCGCAGATGGCATCAATAGCCTAACACCTGGGCTTATCATACATGGCTGTAACAGGGCACCCTAGCCCTGTCACCAGAAAGCAGGTCCACCCCTTTAAGGCCAGAACTTTCTGGGCACAGAGTGCTGGTAAGGAAGGGGTTAAATGCTGAGCTTGGCCAGCTAGTCAGCTGACCAGAAGGGGCAAGACTATAAAAACCCTGGGCAGAGCAGCAGTAGGGAAACAGCAGCTGAAGGGGAAGGAGTGCCTTTGAGAGC
Source organism: Alligator sinensis (assembly GCF_000455745.1). Classification (NCBI taxonomy): domain Eukaryota; kingdom Metazoa; phylum Chordata; order Crocodylia; family Alligatoridae; genus Alligator; species Alligator sinensis. Next base: position 1,825,842 of record NW_005842218.1, read on the forward strand.
TCCACAGAGAAGCTGGATGAGTGGTCCAAAGGTGGGAACTACAGAAACTGTGGTGAGATAGCAGCCGCACCAGAGCAGGGACTGTAGCTGATGGTGGGGAGCTGAAGCACAAACCCTGAGAATGTAGGCTGATATGCTACTTTTCTTGATCATATTTGCTGGTGGCAGTTATTACGCACAGATGGGACTGTTTATTTTTCCCTTTTGATTATTGAATAACACTGGTGGTTTGGGTGAGGCTGTTAGGGGAAGGAGGAGTCTTCATTTTTGGGGCCCGCTGCAGAGTGAGGAACCCAGTGCCAGCAAGGGTGTGGCTTTTGGGGCACAGACCCTGGTGCCAGTGAGGGCACAGCTTTTTGGGGGTACCTAATCCCCGGAGCCCATAGGGGCACAGGATTTTGGGATGCTCTGACACCGGCACCTGAAGGTGTGATCTTGAAAGGCTGGGGAGGCCTGGTGCACCTGAGGTGCGATTTTTGTCTTGTTTTGGTTTGTTTAGTGGACTGGGAGAGGGCGAGTTTAAGGCCTGACCTTGAACTTGTGGCCCCCTGGCTGTGGGGCTGGTGGTCTTGCCTCTGGGTTGGGGGGGGTGGGGCGGGGGCAGGCTTCAGATGGGAGCTCAAGACATTGGAAAAGGCTAGAGCCTCGGAGTCAAACCCTGTTTGGTGGGTTTTAGATGGGGAGGCCTAGCTACAGAAAGACAGGGGTCAGGCCCATGTAAGCTAAAGGCCCCAAAATACAATAGGCAGTCTCCAGCTCGCAAGAACATCAACAATAATTTTCATCAAGACATGGCAGGTGAGTAGAGGGTGGGACATAAGAACCCCAAACAAGAAGATGGCTCTGGGGAGGGTGGCTTGTTACATTGGCCTAACACCCAGCCTAATAAATCCATGCCCCTGCACTGGGACCCATGCTCCAGAGTCATACATGGGACTGTCACTCCCCATTGGAGCTTGTAGTCCCAGTGCCCTAATGCTGGCCTCTCCTTTAGTCCATTGCTCAGGGCAATGAGCCCCTACCAACTCAACTCAGGGCTCCCAACCCAACTTGGGACCCTCCTGGTCCTCTCATGCCCCCACACTGGGGCCTCACAATCCCCTGGAGCCTCACACCCAGCTCCCTTATTGCAAGCTCAGAGCTCACTGTGAGTGTAGGCATTGCCTCAGGTCCTTCCACCAGACCAGGGCCCTGCTTCAGAGCTCACAGTGAGCCTGGGCCCCTGATTTGGTCTTATTACCCAAAAGGGTTGTGGGGACTGGGTTTATAAGGCACCCCATATTCACCTTTCACTGGGGAGGCAACTGGCCTGGTATTTCCAGGGGCTACTCTGCCATGGGCAGCCCCACCGGACCATGCTACCCCAGCAGGATGTAGTTTTATGTCATGTCCCAGGACGGGGAAACTCCTACCATCCCCACAGTCCCCCCCAGACCTCTGAGATGTTTTGAGCAGCACCTCCAGCTGAGTGGTATCCTTCTGGCTGCTAGCAGCAAACTGCTGCCCTCACTGTTCAGGGCCCTGTTCTTATATGGAACAACTGGGCCCTGTTCCCAATCAGAGAATTGTGCCAGATCGGGATTTCAGTCACCTGCTTGGCTGCTTTGCTGCTGCTCATGTCCCTGTGAGTAACAGAGTACACCCTGTGCTCTGTTACACTCTCAAAGAAAGTTTTTTGGACAGAAATGCAACTTGACAGAGGGACCTGAAAGTAATAAATTAACAATAAATAAAAGGTCAAGTGTTGCATATTATGCAACAGGTAGCACACACAACCTTAATCATTTTTAGGAAAACTTCAAATGGGTGGATGCACGTTATATTTTTTCCACAGGCACAGAGAAAATGCTTAATATCTAGAGCATACAATATGAGCTCAGATTTCACTGTTTAACCTATTTTCATGGATAGAAATTCTTGATGATCTATGCCATGGAATATGGCCAAGTTTTTCCATATATTCAGTTTCAATCCAATGTCTGGGCTGATGTGTACATATAATTTTTCCACTTGAATTGTTCATTTCATAGGGAAACTTCGTTCTGAAGAAGTTAGACTTGTATTTGTTTTGTTTTGATGATTTTAAATTAAATTCATTATCTAAGTAAAGAAGCTTAATTTCAGAACCAAAGTACTGGTACAAGTGGTCTAATATCTACTTCTTATTCTCCTACGAAGTTGGGATCACTGAGTATATGAGCTTTTAGACCATGTTTGATGATGCCTCCTTAATATTGACTGAACAGGTGTGGTCTGTACAGTCAACAACTGCCGTATTTCTTTTGTCACCCCACTTAATCCATCACTGTTTTCTGATGCCCAAATTCTCTCTTCCTTTTTTTTTTTTTTTTTTCCTATGAGGTTGTTAAAGAGGATAACACTTAAGGTTAAACTTTGTGAAGTTACAAGACCTAGTCATTCAATTAAAGGTGGCAATGAAATTACCCTGGGTAGCTAATACAGCTATAACTTGTCACAAATATTCAAACACAAAAAATTCTGACAACAATATGCCAAATAGTATAAGGGTGGTTGAATCAAGTACATTTTAACAGCTTGTGTAAGCAGTCACCCATATGCAATGCCAGACACCGCTGAAGACCCTCTGAAGCATTTCCTAGTGGTACTAAAACCCCAATTTCAGAGACTCGTTGTCAACCAAAAAGAGAACAATTCACTTTGTTATTATCATCAAGCTTCTAATATCTTTATCTTGGTGTAGAGCGGGGTGGGCAAAGTCTGACCCATGGACCAGATTTGGCCCATGGTGGACTGCATTTCCCAGCATCCCCCGCCTATGTCAGTGTAGCCAGTTTCCATGGCTATATGGCTGTCATGGCCCTGGGAGGAGCAGGGCCATGACGGCACAGGGTCAAGGTTTCATGGACACCAACCCAAGTAGCACTGGTAGGGCGTGCGGCTGGGTGGGGAGCTGCTCCAGGGCAGTGGAAACCCCGGGTCATGTAGGCAGTGAATCATGGTTCTGCCTGAGCTCCAGACCACACTGTCACCGCCGCAAAATCTCAACCTCAGCTCTGAAGCAGATCCCTGTTCAGCTGCATGCCCTGCCACTGCTGTTTGGGCCTGTCTCCATGCAAACCCTAGGCCCATGCTGTCATGGTCCCACCCTTCCCAGGGTCTCCATGGAAACCAGCCACAGGAACATGGGCAGGAGCTGCTGGGTAATGGAATCCAGCCACCCATCAGATCTGCCATTTTGCCCACCCCTGGTGTACAGGATGAATCACAAAATGTGTTGAAAACAAATGTTGAAGAAAGAGTAAAGAACAATAGCATGAAAACTATATTTGTATGTCAACAGGTGAAATAAGTCAGTAAAATACAGATGCCTAACCTGGTTGGTCCATTTCATGTACAGGTAATGCTTTAAAAGTGCCTGTCCAAGAGCTAAAAATAACTGTATGTCTTTCAGTATTATTGGCACTCACCATAAAGGCTTACATAGTTTCACTTATGCTTCCCTGTATCCAAATTTAGAAAGCATATAATCAAACCTTTCTTCTCTGTTTTTGTTGTCTTGGCATTGTGCCTCTAATCTTTGGGCACCTTGGTTTTATTTGCAATTCCCTCAATAATTAGTTTGTTATGAGCCTCACTATCAGGATGCTACACATGCAAGTGCTGATCGTTTCATGCAAAGCACACCCATTGTAACAGAACCTTGTCAGCTCTCTAAAAGCTGACTGCATACCACGACGAGATAACTGAATGGCTTTCAACAACCACGGGTATAATTAAAGCCTTGGAATTCTTTGCTACTGTGTTTACAGAGAATGTTCATGTGATGTTGCACATTTCTATAGAAGGCATCATTTATAGTTCTGTACGAAAATGCCATTACACCACTCTATAGTGAACATATCCTGTGACCAGTAAACATGTTCTACATTATGTTTACAGCTGTTACCTTAACACTGATATCTCCCAGGCCCATAAGATGCTACATGACTAAGGACCACTGGAATTCATGCTGGAAGTGTGCTGCATGGCAGCTCCTTTAAACTTGCAGTTTCCCTGATGTGTCCCCTCATCACTGATTGGCATCCAGTCAGCAGCAAGTAGCAGGGGCACTGGAGTCTCTCTACCAAGCAGTAGCAGGAGGCAAAAACTGTGGAATATTTAAAACCATGGTTTTCACCTCCCCACCTATCAGGGTAAGTGGCAGGGAGGTGTGTGGGAGAAACCGCAAGATTAAAAATGCACTTCTGTCATAAATTCCAGTAGTCCCTATACATTACCCAAAAAATTTGTATTGAAAGCACCACAGGCCATGAAGGCTGATGGCTTAATCAACTGGTCATTGACTATACAGTGATGCTTTTACAGTTTACAGCCATGTAATAGTAAGATATATGCTTTAACATGGTGCTATCATGTTTTAGCTGTAAGCGTTTTCCCTGCTTCTGCTCAATTCATGTCCATTTGTAGAAAGTAGTTTGATGCCTTAAGGGAGTGACCTAAGCACTGTCATCCCAGTTTAAGTCCACCTTGTTGACTGGACAACATGCTACATGGACTTTGTATGCTATATGGACTTGACTAAAGTATTCTGTTTCCAAGTTCGTAGCCACAGAGATGTAGGGCTGCAAGGGACTTCCACAGGTCATCTAGTCCAACCCCCTGCCTAAAGCAGTATCATCCTTATCCAAACCATCCCATCAAACCATAATCTAAACTCTGCATAAGACTGTCATGAATGGCAGGGATGATCCCTTTTGTTTAATTTTGAGACTAATTTTAAGGACAAAGGTAGCACAGTTGCATAGGTTAAGCCTATCCTGAAGATAACCTGTTCTAAAGACATGTTTACATAGAGATTTCTGTACCAGCATACCTACTTAGACTTTGGTGTGATCCTATACAAGTCCTTACTAAAAAAAACCCTAGGATAATTTCAGCTATTCCTCAAAACTACACTTCTGCTGCTATTGCTCATTTTGCTTGTGGTAGGACTGGAAGAAGATATACCAGTGACAGTTATTTTTAGTTAAGTTAAGCTCTATCCACAATAGCCAAGGATTACTGCTTTTGTGTACAAGTTCACGAAGACTGGCCAAATTTCAGATGTACATAGTAACTAAGGCATTTGTTCCTAGGTCACTTGGTGTTTATCCCTTCCTAACTAATACCGAAGTCTAATAAAGCCTAATACAGACCAATAGCAGGTGGCATTTTCCTCTCAAATGTCCAAATACTAGTTCTCAAATATACAGCAACTGGATAACAAGGTAACCAGAGCATTTTTGCTCTGTGTGTTCAGCTATCTTAAGATCTCAAAAAACAGCTACACCTAATCTATATCAATTAATTTGGACTTGACAAAAAAAGTGAAGTTAAATAGTATGAAATTAACTTCCTGGTTAGATGAAATGCTATTTAGTCTGTTCCAATGTACTATATTAGTCATTAAGAAAGGCCATGGCTTTAGTGTATCAAGAGAGCTCCTTTAACCATGCCGTCTTAAAGCTATTTTGTGTTTTACTTTTGATTTATGTGTTTAACTACTACTTGGAGTGCTTGTTGAATTCCTTATAAAATAAAAATGGGATCAATACACATCTTAAACTCATTATGCCAAGATATTACAAGGAAATGGCTTGCTACCTACAGAGCTGTTAAATATCAAAACTTCAGGTTCCCAGCTACTTAGGAAAAAATAAGTAATGCTATCTGCACTTTACACTTTTCTTTTCTTTGTCTTGCAACCTTTAAGAAATGGTTAAATGCCCATTTCTTTTGCTTTAGGCATATTCATCTTACTCTGAGTACTTGCTGGTAGTCTACCATGCAAACTACTTTGCATTTTACAACATAAAAATGTTGTAATACCTCAGAGTCTTCATTCCTCTGCACAACCCTTGGGATGGTACACCCAAATATCAACTCCTGGGCTATACTGTAAACCAGCACCCACTTTTCAGGCCAACATATAAAGTCTTTGGCTACTGCCTCTTTTCTCAGCCATGCACTTGAAATATTCTCGTCACTCTCTGGGGTAGCTAGGAGGTAAGGAAAGATGTAATCACAACTGAATGGCTTGCCAGAGAAACCCCATGTTTGACTTCTGGACAGTAACTGCCATTACTCTAAAAACTGGTAGCTCTCTTTCCACATCCTGATATTAACCAGCAATAGCTGGCTATCTGCATTTTGTGGTCATCAGACTTGCCTTTTCTGAAACTAGGAGGGATTTTTTTTTCCTTGACTACAACATTTGCTCTGGCAAGGTAGGGTTTTCACCTTTGCCAAAACAGGCTAGCAACATGATGGCTAAGACCTGAAGCAGCAATCAGTTTCACAACTTAGCAGCTATCCCAGTGTTGCAGGGCACTAAGATGTGCCTGCTCCTTTAAGGGCAGAAGCAGCCTAACTAGAGAGCTAGGCAGAGCTTCTCAGCTGCAGGTTTCCTTGGCAGCAAGCTAATAAGAGAATTAATTGGCACCTGCACCCGGTCAGCTGACCGGAAAGAGGCAGGACCTTGGGCACATATAAACTCTAGGGCTGGGGCTGGCAGAGGTAAGTCTTCTAGCAGCTGCCAAGGGAAGGAGCTCTTGCAGGAAAGAACTACTCAGAGATATTTTGCTGCCTGATCTGCTGCTTGTGCAACTAGTGGGGGTCTAATTGTTCATAAGGAACCCAGGGCTAGGAGGAGCACAATACTTGGGCAGAAGTTTGTCTTCTTAAAGTGACCGAGTGTAGCCTTCATCATTATTATGTTATAACCCAGGGGCTTATATTTACATTGTTATTTGCATTGGTGGACTGGATGAGGCTAATTGGGGAAGAGGAGGCCTCACTGGGGTACACTACTGTGTAGAGCCCCGTGCCAGAGACAGCACAGCTACAGGGCTGCAGAGTGCCCAGTGCCAGAGAGGGTGCAGTTACAGGGCTGTAGAGCCCAGTGACTGCAGGAGGCTGAGTTAGGCCAAGACCTTATTAGGGAGATAATATTTATATGCCACCTGTGAGGCATGGGGCATGGTAAAGGGGAGGTTTTGGAGTCACGTATCTAGCCTATAAGGCTTAGGGTGTCCTGTGAGGCACCAACTTGGAGCAGGAACTGACAAGGGATCCAAGAACATGCAACATCTAGTGGAGTTAAACAGGACTGTGGCCACCCAGAAACTCATAAACAGCCTCCCTATTTATTATCTTCATCAACAAGACATGGAAGGCAAGATTAGAAAGTGCCCACAAGGCGAAGCTGGCACAGTCACGGAGCCCAAGGGGTATCACGGCCATCCCTTGGGACCCCACACCATGCGCCCAGGTATCCAATTCTCCTACAAATCCAAGCTCTGTGTAAGTAGAGAGAGGTGTCTGCAAAAAGAAGCTGAGATAGTGAAAATGGTTTTCACTGGGTGCATCTACATGTGCATTTGATCCAGCAGCAGTTTACTTTCAAATAAACTACCTGAGACTAAATGCTCCAAGTAGGCATCTACATATGCAGGGAAGTGGGAACAGATTTGCTGCTCCTAGCAGCAAACTGGTCCCACTTCCTACAGCCCTGCAACAGGCCCCTGCTGTCACCAGGGGGAGCCTGAAGCTCCGGCCACAACTGTCTGTGGCTGGCAGCCATCTTTAAAAAGCAACCCTGCTCCCAACTCCCTGGCCAGCTGCTTTTCTGGTTAGGAGCAGTGTGTAGATGCTGGAGGCAGCATGCAGCAGCTCTCCCACCACTGCATCTGCCTCCAGCCCCTGCCCCTGGCAGCAACAGTCAATGCCCTGGGCTCATGCTGACCCCAGCAGGCCCTTTCCACTGAGGCCCCAGGCAAGCCACACACCCATCAGAGGGGACCAGTGCACCAGCTGTAAGAGGCACTGGCTAACCACCTCCTCCTGCACTACCAGCTGTAGCCTGCATAGACAGCCTCCCTACCAACCACCCCCAGCACTACACTCTCTGCAGACAGTTCTCTGAAAAATACCTTATAGCCCTCACAGAAACAACCCCCCACCCTCCCCAACAACACAGCCCCTCCACCAACTGGTCATGCCTGCACTCTTGCATACAGCCTGACAGCCCCTCATAAACATGTGTTAGAGTGCCCACCCCACATGAACTGCCACAGTACCTCAGCCTCATCCTACAACACCATTAGGTCCCCAGTCTCCTCCAGTGACTAGTTAGGGCCCAGGAGGTGGTGTGTAGTGTCAGTAAGGATGCCAGCATATCTCCCACAATAGCTCTCTGGGCCTCTGTGTGACTGTCCCAGTGCTGCCACACCTGGGCAGCTGCCTGCAGTGCCTAATATTAGGGAATGGTACAGGGCTGGCAGCTGCATGGGAAGGCAGCACCAGGTAGCACCTGGCAGGTCCCAGCAGGCAGCTGGGGGTCACCTGTGGCCAGGTGGAGCTCTCTCTGGTGGCCAGGGGCTGGCTGCAGGTGGCACAGGTGCTGACAAGCCTGGCAGGTGCCTGCAGCACTCTGTGTGGCTGGACACTGCAGGCTTTTAAAGGCTTGGAACTGAGGCTTCCATAGAGCTGCCTAGCCCTGGGCCAGGAGAAGCTCCCAGCCCTGGGGCCCTGAGCTAAGGTGAGGCTGGCCCCTTAGCAGCCGGGCTGACTGGGAGCAAATTTGCTCCCAATCAGTGTATACATGTGTACTACTATGCAGTAAGTACTTGCCATTAAATTTGCTACTTACATTTTCAGGTAGCAAATTTACTCACAAGTAGAGCAGTTTACTGCGCAGTAAGTGTGTGAACATGTAGATATGCACAATTTACTGCTCAATAAACTGCTCTACTACATAGTAAAGTGTTTTGTGTAGATGCACCCACTGCCTGGTACTCCAGGAAAATATTCAAGTTTACTAGCCCTCATAGAACACAACAGTAATTGTTTTTCTAGCTCCAGCCACAACTATAAATCAAAGCACATAGCAGCACTCATCCAGGTTTACCAGATTCCAGAAGGAAAAGAGAATTATCAGTACTCCTAGTTAAGGTTGTTTATTTCACAGAGGAAGGTATGGCCTTTTTCTGTGTCTGAGAGCATGCACCCTTAAGTTCTATCTATTTCCCGTGGCTGTTTTCAAATGTGTTGGATTATTTTGCTTTGTGGCAAACATCTAGCACAATAATTTTGGGGCAAGGGAGAGTGTAGGAGCTGTCCTAGTCATTTCTTTAAAATCTTCCCATTAATATTTTACAGAAGCTTAATATTATCCATCTTGCTATGTAGACTTACTATTGCCATCATCCAGGTTGGTTTAAGATGTTAGATTATGTCTCAAGTGGCATTACACACTTCTACTGAAAGACACTTAGGCACCCTCCATGGTGCTGTGTCCTGAAAGCTAGTTCAGATTTACAAGGCAGCAGCCAACAGTCCAATCAGCTGGCCTGTAGTGTTATAGGTAGGGACCTATCAAAATCACAGCACAAGTTGCTGATTGGCTGAGGGGCCCCAGTGGCCCTGCTGCTTGGTGATGACCAGCCAGGAGGTAAAAATTGCACAATAATTAAACCCACGGTTTTTGCCTCCCTGCCAATCAGGAGCAAGCAATGGGGCCTCTCCACCAACTGGTTGCGGGGTGGGGGCAGGTTGTGCAGAGTGCCCACTTTTGCCATGATTTTGCTGGGTCTATAACTATAGGTCATTGTACGGCTCTTTCTACTGACAGAATAGGACTACAAACTACAGTAGCAGTATTTCTTGATTCTAATCATGAGGAGCACCAGTGTCCCAGGAACGAATGCCATGCACACCAAAATGCTGTCTACTCTATGCTGGGAGTGTCAAATTCAGGACCATCCCTCTGGTAACACTGACAGCTGTTAATTTAAAGCATCCATGAATCAATGTAAATAGTACTGGCTACAAGACAAGAGGTAACCAGCTCTTTTTTTTTTTTTTTTTTTTTTAAATGATTTCCATGATGCATCTCATGCTAAACTTGCAAAAGTTGAGGACCTGAAAACAGCTAAATTACTCACTGTTGAGAAAGATCCTTCACCCAAAATTTTTCCAAATCTGAAGTCTTCAGGTCGTTTCTTTCGTGGCTGTGGAGGCTGTTGTCCTGAATGTTGCTGTAGAGAGTTTGAACTAGACCTTGAACTTAAACTAAACATAAATGATGATTTATGTAGTCATCCAGTCTAAATTGTTTTTCCCCCATAAAATTTATACAAGAATACAGGTAGGATAGTCCGCTGAAACAGTCAGCACCCTTACTAGACATATCATCAGAGAGGGCAAGTAATGAATCAAAATACTCTTCAGAATATGGCACTGTAGGCGAGTCTCTTGACCTGATGGCTTTTGGCAGAGAATTTGCTCTCCAAGGAGCTCCTCAGAGTTCTCCAGAGCAATGCTCAGTATTTAAATATATGAATGAACAAACTAAATAAAACCCCTGTATCCTTTCCTGGATACTAAGAAGGAAGCCTCTTTCTGTTCCGCCCTCAGCACAGAAGCCTAGCCCCTTGCAGCAAGTTATTCCCACTGCAGCTTTCTTCTTCTTTCTTGCTTTCTCTTCTGGGAGCTCTTAAACTCCCAGTGGTAACCTCTTTATTATCCCACAACTGGGCTTTCTTAACAGAACTGACTGTTCCTCCTTAAAGGATACAGACACATACATAGGATAGCAAGGGAATTTAAAAGTGCTGCTGTTCACACTGATCTAATTAACATATCTTGGGAAAAAGACATTTTAGTCTAACTTACCAGTTATGAGTCTTCTCCCAATCTCAAACACCTCCATTTTTCTATTATAAATCACCTGCAATAGATACAGAGCCCAAAAGTTACAAAACACTAAAGAGTAAGAAGCTTTGTGGAATATTAAAGTCAGGCTCCACAACCATGCCATATTTTTGGGTAGCATGATTACAAATTATCTTTCTAAACGTCTTCTGAAATGCAAGCAATAAGACTGCTAATCAAGATAATCATTAATAAGTGTGGCCTTTTCCCTCACATATAAAAAGGTCTCAGTTATAACATTGTAACTAACTGAACTTATGCTTGCTTCCTTGAAGAGAGTAATTAATATTTTGGGGACCAAACTTACTATTAGGATACATTTATAACAAGCTACAGTCATGTTCAGAATAGTCATAGCCTAAAATATTTTTAGTATGATAGACCTATTTGCTCAACAGTTGAAGAGACCTTATATTGACAGGGTACATGCAGCCAAGCTGCCATTATGTTGACTGAAGATAACAATATTGATCCTCCTCTTCTCAATTTAACTTCAAGCTTGAAGCAGTAGTTTACCTAGAAATTAAAAGATTTAATGCCCATAATGATGCAATTAAGTATTTTCAGAACTGTTTAGAAGTAGATGTTTGGAAACAAAAGCGTAGTATAGAATTATGTAATGTTAATGTAGTTTGAATAATATTTTACTATGTCACTGAGACTTCTAGTGATTGGTCCCACTCCTTTATATTGGACTTTACGGTGAGCTGAAAATTTCTTTCAAGGGGAGCCTAAAAAGTTTTTTTGTTTTGTTTTGTTTTTTTTAAAGCCTTTGTCTCCTAACCCACGAGTTGATTTAATAACTACACACTACAAAATCACAACCTTGTACAAAACCTTTACCTGTTCCATTTATCTGTCAATGAACTACACAAGCTTTTATGTTATCTCCTCAAAGTAAACAACGGATACAGCTACATAATCCTCCTGGACTTTAAATCCATTTTATTAATTACCATGGTGAACTAAATGGTTCACTGGTCTATTTTTTGACCCAGGAACTCAGTTAATTTAGAACCATAAACTTTCCAAAATGTATTTATTCCAAGTATAGGCATGACTTCAGTCAGCTCCAGGATATGGATGCAAATATGAATATTTTGCAGAAATAGTTAGCGCTGTCCATAGCCTCAGTCAATGTGTCAGTAGCTATGGCAGGTTTAAACCTGTACCTGTGCAGCTGCAGTGACAGAGCGAGTGATGCTGAGGATAGGACTCTGCCACTCTTGCATACTGCCAGAATGTTGAGCCCATGCTGTCACATTAAGATTCTGGAAAAATCTTTTTTCTTCATTCTGCCTTCCTAAAATATAATGTATGTTTTGTATACGCAAAAACATGGTATCAATCATATGAAAGAAAGATGTTTTTACCGTTGCTCAGGGGTAGTCACAAAAAATATAGCAGGTAGAGAGAGATGAAACTCTTCAAATCATTTAGCACATTAACTTGCACAGAAGTCTACACTGAGCTAGCTTTAAGACAAATTTTAATGTCTTTAGGTGACTCATTAATCCATGGGAATTTACCTTGACATGGCATTTCATGAATTTGAACTTCAGCTCAAGGCTGTGTGTTAACTTTAACAGACAACATTGCAGCTATTCTAATGGTTCGTGTTCTCCAATTCATCTTTACACCATGAAACTATTTACACCCACATGCAAGCTCTGGAGAACAATCATTCAACAAAAGATAAAAACCACACAGATGAAATGACCCTAGCTGTATTTCTGCTTGGTAGCCAAAGCTGCCCATAATACTTGAGGCACCTGAAATTTGAATATACCACAAGATCCTCCATAAAATTGACTTGTTGAATTACTGCTATCATTAGCTAGAGTTACACTGGTCAGAAGTGACTGACTAGTCACAGTACTTGTATCACCCACTCAAACTAGTTTTATTATTTTTTTAATAACAGGTTTGGCTTTAAGTCTAGCGGTAGACAGAATTCTAATGCATCTCTATCAATTTTCAAGGTAGTTACAAATCCTGTATAGTTTACATTTATTTCAAATGTCTATTAAAAATAGTTCAAAGAGTTACCTGGGGCAAGATGCGATCATGATAACACAGAACAAGAATTTTTTAATCTAGGTAAGAACTGTTATGCCTCCAGTTTAAAAATTATGTCTACAAGTCAAGTGAGGGATGGGACTCACCCTTTTTTCAGGCCTAAGCCACTTGCCATGCCTCCTGAGAAATGGAGATAACAATTACTTCACCCATACAAAACAGGATACCAAAAGAAAGACTGGGAAAATTGCTAGCTTTTAAGATAAAAAATCCAATTTCTGCTCGGATTTTGGGACTTGGGTTCAGATCTGCTCTCATCTGACCCAGCTATATAAGAAGAGGCTCTTCAGCCTATATAGTCAAAAGGATGTTATACTGGCCACACGACTGGTGTGCTTTTGAGTATGAATACATTAACTATTTTTTATTATGGACCATTCAGTTAGATTCTACCTCTCACTGAGATTAAAGCCACAGGAAAGCTGCAAAGGAATAAATAGGTCCTCTTTCATTGAAATGCATGCTTAGTTAAGAAAAAAAACTGTTTCATAAGTGATTCCTATCTCATTAGGACTTTAGCTTTTTCTTCATCAAGCAACAGATGTGATATTGGTAAATCCTGATGTACATTTTGACAACAGGAGTCAATTACCAGTCAAATAGTCCAAATCCTATCATATCAACAGTAGTATTTCATCTAGTTTATTATAAAGAAACATACAAGGACACTTGAAAAAAATCCGAATTTATAATGGTCCAATTTCGCAGAAATTTTATATCTTCATTGAAAAAATACTCCATTTAAAGAATTTTATCTTCTATTTTAATACCTTATATTAAACTGCAATTTAGTATCCTATTGAAACTGCTACAAAGAAACACTTTCCCACTGTAACTATTCAGATTAATATGGCTAACTACTAGGGCTGTGCAAAATTGCACCATTCTGTTTTGACTTGCGTTTCGAGGTTTTGACGGAACAGCATTTTGTTTCTAATTTCGTTTTGATTTGAAACTGCTGTTCCATTTCATTTCGTTGAAACAGTAATGCTGTTTCAATGATGTTTTGACATTTCGCCCATAGGCTATAATGGGGAAACTTGAAACAGCGTCTCTCATCCAGCAGGCAGATCAGGGCCAACAACCCCAGGAGGGCTATGGCAGCTGTGCCAGTCCTCCTGAGGTTGCAGGACCCCGATCTGCCTGCCAGATGAGGGAGAGAAGCCAGGTGCTGCTGCCCAGGACCGGGGAGCTGGGGACAGGAACTGAGCCCGATCGCTCAGTTCCCCGCCCCAGTGCTGGAATTGATCAGACTGGGGAACGGAGCTGAGCTTGATCACTCAGTTCCCCTCTCCAGTGCTATGATCAAGCTGGGGAAAGGAACTCAGCCCAACTGAGGCTCACTCATGGGTCTTTATTTTAACTGGTAACATGCTAATCATCCTAAATAAGAGGGAAATTGCTACATTACCAGCCTTCTAAGATTCTTTTTTACATTATATTCATTAGTTTAAGTCTTCTTCTTCTTGTTTCTGTCATGACCCAATGATTGTGTGTGCGCTTCGGCACTGCAGAATTATTTCCCGCCACATGGAGCTTTCTTTGCACGGTGCAATTCTCAGCTGCAGAGAGAGAAACCCCGATGCAAAGGAGTTCCCGCCACCCGTATGTAAATTTGTTCCCCATTATTGGCTGTTTCTAAATTATTCCCACGTGGCGGCTAGCCATTGGCTTGCTAGCCGTATAAGAGGCTTGAGCAGTTTCCGCCCAAGTCGGAGATCTCCGAGAATCTCAGGAGGATCCTGAGAACCCCGATTCCGAGAATTCCGGGAGAAATCCGAGAGAATTCCGGCAAGGAGTCCACGATTATCTCGTGGATTTCTACGTATATCTCGGACCGAATGAACAATAGAAAATCATCTTGTATTCTATAATGTGCATTAAAGTTATCTTCCTGCCTAAACATTAAAATGGGGCAAGTTTCTATTGACTTAAATGTAATGGTATTTTAAATAACCTTCAATCAGTATTGCTATTTTCTACCTAATTTATTCTAAAAAATTTACATTCATTGTTTCACAAGGGTTACATGCATCTGTATATATATGGCTTGGGTCCTAAAATTCCTTTTAAGCTACTTTAAAAATGATTAACCAACCATGTTTTATTTAATTTTTACACCTCAAGCAATACAACTAATACCCATCTTTAACAATTATTTTTGGATATAAGGTAACTGAGGGCAGAAGTTTGATATTAAAAATATTCATGTTGTACCAACTGCACAAGTAAAGGAGAGCCTGTCAAAAGGCAGTCTACTGAAATTCAGAAACAAATAAGAACTAACCAATTGAGACTAAAATATGACTGAACTCAAACTTAAATCAGCAAGAAACTTACTATTCTTTCCAACCACCTTTTCATTTTTACTTCACCTTTTTATTCAAGTAACTAATAGCAATGAGGAACAATACTATGTTTCTGGTTCAACCAAGTCTAACTTCATAACAGACATTCAAGATGCAAGAACTAAAGACAACTTAAATCAAGCAACAAATAATAAATAACACACAAATCAAATAATTCATTAACCTTATTTTCATCTGAACTGAAAATGTGTTTGGGTCAGTTCATTATTCTTGAGGAAAAAGAAGATCCATTTTATGTTCACACTTTAGCCAAGCACTATTTTCAGCATGATAATTTGGACTTGGCACTAACATATCCTAATACCATCTCAGTGTAAATGGAAGAACAATTTACGTTACGTTCCATTTACTCAACCTCTTATCTGATTTCACATTTGTATGAAGTATCAGAACATTTTAAGATTCCAACCAATTTGAAGAGTTTAATACTGCACTAGAAACATGAGGCAGACAAAATAATTTAAACTTTATTTGGCTACATTGTTTACTTCTCACTTGTATCGTACCTGTGACAGAATAATAATTACCTAGGTAGTCCAAGATATGCTGTTAAATTCTTCATTTTAACAGTATGAGTTTCACATGACTAATTCAAGATGAAGCTATGCCGCTTATGTTTGTTAACATTAGCCATAACACATGTAATCTTTCTGTATTCAGAAAAAGAACAAACATTTCAGACATTCTCAAGCTTGGATTTTTGGAACTGTCCACCAGTACTGGATTCCAGGCTTGCCATAAATTAACTCTGGACTCAGTTTATTGTGCCTAGTTCACTGTCTGCCATTTTGAAATACTAGATGCAAAATGCTCCAAAGCAAGATTTCCTACGAGGATAACACTCTTTTAGTATCAATTTCCAAATGAATTATTAAGATATTTGGATTACTAGATTTTAACAGGCTACCAGTCTGTGTTTTCATTTTATTAACTTATTGGCAGAATTTTATATTTGCTCCCACTTTTACGTCACCTTTTTTTTCCTTTTCCCTGCTACCTACCAATTCCTCTAGACCCTTCAAAAAAAAAAAAAAAAAAAAAAACTCCCTCCCCTCCATACCTTACTTCCAACGCACTGCTCATTTTGTTGTATCTTGTAACCTATTTCTTATTTCCTCTATTTTTATAGCAGCTTTCATAATATGAAGCCCTTCATTAATTTCCCCAGACATGACAATACATATCTCTAAAATCTAGTGATAAGTCATTAGACTAAGGCTAAGCACAGACATTCAAAAAGACGAAGGCAGAATCAATCTAAGTTACATAGTTTTCTGTAAGCAGTGTCGGTTAGATCTCTAGTGAATGAACAGAACCCATGTTCATCATTTGGGGAGGGGGCCAGGGGGGTGGGAGGAAGCACACAGACTCCCTGCACTGGCCAAGGCCAGCAGGTTATGGGCACTCCTGCATCCTTCCCAGCAGGCCCTGTGGGTCTTCCAGGCTGCTGGAGAATGCTGAGCACAGCCAAGCACTCGGGCCAGCCCTGATTGGCTGCCAGGCACAGGTGACTCCTGCTGCATCAGCTGTCAGCTTCAGGGTGTGGTAGGAAGGGAAGCATCTGTGTCACTGCATAGGTGACAGATGCCAACAGCTGACAGACAAGGCAGTAGGGGGAGTGATGGATGCTCACCCATGCCTGGTAGCCCCATCATTCTCTCTGGTGCTGTGCCCTCTCGCAAGGGGTCTCCTGGGCATGGTGTCTGGTCTGTGTGTACATTGTGGTGTGCTTTGTGACAGGGTTCGTGCAGTGACACAGATGCTTCCCTTTCCCCTCGCACTACCTGCCTGCAGCTGACTGTTGGCCAGAGGCAGGAGGAAGGGCTGCCAAAAAGGTCTGTGCTGGAAAGGGTCTCTGCTGACTTGACTCTGTGACAGCTCAGGGGCGGGATCTCCTGGGCACTTGGCCAAAGCAGCCAAGCTCAGGCCAAGCACTTGCAACCTCCTTGCAACAAGTGGCCACAAAAGAGCCTGGGATGCCAACAGACAGCAGCCTAACTTGAATTGATAGGGAAACTGGCACTAACGTTCAATGCACTGGTCTAACCTAAATTGGTTAATTTTGAGTGCACATTCATCCAACTCTATCTTAGACTGGGTTCCGCCATATTTCAACCAGTCTATGCATGCCAAACTTCTGTTTTAGTAATGGGTTTAGACCAGTTTCTGATCACTTAGACTGGGAAAAGTCTGTACCTAACCTAATAGTGCAACTAATATAACTAACGAAGTATCTAGAGCTTCTGTCTATAGTTTATGTAGTGCAAAAACAGAACGTACAATCCCACTGTAACCAACTTTGATGTACTTCCCTATATTGTATTACTACTTTTTTTTTTTTTTGCTAAATGCAATAACTCATTGACAAGGCCAACTAGCGCACACTAACATTTTACTCTGAGGACTGCCCCCCCTCTCCACACTCTTTATTATTATTGGTTTTTTTATTTTGCAACTAGAGGCCTGTGAACTTGATATCACACAGAATCATATGGCAAAGCTCCATGACAAGCTAGCCAGATTGCAGAATTTGTCAAATCCCAGAGTGACAGACCTTTTGTTTGCACATTGTACCATATGTCAGGATACTGAAGTCACCTTCCCACCTGCCTGTATAAACCTGATTTGTTTCTTTGCTACACAGAAGTTACTTCGCTTCTATTTTTACCTTGTCAGGTTTGTGATTGGGTGTTAACCCAGAGCACCTTGTCACAATATGGAATAGCCCTGCAGGCATACTGACACAGCTTTCCTCAACCCAAGAAATAAATATATCCCCTTATGTTTAAAAACAGTATTCACATCTGTTGCAGGAAACTGGTTATCCAATTTCTCTCCTGAGGTTCTCCCATATTCCATAGCCTCTCAATTGGTACATCCTAAAATACTCTTTAAATCCCCTTTTTTGGAGCATACTTTCAGCACCAACTTCCCTAGCCTTTCAAACTTCCCTTAGATTTGAAGTAAACAGATAACCAGGGGTGGGTAAACAGGGAACCAACCCCAAGAGTCAATTTAGAGGGCATGATGGCAAAAGATGTGTGTGCTGAAGCAGGAAGAGGAACAGCCCACACTCTGTCAAACTCTCCAGTGTGCAGCAAACCATCACCACCTCTAGCTCTCCAGGATCTCCACATCTGCCCAGGGTGCCAAAATGTCTAGTTATGCCTCTGTACACATACCTTTTGGGGTTTATATTCTGACTGCTATTTCTTTCTGACTGAGCTTCTGATCTTTTAGTCCAATGGTGCTTTTGGCCCCACGGACCAGATGATTGGCAGGGAGCTGGTCTGTGGCCTGGATCAGGCCCTGGGGCTTGGCACGGCCCCATCCTACATGCCAAGATTAGGTCCTAGGGGCCCAGCAGTGCCCCATCCCAGCCACCCACATGCCAGGATCAACTTCTGGGAGCCCAACACCACCCCCTCCTGCTCCCTGAATGTTGGAACCACCCTTCTCACCCCCCACATGCCAGGATTGAGTTCTGGGAGCCCAGTGCCACCTTCTTCTGCCCCCTACACTGGAATTAGGCCCAGAGTTCATTTAGAATTGATACATTTTAACTTGTTTTGAAATGATTGCAAGTTTTACCACAGGTAGTCTCTAAACACACTTTTAAACAGCATTTTGTACCTACTTATATCTAGTACAAACTGGGCTTATCTGCTGTGCATTAATATGCACATGTAGTAAACTCTGGTGCATATCACACTGGAGTTTATTGATTCTGGGCACTGCATTTATATGTGTACCCTGGACCACATTGAGACAGGTTGGAGCAGCCCTGGCTGTCAGGGGACCCCTGGGGATTAGCCTGCTCGCCCAGGGCTGCTCCAACCAGGCTCAACCTGCCACAGACGGACTGGCTTGAACAAAAGCATGCTTCAATGCAGAGCTAGCTGCCAGGCAGGCCCCACACTAAAGCACCCTCATGCCCCGGCCAACTGGGTCAGCATCTACAAGTGTGTTGCTGTGCATGAAAATACTCTGCAGCAGGATAGTACTTGTATTTACAAGTACTAACCTGCTGTGGAATTTAATAGTTTCCTGCAGCCTAATAGGGCTGCACGTGTAGACACTGAGATGTTTACTGCTGAGCTAATTAGGCAACTCTGCAGTAAATGTCTTGTGTAGACATACCCACTATGCATGATATTAGTCCAAAGCCAAAAGGGTCATGATTACTGTATAGTTCATTGGGCTGGGCCTCAGCAGAGTCAATAGCATTTCAAGCCATGGTGACTCCCTAGCTCAGCACTGCTTAGTATGTGTGTATGTAATCCAGATACCCCCCTACCCCTCCAATGCCCAAAGGATCCATGTGCTAATTAGCTTTCCACTCATGATTGAAACAAAGATGTTCTTCTCATGAGTCCTGGGATCCTCCAAAATTTTATATGCAGGTGAGGTGCAGGGTAACCTAGTCCAGCTACATGTCATAGAAAGTGGGGCCACATTAATCATACATGACAGGTTGAGGGAGGGGGGGTGACAGAGGGATTCTGTTTTTCTCAGCCTGTGGTTGCTAGTTGGCCTCATCAACAGGGCTTACTTGTATGTAGTCTATCTCCCTGCAGGCCATCCACTACATTTTCCTGTAGCCATTTAGCTCTTCCACTTCTGTTTCTCCAGTAACAGGGGTTAGGGGCCCCTGTTACATGGGGGATTATGACTAATTACCTAACAAACAGCTGGTGTATCCACATGAGGTTTTAGTGTGCTACAGAAATAGCTCTGTCCAGTGAAACACATGAAAGATTTCTAGTGATAGAAGTTTTCTCAGAAAGTGTCACTACTAGAAATATGAACACCTGTTAAGTGGATCCTGTCTCTGGGCCCAAATAAAAGTTGAGTTTTATTGCAAGTGTATTGAATGGGGATGTCAACCATATAGTCCATGGGCCAGCCTCTCTATCCAGCCTGCTGGGCTACGGTTGGCACCAGAAATTGTGGTGGGGAGGGATGTTCTGTTGGAGAATGCAGGACCCTTTAGCCTTGCTGGGCATGGCCACTGCCACCCCTAGACTCGCTCTATGAGGCACCTTGCTGCCATCAGTGCTGGGCCCCTCACCACTCTGGTGTCCACTGCAGCAGCCTTCACGCTTCAGACTGAATCTGACCCAGGACCCCAGGTGAGTTTGACACCCCTAATCTAGATGCTACTTAATTTTAGTCCTTCACTCACCAAAGTAACATGAAATGGCTTCTCATTTTAGTTCATAATAGCACTGTTACTATACATCTTCTATTAGTCACATACAAGCTATGCCAAAGGGTCTTAAAACTCACAGGCTTCCAAAGTGTGCTGTGGAAAAAAAACAATGAATTACTTACTATTCCATTGGCAGGAATTCAGTCTGGTGTTTAAGTTATACAAAGTTAAAGCCCAACAAATCAAGTTTGCTTTTCATAGCCACGGCACCTGTCCAAGCCTCGTCACTGAAACATTAAAAGATCAGTTGACCTATTTAAGAAGGTAACTTCTGGAATTAAGTTTACTATTTTACTCCATGTTAATCAGAGAGTATATTAAAAAATATATCACATGGCCAGATAATAGTTGTCTTAACACAATTTATATTTCTCCCTCTCCTAGTAACACGTAGCAACACTTTATGCCCACAACAGTCACCAAGCATACTCCTCCATTTATTTTCTACATTCACCAGGAAAGCTACTCTGAGATTTAGTTATATCAGTTGCTCTGTAAGTAGGGTTTGATGCTTTGATTAAACACTGAAGACTTAGCTGCTCTGAAGATTTAAGCTTAAAACTGCAAAATATCTTCTAGGGCACTGGGATTTCCCATTATTATTTAAAAAAAAAAAAAAAATATATATAT
>NW_005842218.1:1846875-1855918 GCF_000455745.1 Alligator sinensis
GTTGCAACACAATGACTTACCTAGAAGTATAAGAAAGCTTCCCTAAAGTTTAGTATTTAGAAATATTTTCTGAGACTGAAGTGTCGTATTTTCTCCGTCATTAGTCTCTCTACTGGGAGCAAATATTCCCTATAGAAATTCCATCAACGAAAACCTAAAGAAGTTGTGGAAGAAAGCACCTGTCATTCCATCTCCCTTGTTGCCAATAAGCTCTTTGGTTCCTTTCACAACTACAAATACATTTATACAGAGGAAAATTAAAGATTCAGACCCACACCCTTTTGACTTCAGCTAGAAGGCCAGAGTGCCCAAGCCACTTGAAAGCTATATGCTTTAGGAAACACCTGACATCATAGGCCTTCTCATGATTCATATTCTTCTTCTCGTGTTTCTACACCACATTTGACCATTTTGTTACACATGCTTGTGCACATTTATTGTACTCTGCAAGACTTTCATTGTACATGTGCATTCGAGCAGTGGGTATGGCAGCAGGCACTGCATAGTCTGAGGCTCTGTGCTAGTCACAGGTGGTTGTACCAATGGTATAGCCCCACTTCTTCATTAGTTCCTTGGAACATCTGACCTTGGTACATAGGTAGTTGAGACATCACCACCTTTGTCATGGTTCGTCAGCACCTGGTGGTAAGGACTCAGCTGCTGAAATGTATATTTTTTCACCATCAGGTATTTTTTTTCATCCACTTATTCCACATCTGTAATCATATCCCCTTGGGTATGGCATTAAGAGGTTAGGTGCTGGTAAGGAAGCTCCTGAATGACTTCCGATGTTTGGGCACTGCAGGATGGTCATACAGTGGGTGTCTAACATCTTCAGCTTGTCTTGATTGTTCTAACTTGCTGGCCACTGCTCTTCAGATGTCAGGCAGAGCAATGCCAGCCAGCAGATACACACTGTGTAGGCGGGTAGACTTCAGACATCCTGTGATGCATCTGCAGCTATCATTTTGAATGGGATCAAGCAGCTTAGCATTAGGTGTGTGCGAATAGAGAAGTATTTGATTTGGATTCAGCTGATTCAGAGGACAGTGACTAGATTTAGAGATTCGGATCACTGTCCTGAATCAATTTGGCCAAATCAGCATCGGAAGATTCAGCGCTAATTCAGAGAGATTTGGTGATTCGGATCGGGTGGGGAGAGGCAGGCACAGCTTGCTGGCTGTGGGTTCTTCCGCAGCTCCTCAGTCTGTGCCTGTCTCTCCCCAGGTGGAGGTAGCTGCAGGAGAATCCCCCATGGCTTCCCTGCCTCCCCCCGCCCAACCCCAGCAGTCTGGGAATCCAAACAAACCCCCCCCAAAACCCGTGCTCACTGGCAGTAGCAATTGCTGAGGCGTCTCTGGGGCCATGTGGCAGAGCCCCGTCACACAGCCCCTGCTCCCCAATCTCCCCCCCTGCTCAGCCCCACCCCTGATGGCTGCCTCACTCGGCCCCAGCCTCCCAGCAATTAAAAAAAAAAAGCCCCACACTCACCGGCTCTGGCAGCAGTGACTAGGGCCTCTGGCTGCTCATGGCAGAACCTCCCTGTGCACCATGTGCCCATGTCCCACCCTGCCTCTGCCCTCCTCCCCAAGTAATGCACCCCCACCCCAATCCCTCCCTCCCCACTCTCCCAGCAGCTTGACCTTGACCCAGCCCCAGTCCCAATCCCTCCCTCCCCCCTCTCCCAACCCCAACTGATTTACCAGCTGGAGGCAGCTGTCAGCTGCCTGTTTAGTCTATGGCCAAATCTCCAAATCAGCTGAATCTTTTCCAAATCAATTCAGATGCTTCAAATCAATTTGGAGCTTTTACTTGTTCTCCCAATTCAACTCAAATTTGGAGATTTGATCCCCAAATCAGGCCGAATCTCCTCCAGATTGAATCAGCTACTAAAGCTTTGCACAGCCCTACTTAGCATGTACAGATTTCTCCCATACAAGGCATGCATACTCACCAGAGGAGAACCTGAGAGCCAGAGCAGTAGTTTGGAGGTTGAGGGCTAACTCCCTTTTTGAGTTCATGAGTTTATAGAGAATGTTATCAGTGCTCACCTTTTCTTTTATCTTCATCATGTGCTCTTTGTATGAGAGGGTTCAATCAAGGGTGATTCCAAGGTAATTGAATTTGGACAGTAGGATAGTGCAGTCCCAGACCATGTAACATTGAGCTGGAAGTTGGCCTCATGGTTTTTCAGATGGAAGGCACATACTTCTGCTTTTGTTGGGTTGGCACATCATTGGATTTCAAAGTAGTATGAGGTTAGGCCAATTAGTGCTTTGCTTGGGGATTTTGCATTGACCAAAGTCAGTGTTTTGGGATGTTACAAGCATTTTGTTTCCAAATCAATTGGTTGGTCATTTGTATAGATGTTATATAACAGTGGTTCAAGCATGCTTCCTTAGGGGAGACTATTAATCTGTCACCTCCATCTGCTTTGCTTCTCAACCAATATGAAAAAAAATCAGTTTTCAAGCTGGGTTCATGTCAGCTCTGTAAGGTGTAGATCTTTTTTCATTTCCAGGGGCTTGCGGAGGAGCCGCCGGTATTGCAGGTGACTGTTAGGTGGACAAACACAGCTCCATTGATTTGGCCTCTTTCAAAACCAACCTTAATATGTTGAGTTAAATTAAACAACTGTCTTACTGTTGATTTCCTAGGGTAAAAGCTTCCCTGTTCAGGGATTAGGTGTTTATCCACATATGGGGCAAGCCAGTTCAGTATTAGTCATTCATACAATTTGTGTGTATGGCATAGGAGATAGGTCTGAAGCTCATGATTCATGAAATCATGTTACATTTCATTTAACTCTGAAGATTCCTCTTGGTCAGTCATGCTATTCAGTAAGTCAGTTGTATGGCACAGGCATTTTTAATTTTTCCCCCTTCACATCAATAATGGTATATTATCTTTTCAAAGTGTAGTTCATAGATTACCACAGAAACTCAGATGTCACTTGGAAGTTTACAATTCAATAGTGCCAACAACTTCATCCTGCTTAAGGCTTTAGTTTAACTTAATTTATTTTTAATATACACGTGTTCAATAAATTGATGGGTATTCAATTCTAAAAATAAATAGGGAGTTCTACATTTACAGGGGGGCCACATTTGGACACATCAGGCCTATATGGAATGGCACTAATGTCTTTGAATTGGCATCCATAAAAAGATATGTCAATTACTACTGCCTCAACTGGTTAACATTGGCTTCTAAAACATGTTAATCAACGTGCCCTTTTATCCATTACACAATTCAGCAAGATGTAGTATCTTGGTATACACGTCCTTTTGCTACCCAAAATGTTAATTTTGGCATTTGGAGTACTACTAGGCTTATTTCAACTACTCCTCAAATCTTGACAGGGAAACCAGCTGCATTTTCATTCATAGAGCTGGAAGTATTCTTAATGCCCATAAGGCCAGAATACCTCCTACATCCTCTGAGCTGTGTTCTATAGTGGCCAGCAGCTTACGCAGGTTCAAGTTAAATTTTGTGGGGCAGGTTTCGGAATTTATACATCAACATTTAAGTGTCTTCTTCCTAGCACATTTTACAATTATTTTCTGCTTTTGTAATCCAAGTAGAGGACTTCCAAGTTCTGAGCTCTAAGGCAGATGATTAAGAAAGCAGCTTTCCAGGGTATCTACACTTTAGGGATGTTTGTACTTTTACCAAAGAAAATAGCTTCTAACTAGGCATCCATACATCGAGTTCAGCCTGTTTGGAATACAATCATAGAATCATAGAAAATTAGGATTGGAAGGGACCTCAGGAGGTCATCTACTTCAACCCACTGCTCAAAACAGGACATCCCCCAACTATATCACCCCAGCCAAGGCTCTAGCCAGGTCTTAAAAACCTCCAGGAATGGAAATTCCACAACCTCTCTGAATAGCCTGTTCCTGTGCTTTACTATCTTCCTGGTGAAAAAGTTATTCCTAATATCTAACCTCAACTTCTGCTGCTGCAGTTTAAGACCATTGCTCCTCCTTGATCTGCTATCTGCCACCACAGAAAATGGTCTAGCTCCATCCTCTTTGGTACCACCATGCAGGTAGTTGAAGGCTGCTATTAAATCCCCTCTCAGTCTTCTCTTCTCCAGACTAAATAAGCCCAGTTCCCTCAGCTTCTCCTGAGAAGTCAGTGCCCCAACCCCTTAACCATTTTTGTTGCCCTCTCCTGGACTCACTCTAATTTGTCCATATCTTGTCTGCAGTGGGGAGCCCAAAACTGGACACAATACTCTAGATGTGGCCTCACCAGTACTAAATAAAGGGAAATAATCACTTCACTCCGCCTGCTGGCAGTGCTTCTACTAATGCATGCCAATATGCTATTAGCATTCTTGGCAACAAGGACACACTATTGGCTCATATTCAGCTTATTGTCCACTGTAACCCTCAGGTCCTTTTCTGCAGAGCTGCTGCTTAGCCAGTCAGTCCCCAACCCAAATCAGTGCATGGGATTGTTCTATCCTAAGTGCAGGACTTGTCCTTATGGAAACTCAAGAGATTTCTTATGGTCTAATCTTCCAATTTGTTAAGGTCTCTCTGAATCCTAGCCCTACACTCCAGCATATCCACTACTCCCCTCGGCTTGATGTTATCTGCAAACTTCCTAAGAGTGTACTCCATCCCATCTTACAGATCATTAAGATATTGAACAAAAGTGACCCCATGACCAAGCCCTTTGGCACTCCACTTGACACTGGCTGCCAGCCAGACATCGAACCATTGACTACTACCCTCTGAGCCTGATGAACCATCCAGTTTTCTATCCAATACTTTATCAAGAAAAGAGGAAGTTAACACTTTGCTTGGAAACTTCTGAGAGGAACAGTAGAAATTGTAGTGTCTGAAGGCTTGTAATTTCAAAACAAGTCTTCACTGCATACAGAAATTGTTATATGGCTATTTACAGTAAAGAGGTAACAGTTTGCCCCTGCCCTTGCAACAAGGGTCTTGTGGCTGGCCTGTTCCTTTTCTTTCACCCACACATTGCTGCTGACCTCACCCAGAGTCTCATGGGATACCACACTTCCTGAAAATTCTGTGTCTAGGAGGACTTACTCTATGTCAAAGAAATGGTTCTGTTGTGAGACTCCTTTCAGGGGTATTTTACTGCAGGCTAGGGGTTATCTGTCATGTCTGCAGGGACTGTTTGAATGGTGTCCATTTGCCATAACTTCATGTATGTTTGTATTTAAAAATGTATGCTGACTGCTTTATTCTATCTGAGTTTTACATGGCTGACTGAATCTGTAGAGCGTGAACCCAGACCACCTGATAAGAACCAGACAAACTTAGTTCCATGGTGACAGCTTAGGCTGAGAAGCCATGTCAAAGTTTGCACTGAGCAATACAATGAACACTATACAGACAGGCGAACAGAGTAAGTTTGACCATGAGTATACCAGAGGAATCTGCAAGTTATAAAGAACTGAGAAGGCTTACTAAAAACTTCAGAGGACAGTAGAATTCAGAATGATTTGGATATATTAGACAACTGGGTTGTAGAAAGCAACAAAAAATTGAGACAGTTTGATGCCCAGGGAAAAAAAGCACAGTGCACAAATATATAAAGTGATAAATTGACTAAGCAATCGAACTTCTAGGAAGGATCTGGGAGTTGTGATGGATCCTGGATTCAGTGTGATATAGTTGTAAGAAAAGCTAGTGCAGTTGTGGGCTACCTGAAACAAATCTATTGTATACAAAACCCAGGATACTCAATGCTAGTTAGGCCTCAGTTGAAGTACTGTGTGCAGTTCTTGACTGTCCGTTTCAAAAAAGGAAACTGGAGAGGATCCAAAAGCAAGCAACAAAGATAATAACAGAGTTGGAATATAACTGTACATGGAAAGGTTAAGGAATTAGATAGGTCAAACCAGGAGGAAAGGAGAGTAAAGGGCAGGGAGAGAGAACATAATTGTTTTCATGTATCAGAAAAGCTCCATTGAGAGAGAGAACAACTGTTCTCCCTTGCTGCAGAGGGCATGACACAAAGTAATGTATTTAAACTACAGCAAGGCAGATTTAGGTTAAGTCTCAAGAAACACTTAAGTGCAAGAACAGAACAATGAAACAATATGCCAGGAGAAGTTGTTGAATTTCTCTCATTGGAAACTTTCAAGATGAAGCTGAATAGACATTTGACAGGGCTGGTTTATCCTGCACTGGATGTGGGGTACCGTATTCTGCAATTATAAAGGGGGTTTGGATTAGGAGACTCTGGAGATCCCTTCCAAACTTGTGAAAATTACTTTGTCCTTCTTTTCCTGCACTAGCTTTGGACAGCCTCTATTACAATCTTGAAGAGAGCAAATCTTTCAACCAGAAAGGTAAACAACATCTGAAGACTTTGTATTATGCAGAAGAAAGGTCAAGATTTACAGGAGACTTACACTGGTTCAAATGTGTCCTCTCAAGAGGTTTCTTTTAAATCAATATTTGTCACTAGTATTTAATTTGGGGTTTCTCTGATAACGTGATGAGTGCACATGAATAGATTGCTATTACATTATAATACATGTATATTTTCCAGGTGCATCTGTGAAATCTTTGGATCCTTTTATTAAAGCAGAAACTAGTAAGTTAATCTCCTTTTCAATGGTACAAGCTTCTTTACAGTCACTATTTCATCTCCAAGAAGGTTGCTTGCTCCTCTTCCAAAACGCAGGTTTCTGGTTGCATCTTATGTACCTAGTGACTTACCTAATGTCTCAAGTTCAATAGCAAATTAGTACTTAAACCAAATGGGTCTCTAGGTTTTTGGCACAAGGTCCATTTTCTGAATCTCTTGTAATATTGCTGTGTATATAGCTGAACTGAGTTTCAACCACAGCATTTTTCTTCTGACATTTTCAGATGTAATTTAGTTCTATACCTCTTCTTTCAATCATTTCTACATAAGCAATAAAACCTGGACTGACTTGATGCACTCTGTAGACATAATTGTTGTCCCATTACTATGAAAAAATCCTTTCCAACTACTGTCCCAGGGAGTCCCACAGCATCCAGGTTTTTCCATCCATCCAGATTCTCCTGCTGAGGGGAAAAAAGCAACCCTTAACTCCAACTGCTTTCCATGACCTGCCCCCTATACATAAAGTAGGAAATCTTTCTAGAAATTTCTTTAATTTCTCTCAACTGTAAACTGAGATCTGTTGGTTTACAAGACTAAGCGTTTGAAAGCATATGATGTTATATGCTAATATACAGTAAATCACCACAGTTAATGAGCATTTAACTGTTAAGATCAAATATAAAGGTGATTATTAATCCACCAAAGTTCCGCTTTCTTTCCTCCTCCCTGATAGCTTCTCATTTTGTTATTTTTTAAGTGAATTTATGAGATGCAAATGGAAATGACAGTGCAACTCGGAGTATGCCATTGCCCATTCTCAGGCAAATTTCAGTCAGTGTTCACTTGCATTCATTTTTAGTCTTGGTGGAAGAATCAGTCACCCCATTCATACCCAGTTAGCACTGCAGAGTGTTGATAAGACAAAGCAAGAGCAAAGGGGCATATCCTTTGAATTTACATGGGCTGCTAAGTGCCTTTGACATGGTAAAGGAATATAGATTTGGTTGTAGAGCCAAAGCAAGTCAGAAAGTGAGTTGGATTTACATTTAAACAACAATCCTTCACAATAACTTGTTTAATTAAGTGTACAAAAGTAATCTCTGCCAGTCATTTGTCACTGGTCAACAGTCGCAAAGTAATGGATCCTTAATGATCATGTTTAGCAAGCAAATGAACAATTATTTTACAGTGTATTAGCTCAAGCATGATCTGCTATAGAAAATTTAACTTTCAAGCTGAAGAACACAATAGTATACAATATCACCTACTGAAAGAATACCACTTAATTTATCTTTTGAGGGAAGACTAACATGGTTTGGTCCCTTTTACTTTTATAAACACCGAGATATAGTATATCATGTAACATACTATATGGATATAACATTAAGATTAGGAATGTTTGTTACCACTGAAATTTGTGGAAAACTCAAAATATTGAAGTTGATTTGGGAAAATGAAAGTATCCCTTCCATGTTTACTTTCTTCTTTACTCTGATATTTTTTTGCACCATCTGCATTTTATTTTTTTTAAAAGTTCAGGCTTATAAGGTTTACTGAAGACTTCTCTTATGAGGCAAAATATTAGTACAGTGAAGCAGAAAGGATGCAGAGACTAATTACTGCTCAGTAAAGCATCACCAAGTAACCATGCTAATAAGCTACTGCACAATAATTGAGTCTACTGTGCAGTTAGATAGTACCTGTAAATACAGGTACTAAGTTAACTGTGCAGTAGATACTTCACAGTAGGGCTTGTGTACACACTGATTGGAAGCAAATTTGCTCCCAGTTAGCCGAACCAGCAGGGGCCCTGGTCCTGGCACTGCTCAGCTCCCAGCTCCCCCCAGGAGCCAATCAGCATGGGTACCAGGTCCCTCTCTGTCCCTCCCCTGTCCTGCCCCAGCACTGTGGGACTACCACCTCCCCATAGGAGCAGAGAGCTGAACAGCACCAGGGCTGGTGAGCTCTTCCTTCCTCACTCAGCCTGGGGCTGGCCGGGAGCTGTCCCACCAGTGGGGCAGCCGGCTGTGGGAGCTTGCTGCTAGCTGCCCCACTGGTGGGACAGCTCCCAGCTGCTTCTGGCTGGGCAGGGATTTCCTGCCCAGCTGGGGGCTAGCTGCCCCACCAGCGGATTGGGGCAGGAGGGTGGGAAAGAGCTGTGGGGGAGAAGCAGATCCTGGTGTCAAAAAAACCCATGCCCAAAAAAAGCAGTGTGGCACATGTAGCAGCAGTGTATGCTGCCCAAAATCAGAGCCTGGCTGGCCAAAGCCATGCTCTGGCTGCTGGCCAGGCTCCGCACACCCAGATCACCACCTCTGGAGTCCCGGGGTAGCTCCCCTACCCCACCCGGGATAACTTTCCATGTGCCAGAGTGTGTATGCAGGGGCGTCCCCCAGGGACAATTAGTAGCAGCACAAATATGCCGCTGCTATTTGCCCCCAGGGAATGCACATTCCTG
>NW_005842218.1:1855928-1888823 GCF_000455745.1 Alligator sinensis
TTCGACCACTCTCATGTCTTTGGCACCTTGTCATTGTCTGGGAGACCTAGAATTTAATGCAGAGTGGAATCTGGACTCCTTGAAGTAGGAACAGAGTACTGTATCCTGCTATACTCCTACACCAAGGTCAATATCCATGCTTTGTTGTGTTTTCTTTTTTTAAGCATCTCTACCTATGTCAATGTCAATCAAAATGACAGGTTTGAAGGAGTTCCCTTAATAGGGCAAAGGTTATACTGTCGTCACACTCCCTAGAGTTTTCTTCCCTACCAACCATCAATTAAACAAAGTCCTTCTGCTCAAGGCCAGTTCAGCTGCTTATTTTCAAAAAGCTTGCAAGTATGGTTTTATTTTGAAATACCACTAATGAGCTACCTTAACACCTGAACAGCTTAACCTTAGTACTTCTAGCTCATTAAAACCTCTCTTCACAAGCTTTCTAAGCTTCCTTACAGATTGAAATCCACTTCTCAAAGGCTTCCAGAAGTGCACCCCCTCACCAACAGTCCCCTACCAGTTAGAAAGTTTCACTAGGCACCCAGGTTGGATTTTTTTTTACACTGAAGTTCTCAATTTTAAAAACAAAACTTAAGTGAGGATAAGGCACATATAATTCTTACCTTGGGATAGGTGATACAGATAAGTAGTTTGAAGGTACCAGTAAGTGTACCTCTTCTCATCAGCATACATGACTTCCCCACAGGGAGAAAGCAGCAAGCCAGGATTTTGCTTCTATTCTAGATCCTTGCCTTTCCCTTCCTTCTGAAGAAGGCAGTCTGCTTACACATTCAAAGCTACACATACAAGCTAATAAACTGTGTTTTTGCAGGAACTTACCAAGAATGAAAGGATACCTTGAGGTCCCCATCCACCCATTATAGGAACTACTTTTTAACTGTATTTAAGGTGCATATTATGTATGAAAGCATCTTCTACTGACACTGCACAGTTGCACCCATGTTCAGACACCAATATCCAACTCACTGCAAGCTTATGGAGGGGAGAACCATGTTTAATTATCTCTCTCGAATGTAATGCCAACTGTAGCTGGCAAGATAGCCAACATCTTATGCTTTTAATTTAATTTCACCTTATTTTTTACTATTTAGTCATAAGCATTCCATTATCTTCCCCAAAATTGCATCCTGATGATTTTCTTCTGTCCAAGATGTCAAGCCCTCTTAAGTCAAAAGATTGGCCAGCTTAAAGCATCAGGTTAGGTAGAATAGTTAGCTGTTAAAACAATTTCGGCGGTCAAACATTTACAAAATAAAATTACTGTCATACCAAAATGCATTTCCAAACTGCATTTGCACTACCACAACCAAGCTCAAACTTTTTCACCTGCTCATTACTGAACCTTAAGTTTGTAGCCTTTAGGCAGCAAAAAATTATGAGATGTCAATTATTAGGATGATCTATAGAGACTATTGTCTCAATTTGGACTATAATGGCAACTTCATTTAGTTCTATGAAAACTTTGTCTTCTGCCAGCAGGTCAATGCTTATACAATTTTTTATTGTTTAACCCAAGCAGCTAATGATGACCCATTGTCATAGTATTTGCTGCATATGGTAAGCAAATATTAAGTTGAATGATAACTTGTACTTTAATGCACTACTCAGCACATGAGGGAAAATGCTCCAGGCAGATGCCTTGTACAGTGAGTAATTGCCTCAAATTAGTGTTTTGCCAGGTAAAAATTAAAGATAAGGGGAGATCAAAACTGGTTTCATTAGGACAGGGGAACCTGGACTACCCTTTTTCAAAACCAAGTGATTTCTCCCTTTTACCATTCATTTTTGTGGCAGAACTCCAACATGAAGTATATGCTATCATTGATCTCCTAAGGAGATGATATAACTTCTCCATTAAAGTGCTGTGCTTGTCTTCTATCAATGAAAAATTCATTTATATTTGCCATCTGGAGTTCTGAATTTCATCAATATCTAACCTCATCTGTTTTTTAATCCATATTGACTGCAGGGCAATCCTCAGTCAACACCATAAACTCAAGGCACTATAAACTCACTTACTTGTAATCTATATTTGCCTCGCACATTTCCCACCCTCCTTTTTTAATTCTGAAACCTGCCTAACAAATTACAAAAAGTTATGTAAAACTTTACATAAAAAGTCTTTATTTTGCAAATGCTAAAAGCTTTGTTTGAAGCTGGTCATAATGGGCTAGGTACAGACATTCAAAAAGCCCCAGGCGGAATCAATCTAAGTTATGCAGTTTTCTGTAAGTGTGTAGTTTAGATCGGTTGTGGATAAAACACCTTCAGCTTGTGGTAGGTGGGAGAGCAAATCTTAGACCAAGTTGTGCCATTTTTAAACTAGTCTATTGTTACCAAGTTTCTGTTCTGTTATGGGTAGAGACCATTTTGTGTGCATGTACACATGTATAAACTACATGTTTACATTTATAAACTAGTTACATGCATAAACTAGTTTCCAATCACTTATACTGGTAAAAGTCTGTATCTAGTCATTATGTGTAATTTTTCAATATGTCCTCAATTTATTTACTCCAAGTCCTTGCATAGGAGATTAAAACATCAGGGTCTGAGTAGAAATATTACACATTCAAGAATTATACAAAGCAAAGTTTAAACTAAAAACCCACTGCAACCCTGGTTTGTGGCAATGATTTACTTTCATACTCAAGTAGATTCTGAAGCAATTGTTTATAGAACCTAGATCTTTTAATTGTCAATATTTTTCCAGTGCCATTAAGCTTACCACCAACAGGACTTTCATTTTTACATCCTTCTTACTAGCTTCTCTTCTATATTCAGACACCTCCTGGTGTCCTACTACAGTTTTAGAAGAAGGCAGAATGTAGAAAAAGCAAGAATTTTAGACTCATAAAATGGTTTACTGCTTTTACCCAAATTCAAAATGACTTCAAGTTGAAGACAAGCCCACAAAATATTAAATTCTATACATGGAAAATGATAGATTTGTTAGAATTTTCCATGTATAGAAACTACTTATTGGAGGTAATCTTAAATTCATGCCCCCTTGTCTTCTGACCACTTTGCCAGAGAAAACAGCAGCAGAGGAACAAGCAGTAGGGGAGAGCAGGTTACCTGGCCCCCATATGCCTTGCCCCCCTGATCTTGGCCACTTGTCACTGCACCCTCCCCCACCACTGCATGCTGTGCCACCCCCTGGATCCACACTGTGTCCCACACTGCTCCATGCCTCACCAAATAGGTCCCCTGCTGCCTTTTCTAATTTCAGGTATTGCATTTTTACTTGACAATGGGTTTTAAGATAAGATCACCTTTTCCCCATTACAAATGTAGAAAAAAACCTCATCTTAGAATGGCGTAAAATCAGGAAGCTAGGAGCAGCAGACAATACCAAGGTGGATTTTGTACAGAATCACTAAAACTATATCAGAAATAAGGAGTCTGAATGTAGTCACCAACCATATTCTTTGACTTATACACATCAAGTACTTGTCTGAGGGATTTCTGTGATGTGTTCTCAATCCCTAGAGCTGTATTTTTGCAGTCTAATTTCACTACTTCAAAATGTTTTTTATGGCCAATTGATTTAAACTACTTTCCTACTATAATTGGAAAGCCAAAGTCATACCTTTTTTTAAGATGCCCATTTTTCCAGTCTGCTAACAGCCATTAACTTCAGTTATACAAATTCAACAGGAAGTCAACTGCAGCAAAACACCTAGTCCTACATTCATGGCATTTTGGTTTCTCAGGAAGTAACATCTCTACTAAGGCCATCTCTTACCTCCATTCAGGTGAAGCTAAAAGCACTATTACCTGGCCTATACAAACCTATTACCATTTACAGAAGGAAGCATAGCTGTAATTGGAAAGCTGTAATTGGAAATTCTTAATCCAAAAGGGTAGATACATTTTATCCTTCAAGTTGCAGAACAAAGGTCAGAAATTCAAATTTAGCCAGAAACTTCTCCTTCACTCTTGACTAAACTAGCCTGATCTGAGAAAGCAGATCAAGCTTGGACAACTGGGTTAATCAAGTGTCATCTACACAGGCAATCAACAAGCAGGAACACTTCAATTTACCGTGTACAAAGTTGACACAACTTTCTAAACCTGAACACTTGCAAACAGTTTTGTATTTGTTGATAAATTACTATATTTAGATTCTTCGACTAGCCATTTATTACTTTATACATTCTTCACTACCTCCAAGATGAGGTAAAGTCCTGTTTGGGCTCCAGTGTAATTCAGAGCTATTGAGCAGTAAATACATCAACCACTTCTTATCAGATTCTTAGTAGCTGTAGCAGGACAGGCTCTGGGGGTGACCATGGTGCCCTTTAAGGCCACCAAAATCCTGCCTGTGCTCCCAGTCCTCTGTATAACCTCCCCTGTTTTTTTCACTTGCTATGCCTTGATATTAATTAGGAGGCTGCCCCTGAGTCCTAGAGTGCCCTCAGTGCCCAGTATCTCAAAACTACACCATTCTCCATAGGTGTTGCTCACACCCTGGTGCACCTACTGATGCCTGGCTGGCACAGTGAACCAGTGATCACCACTTGTGGCCCAAATGACCTTATTTAAGCCTAAAGGGCTATTCATGGCCTCCTTCTGCCCCTACAACTGTGCCCATGCCTCACAGATGTCACTTGGACACCATTTGCCTTCCTGTATAGACTTTGGCCTTCTTAGCCTTAACCTACAGGTTACTCTGGTTATTGAATGGTGGCCTATGCCTACTGACTCTAGCCTTTCCAATCTTAGTCTCTTGTTGGTCCCTGGCTATCCCTGGTTCCCCCTCTGGGCTCGGTCTCTGGCCCTCTCAGTCTCAGGCCACTTCTGTCCCCCATTCTCAAGTTCAAGTCCTGGCCTTCTTGGCCTCAGCCTGCTTCTGTCTTCCATCATGCCTCTGGCAGAGCTCAAAACCTGGCTTGCCACTCAGGCAACCCTGTGGCTCCTTTCCACCCGTTGCATTCACACTCATTCCTCCAGTCTAAACTAGAACAAACATACAAGCAACTACTTTAAACTCAAAGTCCCCACTCTGGGCCATCTTATCACTGTCAAACCAACTCTCCACTCTCTGGCTTTCTTGGCCCTAGGAGTACCTACCATGGCCTGCAGCTCCCACTCACCACCAGCCTAAGCTGGCAGGAGTTCCTCTTTTTGCAGTGTTCATGGCTGTACTGCCCCCACTGCCTCAGGGACCCAGGCTTATATCCCCTGAGCTCCTCCCCTTTCTGGTCATGTGATCTCCTGACCAGCTGCAGGTATGCCTCCTCATCTTAATGGGCAGCTTACCGGGCCTAAGCTGCAGTGCTCTCTTGCAGCCAACCCCTCCTCAGATGCCTGGGGCCCTTCCTAATGCAGTCTCTCTCTCAAAGTAACAGGAGACCCAGCTCCTTGTTACAGTAGCCAATAGAAGAAAACTTTTTGCAGATTCTGTTCATGGAATGGTTAACAAGGCAAAGGACAGAAAAACCTTTTCACCAAATCTAGAGTTTTCAAATTATTATTTAATACTTTTCCTAGGCTTGCTTTCTTAGGCCTAGTTTAGTGTTTTTCTTACATAATTCTCCAGCCAAATGGTACTATTAAGTACTTGCTTCCTGCAGTAACTGGTAACTTGCCAACCTGTGCCCCTCAAGGAACAAACATTTTGGCTTTAACTTTAACAAAGGTTTCCTGCTGGAATACATCTTAAGTTACTAGCTAGTCTGTTTTTCTCCTCAAAAAATCTGACAACCTTCAGTCCCAGGATAACACAAGTAGTTAATCCTTGTCAGCTAGTAAAGCAGCTCAACCCATGTATGCCTCCCACCATTTCCATTTGGGGAGGGAAGCTGGAGGAGGAATACATAGATCAGGATAATTTGTCTTCAAGTCTGTATCAAGCACACCAGACTGTCAGAATATACCCTACAGATATAGTAAACGTTTTTCAAGTCTATTGAAAAAGACTATCGTTGCAACTAGAGCAAAGGTACAATTGAAAAGTACCACTGCAACTAGAGCCACAAAGTACTTTGAACCCATCTCAAGCTGTGTCACACTGACAATTTCTCTATCAGAAAGGATGCTTTGTAATTATGCCCCCACACCACACCAGCAGAGCTATTATTGATCTGGACACAAATGATCATATGGAAGAAAAGTCCTCAACTCCATGACCCAGAATTTAAAAGAGGTCTTTTTAAACCAGTCTGATACTTTCTTCTACAGTCTAGGAGATGCTTCTACACCAAGGAAAACTATCACTCTTCTTGTGGTGTTGGCACGCAGGTTGGAAACAGCACATGAGATCATTATTGCCTTGAAGATTCTCTTCCTCTTTTGCATTTATGGCATATCTTAAGGATCTTTGTTTCATTCTCCTTTGAAAAATATCATACAGGAAGTCCTCGGACTTACGACACAATTGGTTCCTAAAACTGCACCTTAAGTCGAAACGTTGTAACTCGGAACCAATTTTCCCATAGGAAACACTGTTATAAATGGGGGATTGGTTGATGAACCAAGACCTGATACCCTATTTTCACCAAAAATAATGCAGAATTTTGTATTCAATCAATTATAGATGAGTAATATAGCTACATTAATGTGTTTATATTGTAAAAAGAAATCATATTAATTTGGAAGGACTTCTTTGAGGTAATTTTGCTGGACTTTTTGAAGGGCTTTTGGTTGGACTTTTTGAAGGGTTCTTGGCTGGAGTCTTCTCAGGAGTCTTGGATGAGGTTTGTCTGCCTTCTTAAAGAAAATGTCCAAGAAGTTTGGACAGATGTTCTCCAGGGAGATGGGCAACACAGTGAACTTATTTGCTGGTGTGGCCCGGCATCAGATCAAGCATTGTAAAGTTGAAACTGACATCAGAAAGTTGAAACAGGGTGTCAATTTATAAATGTTGTACGTGTGAAACATTGTAACTCGAAGTTGAGGACTGCCTGTATACTGAAAAATGAAATGTCTCCTGGATTCCTCAGATCATTACTTCAGCCAATAGCTATACTAGATTCTTCCCTATTTTTATACAAACTTTGTTTCCTGTGCAAGATGTACATCTCTCACTAATGTCTAAAACACTACATTAAAATGATGTCTTCTAGAACTAAGCTTCCCCCGTGTTTGAGTAGCAAATGTTATTGCAAAAAAGATGGCTTATTATTTTCAGCTAAACAAACAAAACAGTTTTTCTTTACTGAGTCTTACATAAACATAGTCAAGAATTCCCACTTTTTTAATTGTATTAATTTTTGTCAGTAGTATCCAATTGGTAACATTATGTTTCATCATGCTATTTAATGGAATATATTTTGATAAGTCACTGATCAGCAGTAGAAGAGGCAAAGGCAGGGTTAGGGTTGGAGTAGAGGGAGGGCATGTGAAAAACACTGTTATCCAGTAAGGAAGCTTGAGCTTCATAGTTTCATAGATGTTAGGGTTGTAAGGGACCTATTAAATCAACGAGTCTGACCCCCTTCCCTGGGCAGGGATGAGTACTGGGGTCAGATGACCCCAGCCAGGTGTCTGTCCAATCTCCTTTGAAACACCTCCAAGGAAGGGGACACCACCACCTCCCTTGGAAGCTTATTCCATATTTTGGCAACCAGTAGTTGCCAGTAGTTAAGCATTTCTTACCTGAACTCCACTGGGTGAGGAAAGCCTGTTTAACATCTTCATTAATCATGTGAACAATAGGATCAGGTGCACTCTTAGCAAAATTGTGAATGATGTTAAGTTGGGTAGAAGTGCAGACACTCTGGAAGGCAGGGCTAGGATCCAGAATGACCTGGATAGAGTGGGAAAATGGTCCACAATCAATCAGATGAGATTCAGCAAGGACAAGTGCAAAGACCTGCACTTGCAATGAAATAATTACATGCACAAATGCATAGTGGAGAATGAGTGGCTAGGCTACAGTAGCCTGGTGAGCTTTTGTTGCAGAAAAAAAGAGAAAAAAATATCCAACAGCATACTGGGCTGTATTAACAGGAGTGTCACTTATAAATGAAAGAAAGTGATTCTTTTGGCTTAGTCAGCACTGATAAGACATCACCTGGAGTGCCATGTCCAGTTTTGGGCCCCACACTTTACAAAAGATATAGACAGATTGGAAAGAGTTCAGCACAGAGCAACAAACATGATTAGGAGACTGGGAAGCCAGACTTATGAGTAAAGGTTGAAAAAAATACGGTTATTTTAATCTGAAGAAGGGAAGACCAAAGGGGGATTTGATCAGAGTCTTCAAATACCTGAAGTGAGATTACAAAGAGGTCAGAGATGAGCTGTTGTTTGTGGCCATAGAGGACAGGACTAGGAACAGGGGGCTCAAGATGCAAGAGAGGAAATGTAGGCTAGAGATTAGGAAGAACTTTCAGACTATGAAGATAGTCAAGCACTGGAACAGGCTATCAAAAGAAATTGTGGAATCTCTACCCTTGGAAATTTTCAAGAACAAGATAGACAGACACTTGGCAGGAATGGGTCACTCAGGGACAATCCTGCCTTGAGCATAGGGCTGGATCAGATAAGCATTTGAGGTCCCTTCCAGTGCTACTTTCGTATGATCCTATGTTTTTAGTCTATTTGATAATTGCACATGTATGGCATTTGTTAAGGTAGGTATATCTTGCATTCAATTTCCTGTCCCCAGATGCATCTTATCTGCTACATGTGTAGTCAAATCTTCCCCCTTTACTGTGTTACCTAGGAGTTAAGATCACTTTTAAAAAACTCAAAAAGAACAAATTATATTCCAAACTTGGAATCATTCTTCCACCTAACCTTGTCTGCTCCAATATCTGGAGAAATAAAAAATCAACTATCTACTAATGCATGCTTTTTTTAAAGCTATGTAAGGACCTTGTTACATTTTATACTGTGAGCCACACAAATATTGATGTGTGTTAGTGCTAGCTTGAGTTTGGAGCAGTCACACTTCAGACCTGTAGGGGCCTGGAAGACTAAGGTAAGAATCCCACCTCCCCTCCTCTCCCATTCCAGACTTCCCCCCTTCCCCCTGGGGCTCTCTCTCTGCACCCCCCTTCCCCTGGGACTCCCCATCCTTCCCCTCAGGGCTCCTCCCATCTTCTCACCCCCACTCTTACTTGTGGCTGCCCTCACTATCTGTCCCAGGGGAACAGGCAGGGAGGGGTTAACCTGCCAGCCCAACCGTCACAGCTAAGCTGCCACTGTTCACTGGGCTAAGCCAGCAGTGGCAGGCAGGTTCACCCTTCCCTGTCTGCTCCCCCCAGGACAGACAAAGTGAGCAACCACAAGTAAGCAGGGAGGCAGTGAGTGGGGATCTGGGATGCTAGGGAGGGCATGGGGTGTTGAGGGAGGATAGGTCCAATCTGTACCAGAGGCAGAGGAAGGGAAGCTACACGTTAGAGATAATCCTGCCCTGAAGTGGCATAACCTTAAGCTGTGTAACAAGTGCTTAAAACTAATTTCAGGTGTTAATGTACAGACAATCCACATGTTAAAGAATTCCAAGAATTACCATGTGACAGAGCCTTAAGCATATGACCCCATACTCCTAGTTGGTGAGGAAACACTCTCAAGTTTTCCTATAATTTATCTAACAAAAGTTTTTTGTTTGTTTTTTGTTAAAGGGGCCGGGGGGTGGGGAGGCCTGTGGGAAAGAGAGGCATGTTAAACCTTGGTCTTGATCTTAACCAAGTCACCTTGTTCAGGATTAGATGTGGACAACAAGCTACCTGTGCTTTCTTCCTCTTAAATAGTTATTCCTGTTGCCTCTAACACTTGTAAACCTTTGCTGCGTACTATGCTTTTTCTGTTCAAAGAATTCTTGTGCCCTACCCACTATTAAAGCCATCCCCATGGTAATGCTCATCCCTGTTAACAAGACTTCTTTGCACTAAGTCTACTATTGATCTGGCTGTAGCCTGTAAGTACAACAGACTGGGAATTATTGGGAAGCCCTCTTCCTATCCAAAGAAGCCAGTGAACTTACTTAATATGTGACAAAGAACCTCAGGTATTTTTTGCATGCAACTTCTGCATATAGTTCTTGCATGCTGTCTGACATGATGATAAATCCATCTTATTCTTCCCACTTAAGCAGTTTTGGGCACTACCTTAGGTCCAATAGGTGCTGATGACAGTTTCCTTCAAGTCCTGACCTCTACTAAATATTGTGACTCCATCTAGTGGCAAGGTAAAGAATAACCCTTATGACCTTTGTGGGGAACAACTGACACTTATTTCCATTAATACACTTTTTTCAATATAGTCCTCTTTTTTTTTTTTTTTCTTCTCATTAAACAGAAAAGGAACACAAAAGCAACTGATTCCAGGCTTATTTTACATCACAACATACTATCCTCAAAAATAAATAAATAATGAAATAAAATGAATGCATCCTAATAACTAGTCCACAAGTCCCACAAGGAATATTTTACTATTTTGGATATTTGCCCAGTACCTACTCACAGGTTAAAACATCAAAAAAGGATAAATTTTAAGAGGAGCTAGAGCTCTCTATCATGTAAGACACAATTTAACCACTGAAAGTATGAAAGAGAGAGATTTTGTATGGGGCACAAACTTTTCATCATCTTCTGACTACTCCCTGGATTTCTGATCTACCATACATATGCATTTCATTCTGGTTTCTTTTTTTCCCAAGTGGGCTCCTATGGTTTTCCATACCTTTGTCTGTACTGCTAAATTAACTATGTCAAACAGAAATCATGTCTGAAACCTCCTCTGGGTCTTTTGCAAATGGGCAAGTAATATGCAGCACATTTGCCCAAAGCAAAAACCAGGAACCAACCCAGATAAGTTCAAATACCATGACTCATTTATATTGGTTCTTTTTGATAAACTTTGCTCAAGTTTTGCTTTTTTTTTCCCAATTAAAAGCAGAATTTAAACTAAAAGCTTATGCAAAGAACAGCTACTACCCTGTATGCTCTTTTTTCCCTACTGTACTGAGCTGCTTACTCAGAAGTTCAGCTGAAAGCCTCCTGACTGCCATCTATTTTACCAAAGCCCACCTGTGGCTTGTCAACTTTTGGCAATAAACAGGGTTTGTCTGTGAACCCAAGGGATATCCCTACTACACAGAGAACCACCCATTAATCACAGGCCCATTTTTTGCCCACCAGGCCAAAAAATTTAAACTGTAGAAGGTAATTTTGCTACAAGGCCTGATTGATCATGAAGACTTGCCATCATTCATATGGATCATCTGAATATATCTGTGGGGCAAAGTTACTTAGCAACTCTCAACTTTTCCAAAATGAAAAGAAAATGTTGCCTCTTTCACAGAGCTAAAATTTTTCCTTACTTTCCTCCTGAAGGTTAAGAAGTATTTGCTGCATTTATGGACTAAGTAGCTCCAACATGGGTGCCCAGTGACCAGGAAGTTTTTAAACCTGAAATGAAAACACTGGTGTTTCATGTAAAGAGTTATATGCTGGACACCGTTCATCATAACCAACCTGAATTGTCAAGGATATATTTTACTTTGTAGGACAGGCAGAATCAGAAGTAATTCAAGATAGATCAGGAGAAATGAAAGATTAACTCAAAATTAAGGAGAGATGAAGAACCGGAAGTAAATGAACAACGGAACTTCAGAGTTGCATTGTGTTATTACTTCATGTCCAGGAATTTATAGCTAGAGTGTATTTTAAACAAAGAGTTGCTTTTGGTTTTAGGATTTTGAGAAGATCATTTAATTTTTAAGTTTTCGTTGTGAATCTAAAACACAAAAAAGCATCTTATTGCATAAAAACCACAGGTCTTTGTTTTAGTGAAAAAAAACAGACCAGAGAATTAACATCTTAAAACACAGCAAGTTCAAAACATACCACAGCTGCTATTTTCCAGGATGGTTCCTCCAACTGGTATAGGACTGGAAGTGAAAAAGTTATATGGTAGTTAGTGCTATTTGCCTTGTAATATTCACAAGTTGTAAGCCAGCTTGGCTAGGAACATTCATTCAAAAAGCCTGAGCCTGAATTGATTCAATCTTTGCAGTTTAGTCTAACCTGGCTAGCGTGTAGGGCTATGTGAGGCTTCAGACCATGCTTT
This sequence comes from Alligator sinensis, assembly GCF_000455745.1. NCBI lineage: Eukaryota > Metazoa > Chordata > Crocodylia > Alligatoridae > Alligator > Alligator sinensis. The sequence continues at coordinate 1,867,974 of NW_005842218.1, forward strand.
GGATCCAGAGAAGCTTCAGACACTTTGACGTCCAAAGCAGCATGTCTGGATCAACGTGCTGGCTTCGTTAGGCTTTCCAAAGTGGTTCAGAGCTTCCGAACCGCTTCAGAAAAGCTTCAGAGCTGCTTCGGAAATCCGACCATAGGATATAATGGGGAATCAATGAAATATCTATAACTTTGCTGTTTTTTGTCTGATTTGGATTAAACTTACAGGGGTGGTGGCCCCTGCTGGGGCCATGAAGCCTGACAAGTTTCAAGAAGATAGGTGAAGGGGTTTGGGGGGAACTGCACCTCAAGCTGCTGACAGGCAAAATTCATGACATAGGTGATCCTGTGTGTTAAGGCACACTGGCCTGAAAACTGCAGGGGTGGTGGCCCTTGCTGAGGCCACAAAGCCTGCCAGCTGTCAAGGAGATAGGTGCAGGGGGAGTCTGGCTTCTGGGGCCCTGCACCTCTGGCTGCTGACAGGCGAAACTTGTGACATGGGTGACTCTGTGTGTGTTAAGGCACAGCAGGATGAAAGCTGCAAGCCTGCTAGCTCCTGCTGAGGCCACAAAGCCTGCCAGCTGTCAAGAAGATAGGTGCAGGGGGGTTCTGGGGCCCTGCACCCCTAGCTGCTGACAGACAAAACTCATGACATGGGTGCTTGTGCAACTGACTGTGTTTGTCTTGGGGCAGTTGATTGTCTGTACTGATTATTTCCTCTCCTTACTCTGTGGTTTTGTAGGTGTTAATCCTTGCTCGTTAACTCGTTATGTAGAACCTAGGTACTATGTATTGAGCTGGTCCCTGAGTGAATCATGATTAATTGGTAACTGGTAACACAGTAACTTAGCAGCCAGGCTTGCAGTAGTTCCCCCATTCCCCACTCCCCCCGTGCCCCAAGACAGACATAGTTGCACAAGCACCCATGTCACGAGTTTTGCCTGTCAGCAGCTAGAGGTGCAGGGCCCCAGAAGCCCTGCACCTATCTCCTTGACAGCTGGCAGGCTTTGTGGCTGCAGCAGGGGCTACCATCCCTGCAACTTTCATCCTGCTGCGCCTTAACACACAGTGTCACCCATGTCACGAGTTTTGTTTGTCCTCAGCTTCAGGTACAGTTTCCCCCAAACCCCTGCACATATCTTCTTGAAACTTGGCAGACTTTGTGGTCTTAGCAGGAGCCACCATCTCTGTAGTTTTCACCCCCCTGTTGTGTAACACATACACGTGACATGATTTTTGCTTTCAAGAATTTGGGGTACAGTTTCTCCCAAATCCCTGTCCCAATCTTCTTGACACCTAGTAGGCTTCATGATCTCAGCAGAAACTACCACCCTTGCAAGTTTAATCTAAATCAGACAAAAAACAACAAAGTTATAGATATTTCATTGATTCCCCATTATACCCTATGGCCAGATCTCTGAAGCTTTGGAGCTGCTTTGGCCAGACTGAAGCAGGAAACTGATCTGGAGCTCCCAATTGGATCCCTGGCATCAGAAGTAGCTGGATTGCACAGGCCTACTGGGCTGAACCAGTTTGTAAATGTACAGATATCCCCTCTGGACTGAAGAAATGCAGGCACATGCCTGCAATGGTTCAGGCTAGATGCTAGGGGGCACTAGAGCAGCCCTCTCTTCCCTTCCACAACGCTGAGCTAAGGTGGGGGCAGGCCCCAGCAGGATACTCTGATTAGGGAAGGGTTCCCCCACTACTGCTTCTGACTAGCCAGGGAGTCATAAGGGTGCTGATAACAGAGCATTTAGTTATACAGCAGGGACTTACACAGGAGTTATAGTATTTAGCACCCCATCAAGAAAACAAAAGCCTCTCTTATTAGTTCAAGCTCTTCTTAAACAACTTTTTCCAAAGAATGAACAGAGAGACATTACCAGCAACCTGTTAATTAGCTCCAAAAAGCCCTAAGAAGATACTGTCCTGTCTTCCCTTGCCCTGTCTGCCTTACATAGACACCGCATTACCTAGCATACCACATGATGGCTATGGTCTGTGCTGTGGGGGGAAATTCCTGTGTCCCAGGGGGACAATAAGAAAGGGGTGTGAGACCCCTCCCACAGCATGGGCCGTAGTAGGAACACCCCACCAAGATAACAAGAAGAAAAGCCCTGAGAACAGGGCAAACTTACCTCCCTCAGGCACAGCCGGGCCAGACGAGCAACAGAGGGGAGGAACACCCATGCAGTTCAGCCACTTTTCTTTGCCTCTGGGACTGGCATGACCTGATGACTTCATCCAGGGACACCACCTGGCAGGGATAAAAGCTGGCAGCGGGAAATCAGCAGGAGGGATGCAGCAGGAGGTAGCTATGGGACCTTCCCCTGGGCCAAACAGAGGACACCAACAAGGAGGGGCCAGACAGGGACCCAGCAGGAGAGTCCAGGGCCTGATTTAAAGGGCCACATCACCATGGACAGTGAGGGAGTCAGTCCGGAGGAGGACACCGAGGGACAGCAAAAAGCAAACACTGGATGCATGAGTGGGGAGTGGGCAGAGGCCCCTTCCTGGAGTTTTGGTTCTTTATTTATCTTTCAGTTTACCTTGAAGCCCCAGGGCCAGAGAAAAGGCCAGATGACAGACGTTGAGTGGGCCAGGGCCGCTCAGAAGATCCCAATGCAGATAGGCTAGAACCATCATCAAGGCCATCTCACTGCCCCAAGCAAATCTGTGCAGTGGGGAGAAAGGCTGTTGTAAACACCGAGTGCCGGACAGGCAGACAGGAAGTGGGATACCACATTAAAGTGGAGCTAAATCACCCATCGTTCAGCAGTCCCAATAGACTGGCGCATGGCTGGGGTGTAGGGGAGGTGAAGCCCCAGGAACACCTGCTAGTGATGACACCCAGTGCATTCCCCACAATGGAAGAGAACCCTACTACTAAATGTAATCCCCAAGACATAGTAGGTGAGTACCAGGGTATCCTCCGAGAGGAATGCAGCAGGAGTTATCCCTGCAGCAGATCCTTAGCGTGCACTCCAGGGCCACAAAGGAGAGGCTCCATGAAGTCAGATGGGCACACCCTGCTTGAGCACGGATTTGAGGCGGGGAGATAGGAGGAAGCCAGGCAGACACCACTGTACCTGCAGTCTGTGTCAGACCAACAGCCAGGGATCAGAGGGGCAGGGCCAGTCCTGCTAGACTGGAGCAGAGAGCCCCACCCAAGATTACAAAGCATCTGGGATGCTGGGGGACTCTGGTTTAAGTTAAACCAAGAAGGGGTCTGGAACAGACATTGCATAAACCGGTTTGACCCAAATCAGTTAATTCTTATACTACATTCAACCAAGTTTCTCTCAAACCAGTTTCAACCATTTTCAGACTGGTTTATGTGCACTAACATCTGTTCTGTTACAGGTTTAAGCCAGTTTCTTATCACTTAAACCAGTTTATGTGTAACTTCTGTCCTTAACCCTTGTGTGTTGAGTGATTGCCTCAGCATTCTGTTGAATGCCCTAATGAAAGAATTTCTATGCAGGGCTTTAAAAAATATATATATTTTAAGGGTGCTGTTATAAGCAACAGTGGGGCCAAGTTGTTTATGGCCAAGTCTGAAGTGTATTGGGGCGTGAAACTGGAGACTAGAGGAGAGGTATGATGCAGTGTAACAGATAGCTGTGATAACTCATACTGCCCAGAATCTGTGTTGGCAAGTACTTCAGTATGAAAAGAAACCCTTTGTAAATGGTGGGCTTATTATACACATCAAGCATATGTGAGCAATTCAATCCTGGTGCTGCAGTTAAATATTCTGGTGTTTATAAAGGCCTTTAATCTGTGCTCAGGGACATTAAAATTTGATTTGTCAAATGTAAAATCCAGAGAGCAGGAAGGCAGTTTATTTGTCAACACTAGTTCTTGTAACTACTCATTCTGTTTAACACACCAGGTTACACCCCCACCCAGCCCCCAGAACTTTTATTTGATCCCATAAAAAATATAAATGAATCCTCATTTTTTCCCTTGACTGGGGAAATAACTGAAGTCATACTCTCTTGTCAAGTATAGGACTATCACCTGCTTGACACTCCCATATTTCATATTCTTCATTTAATAATTTTGATTCCTTGTCTTTTGTTTATATGCCTACTTCCATTTTTTTTAACTTATATCCAGTGTTGAACTTGTTCTAAATGGCCTGGAGATGCATAATCCTTTGTAGGTTTCATTACTGAATGTTTTAAAGATTCCTTCTAAAATCATTTAGCCTTTTCTCTGATATTCTGCATTCCATCATTTACTATCACCTTTCACCTTAGGTCAGCTCAGATGAAGGGACAGCTTATTTGTCTATGACCAGTAATACATTCAGTTAACAATATAGCTGCTGATTGATTGTCCACATGGAAGCTTGTATCAGAATTTTCCAAAACCAAAACCAGACTTAACTCATGTAACTCCGATGCACCCAAGGATGTGCCCTATTCTCAATTGGAGGGGATGGGTAGGCAGTGGGGGTGCTGTGAGAGGGATGCCAGGATTTTGAGTAGATCCCTCTTTCCTCTATAGAGTTAGCTCAAGCCCAAAGTTCTTAGCCCAAGCCCAAAGTTCTTAACTATATACAATTTATTGAGTTATAATGTACATAGTCATAAAACTACATATCATATACATATATTCATACAAAAAAACTAGAACTCTTGGTTCCAAAACGATACCTTTTATTAGATCAACTGGAAAATGGCAAGAAAATTATCCTTTTCTGCCATTTTGTAGTTGGTCTAATAAAAGATATCATTTTGGAACCAAGAATTCTAGTTTTTTGTATGTCTTTTGTCTCAGACCAACACAGCTACCAAGTATACCCCATATACATATATTTACATAGTGAACATTAACCAATAACCAAGGTCAAACCCTAAATAACACTGTTTTCCCATAACGATAAAACAATTTCAGCAGCATCAACACAATACAACATTTCAATTACAAAATGTAAGGTGCAAACAGGAACAATCTTAATAACATCTATTCCATAATATAGTCCCTGTGCCATAGCAAGGGATAGTCCTCCTTCCAATGGGGTCCCTTGGGAGGGGGTGTCCAGGAAGCACCAGGGGCCCCTCCCGTTAGGGCCTTGACTGGGTGAGGGGCGTTAGGGCCTTGACTAGGCAGGGGGCTGCTCACCCAGCCCCTTCTCTGGGTTTGCCCGCCCCAAATGTCTTTCCCCAGTGGGACCCAAGGGCCCAATGACTCACACTCCCTCAGGTGGTGGTGGTAAGGGTGCAACTCTATGGGGTCTCCTCTGCTGGAGTGCCTCTCCAGGCCTCTCCTGCACTGCTGGGCTCTTCCCCACCCTGTGCCCCACTCTGGGCACTGAGAGCTCAGCTCCTCTCAGCTGCTGTACCACTGCTGCTGGCTTCTGGGTGCTGGGCCTCACGCTGCAGCACTACTATTTCCCCGTGCCCTGACTCAGCACTGAGGGCTCTTTTAGCATAGGCCGGGCCCTTCAGGCTCCATCCAGCTGTCTTCACACTGGGTGGCTAACCCAAGCAGCCTCCGCTGCTCCCTGGCTCCCAAGGCTCAGGCTTGTGAACCACTCTGCACACTGTGGGACCTGGCCACTTGCCGGGAAATGGAGCCTAAGCCACTTCACTGCAGCCTCCAAGGCCCTTGCCCTGTACACTGCCCCATGCACTGTGTGTCCCACTGGCCCTGCCAGGGTTGCAGTCTTGAGCCACCACTTGCAGCTCCCAAAGCCTGGGCTCAGTGCACCGAACCACACACCATGATGGGCCTTAGTAGTCTCACATTGCTCCTAGGGCCGGGTCTCCCCACACCATCAACAGCCTGAGCAGTCTTGTACCGGTCCCAAGGCTGTTCCTCCAGTGGTGGCTTCAAAAGTCTTGGGCCTACTGCCCGCTGGGGGAGAGCTCCCCAGCTTTTCTTGGCTCCGCCCTTCTTGAGTCTCTCGCTGCATCTGCCCTCATGCTGGGCATGCAGCTCCTTTTATATGCTCCAGGGCTCCACCCCTTGAAGTCTTCTGGACCTGACAGTTTGCATTCTTCAATCAGGTCTGGGGGAGCTCTTCTCCCCCTCCCCTCAGGAAAGGGGCATGACTTTGTTTCTCTTGCTGTCTCCTGATTGGTGGATGGGCTCCACCAATCAAAATAGCAGGATCTCAAGCCTGGAACTCAACCCAAGCTCTGAAAAGTAAGCCTGCTACACTCATGTAAATGGATTCAACACTGAAATCAAAGCAGTCTTTTTCTATATGCAGTAGAGGAGGTCTAATACCCTGTCTGTTTTCAGCTATGAAACCAATTTATGAAGGAGGACTCGGGACTTAAAGAGCTGTCTAAGCTATTGGTGTAACTGACAAAGCATCCTTGCTAGCAGCTCAACAAAGCTTAATTCTTCTCATGCCATCAGTTTCTTTAATTTGCTAAATTAATTAATGACTAACTGCTTAATCCTGCATAACCTGCCAAGATTACTAATACAAGTACTGATTAAAAACCTAGCTTAAAAATTCCAATGATCAGTGGACAGCTTTTAATAATTACCATATTTTATGGTGTATAGGTCAACACACTGTGGAAGTCATATTTCTGTACAAAAAAATTAGGATTTTTGTAGATCCATTATATAAGTCAACCCCGCGTTGGTGTGCGAGACACTGGAAGCCTGGGCAGGCTCATGAGAGAGGCATCATGAATGTGGGAAGTTGGATCAGGCTTCTGCAAGCTCAGGCAACACCCAGCCTGCTGGCAGCCCACCCATCCAGCCCCAGGGGATGCCGCCACTGCTGAGGGAAGAACCGCCCCCCCACAAAGTTCAAGGGCTGCCCAGCCTAGAAGCAGCTCACCCTCTGGCTGCAGGGAGGGGCAGGCAGGCTCTGCCAAAATCAGGATCAGGCCCCTCACCACTTCTGCCTTCAGCAGGCTCCTGTGGCCGGCAGGAAGCCTGGTGCTGCCCAGGAAGGGGCTGGCTTGCCTGAGGGGCAGTGCAGCATGATGGGTGGGGTGCAAAGATGGCCCTTCCTGACACCCCATGCTACCCATGGGGCAAGCCAGCCCTTAAATGAGCAGCACCAGGCTTCCTGCTGGCTGCAGGAGCCTGCTGAAGGCAGAAGTGGTGAGGGGCCTGATCCTTCCTGTTGTGGAACCTCCCCGCCTGCCCCAGGGTTGTGGGGCAATCTGGCAGCAACCTGAGCCACCCCTGAGCTGTGAAAGGCAGCCAGTCTTTCTCTCCACAGTGGTGGCACCCCTTGGGGCTGGCTGGGCCAGCTGCCAGTCGGCTGTGTGCTGCTCCAGCTCTCAGGGAACTCCCAGGGGGATCCAGGCAGCACCACTCACAGGGGATGGTGGACAAATATTGAATTTTAAGATTTAAAAATTTGTCTTCAAAACTCAACTCATACACCATGAAATATGGTAAGATTTTCTACCTCATTTGACATACTTACTTTAGAACTTTTCCTTTACAAGCTTGGCTTTGCACCCTTTAATAAGTCTGTCATTTAGACTACTTTTGTCCTATTGTGTTCATGAGTAGAGCTGAACATTTATTCATAGATTCATAGATGTTAAGGGCTAAAAGGAACCTCACAAGATCATTGATTCCAGTCCCCCTGCACATGGGCAGAAAAGACTGCTGGGTTTAGACAACCCCAGCAAGGTGCACATCAAGATGGTTTTTAAAGATCTCTAGGGTAGGTGACTGTACCACCTCTGGAGGGAGTCTGTTTCAGACTCTGGACACACAAACCATAAAGAAGTTTTCCTTATACCTAATGTGAAGTGATTTTCTATCAATTTGTGACCATTGTTTCTTGTCTTCCCCTGGGGTGTCTTGGTGAACAGATGCTCCCCCAAGCCCTGATGTACATCCCTTATAAACTTATAGGCTGCTACCAAGTCCCCTCTAAGTCTTCTTTCCTCCAGGCTGAACAGTCCCAAGTCTTTCAGCCTTTCCTCATATGACCTGCTCTTCAGACCTTTAACATGCATGTGGCCTTCCTTTGGACTCTCTCAAGCTTCTCCACATCCTTCCTGAAGTGTGGTGCCCATAACTGGATGCAGTACTCCAGCTGCAGTCTCACCAAGGCTGAGTAGAGTGTGAGAATGACATCCTTAGTCTTGCTTCAGATGCATCACTAGCTGCATGCCAGTGTTTGATTCACTCTGCCAGCTACAGTCACATTGGTGGCTCATGTTCATTTTGTGGTCCGTTACAACCCCCAGGTCTTTCAGTTGTGGTGCTGGCAAACATAGCACTGCTGAGCCTATAAGTGTGTTGCAGATTATTCCTCCCCAGATGGAACACTTTACATGACTCTGTGTTGAACATCATCAGGTTATGATCCGCCCACCTTGCAAGCCTATCCAGGTCAGCCTGTATCCCCAGCCTGTCCTCAAGCATGACCGTACTCCCCCATCATTTGGTCTTGTCCACAAACTTTGCCAGTACACTTTTAACACCTGAATCCAAATCATTGATGATGAACATATTGAAAACCACCAGTCTGAGTACTGAACCCTGAGGGACACCACTGGTCACCTTCCACCATGTCAACTCAGTTTCATCTATTAATACTCTCTGGGTCTTACCTCAGAGCCAGTTAGCTAGCCACTGGACCGTAAAATAGTCGAGGCTGCATTTTCCTAATTTTATTATGAGGACATCATGGAGACTAAGTCAAAGACCTTTTTCAAGTCCAAATATATGACATTAACCTCATTTCCCTTATCCAGATGGCAACTTACCTGATCTTAGAAGAAAACAAGGTTGGTTAGGCATGACCTGCCTGCAATGAAGCCATGTTGGCTGTCCTTTTGAATACTGCCTTCTGTTAACCTATCAATAATGTATTCTTTGATAATTTTTTCCAGGGTTTTACCAGGAATTGAGGTCAAACTGATTGGCCTGCAATTCCCTGGGTCCTGCTTTCTCCCTTTCTTGAACATAAAAAAACAACCAAGCAACAGAGAGAGAGAGAGAGAGAGAAAACTTGTAATTATACAAATTATGATCCTGTTGTTCTACATCTTAGACTTCTTACATTTTATGCATAGTGGTCTACCAAACTCAAGGGGGTGGCCAGCCGATATCATAAGCAGATCGCGGGGCTGAGCACCATATTCATGAGCTGCAGCAGGCCCCCCCCCCCCACACCTCTGATCAGCTGAAGGGCCACAACAGTCCCACCCCTCCTCACAGATTGCTACATGGCCTTAAACCACAGCTTAATTACACCGATTAAGCCTGGGGACGCCATTAATCCATGTGTTACTAAGCTTAGTAACAAGTGAATTAATGGCATCCCTAGACTTAATCAAGGTAATTGAGCCATGGTTTTGGGTCATGTGGCACCCTGCGGGGAGGAGCGGGATAACCAGGGCCCTCAGCCAATCAGAGGCATGGGGGGTGCCCCACCAAGCTCAGCCTATGAATTGGCTGGTCACCTCCTCGAGTTCAGTAAAACCCTACTAAATAACCAGAGGACATACTCATGAGGATGCAGCAGAGTAGCTATTAACTAATTTGTGCCCATTATGGGTAGTCTATTGCCGTTCTTGTTAGGGGGTCATTGCTTCCCTCTGGGAAGGCAAGTCACTAGGCATTCTTAACTCTGCAATTGCCCATCCACTACTCCGGAAAACATGCCTTAACGCCAACTCCCAAACCTCCTCTTTCTGGGGCAGGTCACTGAATAGGTGGTCCCCAAACAGTTCCAAGCACACCTGGATGGAATCTGATTGTTGAACCCTTGTCAGTCTGATTTTCTTCCTGGGTATAGCCTGGAGATAGTTCTCATGGCTCTAGTTCACTATCTTTGCTTGGACATGATATGGGGAAATTGTGCCCTACTGGTCTTAATAGACCTTTCAGTGACCTTTTATGCAATTGATGCTACCTTAGGCCAGAGCCTTGTCACAGAATGTAATAGCTTAGATTTGAAGCCCCCTTCAATCCATCCATCTACTACTTGGATGGCACATGGGCCGTTGACTTGTTTTCTTGGAGGGTGTGATGGGAATGACAAGTTCAGGAACAACCCCCCAAAATTCATTGATTCACTTACATAGAAAGGAAGTACTATGTCTGTTTCTTTAATATTGGATGAGGGTCTCTGCCCACAGTTTATTACAGTCTGCTCAAGTGCTCAGTCGAAATATGCTGAGATGTCTGAGTAAAGTAAATGAATATTATAGCTTTAAGGTCTCAGCCCAATATCTTCTAAGCCTGTATAGTCACCTGCCACTGCAAATGCACAAAAATTCAGATGAAGGAACACACTTCTATTCACTTATTCTTGCATTACAAATCTTTTTGGAGGAAATTGTTAGCATGACCTTTAACACCCTAGAAAAGCTCTACTACTAGTGAAAATCAACCTCAGTTTACCCCCTACAGAGGAAGTACCAAACTGATTAACATCCAGGGATTTAGTTTCTGCTTGCCACTATTAATTTATCTGTTACTGCCCTCAGTGTGCCTACTGGTTCCAACATCCATGTTCAGAAGTATGTCCAACTTCAACACAATTATTATTAGAGTTGGAAATAACATTCCACTTATAGTCAAGTGGAATAGAAACGAAATGTCATTCTTGGGCTGAATTAATGGTTTATTATTTGACATAATTTTAATACAGTTCTGTAGCAGGAGCAGTGGAATCACTGAGCCATGGGAACCTGGCAGCAGCAGCGGGATCCCCATGCCACAGGCCTTGCTGGTGGCACCGCAGCAGGCCAAGCTGTGGGAGTATGGCAGCAATGGCGGGATCACCACACCACAGGCCCTACTGGAGGTCCCATGGCATGCTGAGCCATGAGAACATAGCGGCAATGGTGGGACCGCCACACTGTGGGCCCTGCCAATGGCACCATGGCATGTCGAGCCACGAAAGCATGGTGGTGGCAGTGGGATTGCCACACCGCAGGACTTACCTGTGATGATGCAGTGTCCTGAACTGCAGCCAACAGGGACGAGGACACCTGAAGGAAAAAAAAGCTGCCGCCAGCATGGATGTGCTTTATAAGCACATGCTGACACCAATTTGCCAGAGGAGGTAGCAAGGCAAAGCTAAAAACCTCATGAGCTGGTCCAAAGGTGGAACTGGAAGGGAGTTACTGGCAGCCAAGGGAAGGCTGCAGCCAAGCATGAATCCCGGGAGTGGTGACTGGTGGCAGCCCCTGACCAAGGAGTCTCCCCTACAGGCTGACATAGAGGAGTCACTTGACTTACCCGGAGAGGCAATGTGGAAGTCCGGTGTCAGAGAGTGTAGCCACAGCAGTGGTGGATCTGCAGGACAAGAAGAGAGATGACTGGTAAAGAACCATGAGTGGGGAACAGGGGAAGGCAGATGCTCTTCTGGCCCCTTCGGGTGTCTATCCATTCATCTGGACTAAATCACAGAGGGACCAAGTATAGACGTGGACTTGGCCTGGGCAAACCAAGCTGAAAAGGGACCAAAGAAATATGAGGTAAAACCACATCCATGCAACACTGAAGCAACAACGGGTTGATGCCAGGCGGGGTGTAGGGGAGGCAGAGCCCCAATGTTCTCGCGCTAATGATTAGACCTAACAAGATACCATGGAGGCAGGATTAACACCATTCCCCAAGACTGAAGTTCCAACAAAGATATGGCATGCAAGCATTGGTGGTCTTGGTAACTGGTGCCAGGGGTCAAACTGTCGAGCTGAAAGACCGTGGTTAGCTCTGGGTGACTAGAAAAACCTAAGCGGGGAGCTCAAGATAGACATGGCAAGTTGCAAATTCCTAGGTTACTTTGTAAGAAATTAGCAGTGCAAGAGCTCCATTTTAGTGGGAGCCTCTCTACAAAACATTGTTTAAAGTTTTGCAAAGGGCTTTTTGCTTTAGCACTTTAAGCTGTCTAGTTGTAGTCCAATGTGTATATACGTTTATATGGGGCCCCACACCTAGAAGTGACATTCCCAGTGTCTTTTCCACCCACGCTTCTTTAGTCATCCAATTACCACTGTGGTCAAAATGTTGAGTTGTATTCCTCATTCATTCTTTTTATTGTTGCTACACTAAAGTAACAATAGAGACACTTCCTCTTCATTTTTCACTGGTTCATAGCATAATTCAGACCTGCATAAATGCTATAAAAAGAGAAGTTGATAAAGCTATACTTTGACTTCACTAGATTACCATAATACCTATTTCTTTATTGAACTAAAATTATTACCTTGTATAGAAGTAGTAATCTTAAATGAATTAAAAACAGAATACAAATTTCAAACCTAAATTTCTACTAGCAATTTACTCTCTTCTTCAAGAACTTACCCTAGAGTAGGAGTGACTTAGGCAAGATCTAGTCAGTTCTAACCTATATTTATTAAGGCACTCTTATTCCATAAAATGCATGGAATATCCAAAATAGACATTTGAGAATAACTACATGTCAATGAGGTGGTGGTAGTTTATTTTAAAATAACATGACTATATAGATCTCCAAGCAACACATCTCTATAATAAACTGTCACCTCACAAGAAGCATGAATTAGGAGTTGTAATATGTATCCTAAAATACTCCTTTCTTACTTAAGCTATAAACTCTTTTTAAGTGAGACACCCGTCTTTGTATTTACAAATATGGTAAAAATATTTCAAACACAACTGTTTGTACTTTCTTTGCTCCCTGCACAGTATCCCCCTTCAGTCCACTTACCATTCAGCATTCTACCTTTCTTACTTTAACTTCTACTTCAGTTTCACTCACAAAGCTCAAAGCTGTTGCATTCAAGATTCAAAGTTGGTACCATCTTTAATCCCTTGCTGATTTTTTACCTTAAATGCATAATAATCCTTTAAGACTAAACTATCTCATTATACACTGCCTCTCTAGTAAATACCATGACCTTTGTCTATTGTATTTTAGCTTCATGTGCAAGATCACCAGAACTACCATCCATTGTGGTTTACCAACTGAGATTTTCTTTGGCTCCACAAAACCCTTATCATTACTAAACATTTATTATAGACGCGGGACAGATAACAGGCAAAGCAAGTGAACTCCTTGAAGCAAGTGACTCAGATGGTTGCACCCCAGGATATCAGTACACCATTTCCTCACTGTTATATTCCCAGTACTTTGAAAAATTGTTCAACTACTTATTTTGTAATGAGAAACAGCATGTAGCATTGTTAAGCTTGATTAGGCAAATTTAATTGGCTATACTTAATGCATTTTTGTAAATGTAAAATATTCTGTTTAAGCATGGCTGTTAATCTTTCACTGATTTAAAGTAATTTAACTAACCATGACATATTTAACTTTTAATAAGCTCAATTTCAAGCAACTGTCTTTTGTTTAAATGTTATACAACTCCTCTTTGAGTACTAATTATGAGCTGCACCGCCCCTCCATTACCCTAGCACATTTTGTTATACTTTTTTTTACACCCTTACTTATTGGCTTTTTTGTGTACCAGCTACTCAAGCAAAACCTTGCTTCTTTTTCATAACTTGTTTACCTTCTATATTCAAGTAGTACCAGTAAAGTTTAGCACTATACGTTTTAGTATAACCTCTTACTGTAAATTCTACTGTAAACTCTTACTGTAAATTCCTTCATCATCACTTGTGTTATTGGTGTAGTTCCTTTCTCTCCCAATTCAGTTTGTAATCACATTTTTATATACTGAGGAAAAACAGTTGTAGGCATATGGCATAAAACAACACACTGAACATTGATGATTCTCCAATAATTTGTTTCACCCATAAACCCCTCCCCTAGTCACTTTGTTCTTTTTTTCTTTAAAGGCCTGCACCTCATCTATTTTAAGGCTTCTTAGAAATGAGGCAGTTATTTGTGTAGACAGAAAAATCAGTGAGGACCCACACACAGCCAAAAAAGTGATCTTAATAGGATTGTTTCCTGGCTGTTAAGCAAATATCTTTTCATTTGAGCCTTGATACCGACCATCAGATCTGATTATCAGCCCATTATAACTACTGCCCTTTCAAACCAAGTGATTTATGCACATCTAATAAAGGTGAAGTGAATAACAAAAAATTCTGTTGCAATATTTTCACTTCCCCTCCTCCCTGACTACCATCAAGGCACAGCCATATTTTATGATTATATGTTCTAAACTCCCTTTGAGGCAAATGTTTCTTTTCCTCAAGGACATAGTTACTAGTCAATGGATTTTACACCACCCTTCTTCAGTCCCAAGTTCAGATGCAAACTTTATAATAAATGTTTTGTTGTAGCATAATGCATTCATATTGAATTTCTACTTCGTTGATTCTAACTCTGAGGTGTTCACAATTATGTGGCCATTTGCTTGACAAGATTTTATATACACATCAAATCCAGGAAAGCTTTCTTCAAGACCTGTAATTAGTGGGTCCCAGGCTCAAAGCTACTGGCCCAAAGGCATAAAATAGGGATTCTAGCCTTCACTTCCTTAAGCCTGATAGATAGAATTATGATTAATTTTTCCCAGTTCATCTATTTTAACCAGGTGTGCACCAACAGTGATTTTGGGTGCTGATACCAATAGCTGATTTTTAAGGAGGCATGTTGGCCAATACTGATCCGACTTCCAATACAGCTGAATGCAGCTGGTAAGTCTATTGGGGTGGAAGGGGAGGGGGGAGGGGGGTGTGGAGTGAGGGGCAGCTCCCACTGCTATGTGCACCCTGGGAGGGCAAGTGGGGGAGTGTGTGCTCCCCCAGATCTATGCAGGGCACAGCTGGGATAGGCTGCAGCTGTGGGCTGGGGCTGTTCCAGGCTCTTCCCAGTAGGGGCTGAGCTGGGCTGTGCTCAGGGTGGGCAGTGGTGGTGCTGTGAAGGGGGCCGGGGCGGGCACTACAGCCAACCCAAATTTTGCTGTAGCCCACCCTGAGCTCCCCCTCCCAGCACCACTGCCCACCCTGAGTGTAGCCCCAGCCCAACCCTCCCATGTGCTGGGAAGAGCCCGGTGCAGCCCTGGCCCCAGCCAACAGCTGCAGCCCACCCTGCCTGTGCCCCATGGAGAACTGGGGGCACACGCCCTGCCCCATGCCCTCATGGAGTGCGTGCAGCAGTGGGAGCTGCCCACCCCCTCCCCACACCCCCTGGACAAGCCATAGCTCCGTTCCACCCTGGCTGGGCAGTGCCTGCCCCAGCCCCACTCTCTCCCTCACTGTGGGGTACATTAATCTGCCTCCCCAAGCCCTTTTCCTTCCCGTCCACCACAACAGAGTTACCAGCTGCATGGAGCTCTCTAAGCTGCTGTCCTCCTTACTGCCTGTCTCCTGTGCTGCAGCTGAGCACATTCATGGGCTGATTTCTGATACAATCCATTTTTTTTTTTTTATATCGGTGCTGATCCAATATCAGACCAATGTATTAGTGCACCTCTAATTTTAACTGTTGTTTTATACCTCATTTTTGTTTGGGTATTTCTGTTTTATTATCAAGTACTTTTAAATCCCTTCTGTGCAAAAAACAATTTACTGTTCTTGTCCAGCCCTGACAAATTTAAGAAATGTGTAAATATTTTCAGTATTACCCAATCCCTACTTTATTTTGAAGCATGACATTTTAGTCAAGTTTTAAACTATTTTCTTCCTTTTTCCTTTTCAACTTGCGATTGTTTAGTGTAAAGATATATATCTCTGTTAAAGTTTAAGTTATATGCTTTCAAATCAGTTTAAACCGTCTTAAACCCCAGACTAACAAATCAAATTACAATCTGTTTATGGTAGCTTTTACAGGTCTAAGTGAACTGGAAATTCCCAATGTTCTATTACTAATATTATAAAGATAGTCTTTGCTATCAATAGAGTCATCTAATCTGGGATGGCCTGGATATGCCATAGCAAATATCATCTCTGTTAGGGGCTGTATAAGTGGTAGACACCACTAAATTTGTGTACAAGCTTCTTCTAAATAGGCCTAAGTTTACCTCCCAGACTTAGTTTTGGTTCTCCTCATAGCTTCCTTCCTTGTAGGAGACGTGCTTTGGTCTCCAATTGTCTACACAGGACACTTACTTGTAATCAAGTTAACTATTTAGTATTTGGTATCTAATGTTAGCTTCTGTCTACTCAAGGACTAAAAAAGCCAAGTTGACCATACTTCTGTTAGCTAGACCTCCTAATGGAAAGATTCCTTCTGACTACTCAAACATGTTGTTATACATTTTTGCATCAGAGCCCCTTTAATCCCCACTACCTGGAATAAGGGTGCTTACAGATATCTGCTGTCCACTGTAACTCATGGTGCTTCACAAGAAGCACCATGAATTACAACAATCCCCTGGACCCAACAGACATTTGCTGCCAGGGGGCAGGGGGATTAATCCCTAGTTTGGAGCAGCTGCATGTCTGCAACCACTCTCCCCTAGCCCCACCCACTCCACCTCCCAGCTCCAGTGCTGTCTTCAGAATGAGAGGGGATGCAGGGAGCTTGATCTGGGGTTTGCCCACCGTGCACTGGAGGGTTGGACACATGGATTTGAGCCCCAACACTCATGTAATGAGAGTTCAGATTGTCACATAATCAGGCACTTCTAAAGCGCTCTGCAGCCGTCCGCTTCTGTAAGGGCATGGCTGTAGAGCACTTCTGGGGCCCAACTGCATGACAAATAATCACTTCTGTCAGTGTCCTAAAGGACAGAGACCTTCAAAGAGAACAATACAGACTGAAAGTCATACCTCTGACAGAAATATAAGGCAAGGGGTCCACCTACATAGGAGTGGAAGGTGGGTGAGAAGTGAGGGCTATAAAAGGGCTCTGACCCTGAGAAAGATAGAGCTCCTGCTTTAGGAGGAAAGATCAAGGATATTGAATGTGGGTAAGCCTGAGGGAAAAGAAAAGGCCTAACACTGCAAAGAAAGCCATCTTGGTGCAGGGCTTATCCAGAAGGATTAAACTGTATTAAGCAGCCTGGGGAAAACTTTCCCAGGAAGGTTGAGTTCAACAGAGATAGGCAACAAGAAAAGGGACACTATGAAGAAAATCTGAAATGGACCTTTCCCAAAAGAATTCACATAGATACATAGAGTCATAGATTGTAGAGTCAGAAGAGACCACAATGGATCATCGTGTTTGACCCCCTGCCCCTGGCAGCAAAGAGGACCGACATCAGATGACCCCAGCCAGGTGACTATCAAGCCTCCTCTTGAAGACCTCCAAGTTAGCTGATAGTACCACCTCTCTTGGAAGCCCATTCCAGATCCTGGCCACCCTTACTGTAAAACATTGCTTCCTAATGTCTAACCTAAATCTACTCTCCACTGGTTTGCACCTATTGTTCCTAGTTACTCCCTGGGGCACTCTGGTAAACAGTGCATCCCCAATTCCCTGCTGTCCTCCCTTGATAAACTATAGGTGACTACAAGGTCTCCCCTCAGCCGTCTCTTGTGAAGGTTGGAGAGATCCAGATCTCTCAGCCTCCCTTCATAGGGTCTTTCACAGAGGCCACTAATCATGTGAGTGGCCCTCCTCTGAAACCTCTCCAGATTCTCTGTGTCCTTCTTGAAGTCCGGCACCCAAAACTGAACACAGTACTCCAACTGTGGCCCGACCAATGCCGCATAGAGGGGGAGCATCACCTCCCTTGATCTGTTGGTCATGCATCCGCTAATACACAACAAGGTGTGATTGGCTTTGTTGATGGCCTTGTTACACTGCCGGCTCATGTTCATCTTGGAGTCAACTATGACTCCAAGATCTCTCTCAGCTTCTGAGCTGCTGAGGAGGTCATCCCCCAACCTATAGGTATGCTGGGCATTCCTCCTTCCCAGGTGGAGTACCTTACATTTATCTTTGTTGAATTGCATCCTATTTCACTCCCCCCATTGATACAACCTGTCTAGGTCGGCCTGTATCTGCTCCCTGCCCTCCGTTGTGTTAACTTTGCCCCATAACTTGGTATCATCTGTGAACTTGGAGAGGGTGCTCTCCACACCCTCATCCAAATTGCTGATGACTCTCCTCCTCTCCAGAGACCTGAACACTGAATAAGAATAAGATGTGGCAGACACAACGAGCAGGGAAACACAGGAGCAGGCAGCATCTCATCTGGAGTGAGCAGAAGGTGTGATCCACTTTGCTCATAGTAACAAGACAGACCCCAAGACAGAAGCTATGTTATTGTTACAAAGTTAAAGGATGCTCCATTCACAGGTCAAAAGGCTCAGGACTGGTGTTCCTATTTTGGAGTCTATCAGTCAGTACTTTGTGAAAAAGAGATACTTTCTAGATACTGTTTCACTCCCACTTAAAGGTTAAAGTAGTTAGTTTGCTAGTCATGCAAGGGAACCATAACTAATTGAAGGTATGCTTTAAATTTCAACTTCTAGCCAGCATGATATCCAGAACCAATCGAACACCAAACCTTCTTAGTCTCACAAAAGCATGCATGATCATCTAATCTCACCTCCTGCCTAAAAGACCTTTACCCTTGGAGCAGCAATGATAGGCCAAGGTTCTACATTTTTGGGGGGAAAGATTTAATATATTAAGTAACAACTCCACCACATATCTGTGTTTTCTTTCCAGGTTAAGTCACCATCATAACAGGGAAGTTCTACCATATTTTATACTGTTTGCAGTTGCATATTATGCATATTGATTAATCTTGTCATGGCCTCTTCTTAATCCCTTACCTGAACTTGCAAATGTTGGCCTACTTGACTGACATTTGTCATAAATCCCCATGCTCTTCCTAACTAGGAAATCTTCAATAATCTCAACCCCGTTTTTTAAGTAACTTGACTTTGCCTTTTGAACATAGATTATTTTATGATAGTGTTATAACTGATGATCACTTAATTGTTTCAGTTTATCCTCAGCTTGAAACATAATTCCCTTTTCAAGTGAAATTTTCTGTCTTATGTTGGGCACTCAGTTCAGCCTCACTCAAGCCAAGCCAAATGTTTTCAATACATTTCTGACTTCCAGAATGGCTGCATTTTAAATAGAACACAATTGAGCCACCCATGTGAGAAGAGGACTTCATGGTCATGGCTTTATTCCTTCATTTTGTGCTTGGATATGTCCTGTATCAACAACAAGAGTCCTACTCTTGTAAAAGAACATTTCAAGGGCATATTAATGGAACATGTTGCAAAATGGAACCATTTCTTGAAATTAAAGGATAAACGTTTGGTCCCAACTTGGATTTTGTCTGCAAAATCTGAGAAATAGGGTGGAAAAAACCCCTAAAAATAAAATGTTGGTCCCCATTGGGAGCCAGTGGTCCTCAATGCTGCTGCAGCCCAGCCTCATAGCCCACTTGGGGGAGGGGTAGTGAGTTTCTGGCATGTAGGGAAGCAGCCAAGATGTCAGCCACCTCTCCTGCCCTTCACCGCTGATTGGCTGAGGGCTGCTCATTGCACAACCCCACTCCTTTCTGCTAATCAGTGGCAAGGGGTAGGGCCACACAAGAAACAGCCCTCTCAGCCAGTGGTGAGGGGTCAGGCCTTTCGAGCCCCTGGGCTAATCAGAAGCACCCTGCCATGATATGTCCATGAAAAATGGCAGCCATCCCTGTGGTCGGCCTGTGAAATTTGCCAGCTGCTTCCTCGATTTCAATAGGACCCTAAATAGATATGTCAATTTTTATCTTTAGTTTGACACCTTAGCTCATTAATTATAGAACATTTACATGACATGTTACTGTAATTATGATGAACTCTTTCTTTAGGAGTTGAGCAGATTAAGTAAACAAGCATTTTTAAAAAAATCTGTTACTCAGGTCCATCGTTAATTTTCCAGTATCCTAGTGTTATAATTTATCCACTTTTTCATTTCATAGCTAATGAATCTGTAAACTTTCAAAACATACTTTGTTAGGCTTTTCTGAAACTATCCATTATCTTCAGATTGTTAATGCTTTTCCACGTATCACATTTCCAGTGCATGTTTTATCGATCCATCCAGGAACACAGCATTTTATATACTGATTATTTTGTACACAGCCTGTACCAAAAAGTGTTTCCATATAGGGAAAAACAACAATGGGTTTCTCCAGCAGGACTGGGCCCCAGGGGTGGCCAAGATACCCCTGGTAACCAAATGGCACTCTTTCTTGCATTAGTAGGGACATAGTGAGCAGGTCTAAGGAGGTGATACTTCCCCTCTATGCGGCACTGGTGAGGCAGCAGCTGAAGTACTGCATCCAGTTTTGGGCACCACACTTCAAGAGGGATGTGGATAACCTGGAAAAGGTTCAGAGGAGTGCTACTCATATGGTTGAGGGCCTGCAGGTAAGACCATATGAAGACAGATTGAGGTACCTGAATCTCTTCGGCCTCCACAAGAGAAGGCTGAGAGCTTATCTTGTGGCTGTCTACATGCTGATCATGGGGAGTCAGCAGGGAATAGTGTAGCAGAAAGCCCCCTTTTCCTCTTGCCTGCATTTGCTCTCCCCTCTTTGGATATGTTTCTCTTCTTCTACCTTTTCTTCCTTCCTCTTTCTTTCAGTATAAGATAAGGAATTGTGTTTTAAAGTTTGTATGTGTGTATTTTGTATCTCCCCTTGTATTTTGGTATTTTTATCTATTTGTATGCCATGGCATTACTCTTGTAGCTTATATTTTATACTCCTCACCTTTTAACTAAATGTGTTTAGTTTCAGAAGTAAGTTATACACTGTAACAATGTTAACAAGAGGAGGAATTAAACTGCCGCTTCCCTGTATCAGGCGGGCCCCTGAAAGAGCGAGTGAATCAGTGATTGAATGCGTAACACAGTAGCAGGCAGCAATTAACACCTAGGGAAACTGCAGATCAACCAACGGAAGAAATAAATAGGAGACAATGTAGCAACCAGGAATTCTCTCAACGTCACTGTTCAAAGGCTAGAAGCCTTGGTCTGAGTTAATCAACACCGGGGACCAACTTTTGGGCTGAATATCTCCAGATCAACCGCTCCCAG
>NW_005842218.1:1889129-1893299 GCF_000455745.1 Alligator sinensis
GACCAGCCCCAAGGTTTGTGATTTAACTTCATTACAGTGTTTCAATCTGCCTAATAAACCAGAATTTTAAGGATCCCTAGTTGGACATTTGTAGCCAACAATAGGGGATACTCTGTTTACCAGGGCACCCCTTGGGGTTATTAGAAACAATGACCATAAAGTGAAGGAGAGCAGATTTAGATTGGACATCAGGAAAAAAATTCTTTATGGTGAGGGTTGCCAAAATATGGAATGGGCTTCCAAGGGAGGTGGTGCTTTCTCCTATCTTAGAGGTTTTTAAAAAGAGGTTAGACAAGCACCTGGCTGGGGTTACTTAATGCCTGTGCTCTTTCCTGCTCAGAGCAGGGGATCGGACTCAATGATCTAATAGGTGCCTCCTGGCCCTAGAAATCTATGAAATTTATTGCTACTGCCTGACTCTGATTCCAAGCACTGTCCCTTCCACTCTTATCTGCTACACCTTGATGTAATTGTTTGATCGTTAATGGGAAGCTGCCTGAAGGTTCTCAAACATGCCCTAGTACTTCCTTCACCAGTGGATCCCTTTCCACTAGACCCAAACCTGGTCCATCAGTCGATGGGCTCTCCTGCATGTGCCTCAAGGCACCAGTTGCCTTATGGGCTATCCACAGCTTCCAACCTTCCCTACAGCCATGCCCATGCCTCACAGGTGTTATGTAACATCACTCAAGTGGGACACTTGTTCCCAAAGCCACCAGGCCATCTCAGGCCTTTACTCCCTTGTAGGGCTTCAGCTTTCCCAGCTTTTGCCCCTCTGCTCTAGCTAGTCCCTTAGCCAAGACCCACTGTCCCAGACCTGGCTTCTGGGCTCCAGCCCTGTCAGTTGTCTCTCTGGGCATCTGGCCTTTGTCTCTCATGCTGGGCCCCTGGCCCCAGAATTTGACCTTCTGGGCTAGGAGTCCCTGACCGGGGTTCTTGCCCTACTCAGGCACTGGGAGCCTGGCCCTTTCTCCACTACTCTCGCTATTTGCCTCACCCCTGGCTGGGCTCAAGGCACTCACGTTCACTGCAGGTACAGCTGGGACCTCCAAACCTCTCCTGTAGTCCCAAACCCCAATCACAACAATAAGAAAGACCTCTCCCTGTAACTGAAACCTATCCTCACACTGGTTCCCAACATAGACCCCAGCAGCCTGGATGTATGTAACAAAGTTTCCCCCCTCTTGGTTATGTCATTAGATCTCTGGCTGAATGTAACCAAGCTTCTTCCCCTCTCATACTCGTTCTGACTTCCCTGTAGGTTGTAGGCATCTTGTTGCAGATCTCAGAGCTTTTCTAGTCAGCCAGGAAGCCCCCTTCAGCCTCCCTGCTCAAGAGCTCCTTCCCTTTCAGCCTGAAGAGCCAGACTGCCTGACTGGACTAAGGCACTGTCTTTGTGTGCCTCCTAAATCCTGCCCCATCTGGTCAAATGACCCTGCAGCTCCCAACCTCTTTGTGGTTGATGACCTGCCTACCTTCTCAGCTAGGGCTTAGCCAAGCATTCTGCAGTCCCTGGCTTCTGAATGGCCCATTTGTCTGCCTGGTGTAGTGATCCACTGCTCTGGTTCCGCTTCCTGGGCGAGTCATCCTCCAAGGGTTAGTCCTTATGTGCAGCTGGCCATTTGTCCACTTTCTGCCACCCATCTTATTGATAGCTATCTGGTCTCCTGGCTGCCAGGTCCACTACAGTCTGCCTATTCTCTGCAGTGGTTCCCTCACAGGCCACAGATGTTCCCCTTTTTTTTAACAAGCCGCTCCCTGCCTAGGCACCTGTGATTCCTGGCTGCCTGGACTCTCACATCGAGCCTTTATTTCACTACCGTAAATCCTCACTATAGCATTTTCTCCCCTTAAAGTGATAGGAACCCTAGGTCTACTGTCACAATTTCACTCTGGTATATTTCAGATGTATACTTGAAGCATACTCTGTTTTGCAGATGAGTCTTGTAGCACCAGATGTTGAGGTTGCTCATATTCCCAACTTGCAGTATATAATCCCTGTCATAGCTAGAAGGTGTATTGCTTGAATCTTGGCCTTGGCCATTTTTTGCTGAGAAACAAATTAATGTTAGTTGCAGTCCTTAAATTTAGAGCTACTTTCAGTTTCCACTTTAACATTTCATGCTTTTACAGACAGCAGCAAAAAAACTATCATACATCTAAAAACCTTTAAAGACTTCAGAAGTACTCTAAAACAGTGCATTGTTTTGGTAGTTAATCTTAACATTGGAAAACTGTCTTATGTTCAGATTTTAACCAAAATAAAAAACATTTAAGTTATCCTTTAAGTGGTACCTTCTAAATAACTAAAGGAAAATATAATAATCAGAGTTTATCATTGTTAGTTTCCATTCTTTCCATGGATAAATTAGGGTCTTAAGATAAAACTCTTATGATTTCTTGAACTGTTACACCAACTTTACAGCACAAGTTGAGCATGTCAGACATCTACTTGTTTTAGTTCTTATCCTTAATTTATTTGGCTCCTTCAACAATTATGTGGTTATGCCTAGCCCACACTGTAAGTGAATTTGTTTCACATTAGGCCAGAAACTATTCCTAGAGATTACAGCTGCCATTGAGGCTGCAGTTAGGGAAAACTTAAAGACTTAATTGATCAGTGACAGTCAGTCCTGACTAATTCAGGAGCTACACAGTCACTGTTAACCAAAGAGCTTACAGTTTTGCTATATTTTCCATTTGCATAGTTTAACAGAGATAATTATCCCTATAGTCAGCTTCATAAATATGTACCCATTGCAGGAAGGACATGGCCAAGGAATGAAGAAAGAAACATGTATGTTCAAGTTAATGCTGCTCTCCCTCTCTAGTCTTAGGACGTGATTTAATTGTGCCCCAACTGCAGTACAGTACTGTAGTGCACACTCATTCTGCTAGTAGCAACCTGAAAACCACTTCTCTTAAGACTCAGAACCAAGCCTTCTAATTTCATCAAATTCCCTGTCCATCCTGGACAATCTTTTCTATAGTGAAACACTGAAGAGGACATTAACCAGAAATTTCTCAGTATTGAGTTTACAAAAGATAAAGACTTGTTCTCTCATTCTTAAAGCCATATTTTTCATTTTCCAAATATAATAATCTCACTAAATTTAGTGTCTCACTATGTTAGTCATTCACTTCTGTGTTAAGTGTTAAAGTTCTGTGAAGTTAAAGAACTCAACAACATCAAGGTGCTGTATGAAAAAGCTCAAGCTTCCCAGAAAGTGCACCTTCATGAAAGGACCTAGGTTTTCCTTTGAAGAAATAGAAGCAGAACAAAACAGTTTTTGTAGAGTTAAAGGTAATTTCTAAGTCAATATAAAAAATATCTGATGTGATTCATTGTTTCTGTCTTTAAAAAAAAGTGGACTCAGAGAGCTAACCTTTGGTCTTTGTCAGACAATAGATCATGCAATGACAGCATATAAAAACTTAGCATTTTATGTAGTTCAAGGCCTTATGAATGTCACTGCTACATCACTGCTACAAGTTTTTCCATCTCCCCTTATACAGCTGGAGTAAAGCTCAAGAAAGCAAGAAGCTACAAAACATAGAACAGCTGCTTAAACTACAGAATCTTTCTATTTTTTATTTTAAAAAGTCTCCTTTGAGATTTCCATTAGCAATTTGCATTGTTTGAAGGCTTGCTGAAATTCAGGCTTTTCATAGGTCTCCTGTTTACCCCCAGATCCAAGTCAACTTGAATAGTGGCTTTTCTTTCACATGCCTGGAAAAACCTCCTTCTGTAGCTAATGGAGCAATAATTAAAAGTTCCTTTCCTTATATCATAAACTCTACCTGAAACATAATACCTCACACCTTAACTCCTACAGACAAGCAGTATTTAGAAGAGAAAAGTTCCGTTTCACTAGGCCATCAATGACCACATTTAAGTAGTTCCTCTAGCTTCCTTCTTGGTTTGGCAGCTCGGTGGTACATGGGATTTATATAGCTCCCCATGCACAGGGACAAGTCAAAACCATGGTGCTGCCCAGCTGAATTGTACATGTGGGTTTATAGCTCCTGGCATACTGGGAGCCTGACACTGGGATGTCACAGCCTGATGCCAGGCTCCTGAATTTATTGGCAGCTGGGGCTGGGGACCTGTTTGGTTCCCAACACCAATTAACTATCAATTGATTGGCTTCATATTGCTGGTGCAGCAGG
>NW_005842218.1:1893330-1906208 GCF_000455745.1 Alligator sinensis
GGAATCTAATCCCTGATCCTAAAATTGCATGTCTTGCCATACACAAGGCATGGCAGGATACATGATTTTGGAGATCAAGAATTAGATCCCAACACATCTAAAAGTGATTGTCTGTCAGGGGTCTCTTCTCAGTTTTCCTACACTGCTGAAGCTGAAGACTCATTGGCACTATGATAAATGAAGGGCTCCCATTCATATCACCATCAAATAGCATTCAGAATCCTCATGACAGCTCAGGAAATGTACCTCCCAAAGCTCCCATGCACCACAGTGATAGCTCATCACCTGAATGAGAAAACCTACTGAGTTCCAGAATTTGTGGCTATTCCACAACCAGGACGTCCAGGTTGCTCAGTTCTTTGCCGGTATGCCCACAGGACTGTTGCAGAACTATAACTTCTAAGAACTCCCATTACTCCACATTTTCTATCATACTGGTTTTAGAAAACTTCCACTTCAAGCTGACCAGCCAGCTCCACAGCTACTAACTCCTTTAGCTTTCTACTTTATTTCTCATTAATATCTTCAGTCTGTTAAAGCAATCTCATTAAGAAGATAGCCCTTTCCCTCAAGATAAAGGATTCAGCTCTATTCTCTATAAGTTTACCAACCATCAAGCCTGGACCAAGCCACTAGTTTTCTAGTATTACAAGGTATCAAATCTGCACTATCAATGCAACAATTACCTCATGGAAGGAACACTGCATGACTAAGAGTAGAGTACTGTGTAATATTCAGCTATTGCCTCTTGCACGGTGTTCATCTTCTCTCCAATTATATCTACTAGGCAGCACTGAACAGAGGAAAACACAGCTGGTATATTCTTCAGACTGTATTTTTGAATGCTGGAGATAAATTCCCTTCCCATATATTTGTTTCACGAAATGTTCTTACAAATCAGATTAAGCACTAAGCATTTAAGTTTTCTGCAGGAGGAATGTAATTTTTATACTAATGAGCAATAATAGCTGTTCCAAGTCTCACTTGCTTAGCTGCCCAAGCTTCTCAGGTTCACATTAGCTCATCTGGAAAACTGTTAAATATAGTCTCCTAACTATGGAAGAGCAAAAAGATATGGAAAGGGACAGGAATGTTAGTCAGTGTTAAGATTAGCACATGCTAGTGATAAGTCACAAGTTTTGTGTTAATACCCTCCTTAACTTGCACTGCTCAGACAAGTGGCTAGAGGACTGGTGAGGAGGGGCATGGCCATGGGCTACAAGTCTGCTCCAAGCCTACCCCATCTGGTGATCCTCTAGCTACAGCTACAGGCCAGGAGGGAGAGGGGAACATAAGGAAACAGACCTCCTCTGCTCCTTGGGTTGCACCCCAGAGTGGTTTCCCCCTCCTTGTATGCTCCTGAACTCCCTGCAGCCTGCACCAGCCCTAGATCCAGCCCCAATAGCTGCCCGGTAGCTTTTTGCTCCCCTCTCCCCACCCCACCATTCCCCCTCAGTTGCAGGGCTTAAAGGAAGCTGGATCCAGGCACATAGGAGTGGTGGGGGCAGCAGTCTGGCAGTTCACTTTTCAACCCAGAGTGGTACAGTTCTGGAAGATAGCTAGTCCACCTGGGAGCTGTGCATCCTGGGATACTGGAGGATTACAAATCGGTGGCATTACCTCAGGTGAACAAGCAAGAAGTTAATTTAATGTGAACTAGCACAGCTCAAAGATAATTCCTGCCTGAAGCGGTATAATTTTACAAGGCCTAGAAGGCACTTAGCACTTATTAGCGAGCATAAATGTACGATCATTCAAGTTTTAAGTTCTCTTAACATGGTCTAATTGTAAAATGGATTCTCACTCTCAGAATAAATTTATAGACAAATGAATTTTCCAAGTGGCTGTATTTTACTTTGCAAATACTCTGCCAACATTCATGTCACCTTTAACCTTACAGGATCAGGTAATCCCACCCAAATACCTAATCAAGGTCTAACTAAATGGCCATTAGAGGTTGGACTGGGAAGTAAAGCCAAACCTAGACACCTTTCCATTTCTGTGGGGATTTCTTGCTTGGAGAGGTTTGACAATACTCTCCAAACCCAATCATTAAAACAGAATGAACCATCATTCATATTAAGTTTGCCTGTCTTCATACTTAACTTGAAATCTTCCTTTAATAAATCACAGCAATCTTCAGCATTATGAACAATCCAACAACATGCTCCTTAAAGCTAGTATTTAAGGGTAGTTGCTGACTGAGGTTCTTTGCTTTTCAAATCAAGTTTTCACCATTCCTGAGGTTCTTTGCAACTATGTCTTCAACTTCCTACAGATGAAGGCACAGTAGCCTTTCAGGATTGTTCCCTGTTTTGCTAGCTCTCATGCACATGCTCAATTAATGCTTTTGAACTCTGAGAGGAAGGGGAAACCCACTAAAGAGATTTAATTTTTACTGTAAAAACAAAATCTTCTACATAAGTTAAAGTAGCAGGAGATAACTGTCTATAATAAATAATATTATGGTGGCAGGACATCCACTTCAGTTAATCTAAGTAAAAATTACTTAATTAAAAAAAGCATTGAAAAAACTGCCTTTATATGTCAACATACAACATAAACTGTCTTACTGTATATTTTTTAAGATCTCAATGAATCCTAGTCAGCTACCATGTCAATCCTCTTTGTGCCTCAGTGTTTGTTAATTGTAAACAATGGGTCACTGTCTCAGACTGAGGAGAAACTAATGATTCCATAATCCATTATTGCCTATTCATTTCCCCTCAGAATCATTTGGCTAGAATTCATCTGCTCTTCCATCTGTGAAATATTTGTTTGACTGAATGGTGATTATGCAGTATGGTTTTACATTTCTTTGTCATTATTAAATACCTATTTTTAAAATCAGGTTTACTTATTAATACTATAGGCAGCACTTTAAATTTCATTCTGTGTCATTGTTGGTTTCCACCACTGAGAGATGTAGCATAAAGCGAAACCTAGAAACCACTGGCATTTTTACCCTTGGTTGCAGGCTTGGAGTGAGCATGTTATATCGGCCACATCATTTAATCTATATCAGCACTGTGTGCGTAACACTGGTAGTTCAACAGTACAAAGCAACATCAGTCAACAGTATTGACAGCCTTTAAGTACCAAATAAAACACATTTTATTTTCTAAAATTCAAAGTCATAATTTAAACACCTTAGGTTCCTATTTAACTACTTCTTTTTATAAGCATGTACTACTGTTATACATTTAACAGCAAAGTAGTGAGAACTGGCATCTGAAATTCCATCAGCTCTCTCTTCTACCAGCTTCAAAGCTTTATTTACCCAGCACTTGCTTCTGAGCATATGCAAGATATATCATAAATATGTTTTTGCCCTAACATAGGCTAGCAATAATTTTGCATGCAGCCCCTGGTTATGAATAACACTTTACTAGATGCTGTAACTCCAAATATGGATCTTTCATTTGGCTGTTTTGGCTTGTAAGTAGAAGTAAAGTTAAAGTTTGGGTTGCCTGAAAATTCCTAACCATCAGAAATCCACTGTTAGCAGCTAAAATGCTACAACTACAGTCAGATTCTAAGCGTGCTGACAGAAGTGACATTTGTCTTGCAATCAGCCCCCTGAAAGTGCTCTACAGCCATCCCGTGACAAAAGATAACAGCTGCAGAGCATTTTAAAAGTGGCTAATCACATGACAAATTAATCCTCTTGTAATGAGCTATCAGATGAAGGCAGTCCAAAGCAGAGCACCTTCATCAGTCTTATCTCAGTCCCTGTTAAGACCAGGGCTGGGCTGATGCACCCCAGCCCCACCCCTAGTGGAGTCTCCAGGAAGGGAAAGGGATGAGGGAGGGGGAGCATGCTGTGACAGGGGTTTGCCCAACCTGAGTGGGGGGAGGGGGGGGCAGGTGGATGGAGTCCCCCCTGCCTCACACCCCATTCCAGACCCCTCCCCTCCAGCTAAGAATGGGCAAACCCCAACTTGCAGCATGCTCCCCCTCTCCATCCCTGCTCCCTTCCTGCATCTGAACTGAGAGAGAGGTGGGGCTAGGGGAGTGAGACTGCAAGCAGGCAGCTCCTCCCCTGCTTTGGCTCCAAAATGGACCATGATCCCCACACCCACCAAATAGCAGACATCTGTTGCATCAGGGGGGAAGGGCCAGTAACTCATGGCACTTTCTCTGAAGCACCATGAGTTAGAGCAGGGAGCTGCACATCTATCAGTACCCTCGGAGTCATGTTTTTCCAACATCAAGGTATTTTCTAGAATACAACTAATACAACTTACATGTTTGTCCCTCCTCCAGTTGGTTCCTACTGTAACTAGCTCATCTTTTGCCACCTCTCATATTCAACTGTCTCCACTCATTTCCAAACAGAGCTTGCTGCCTGATTAGAGGTAGGATATTGCATTACTGTTCCAAATAATATTTAGTTGACACCAACTGCTTATTTAGTACTTATTCTACATTTAAGAGCAGCTTGAAACCATGTACAGACTATTAAGAGTTCAGTAGATACAACAGCTTAAATATATTTACTTTGAATTTGTTTCATTTCATCAGTAGTTCTCCAAGTGGGAATTTGCTATTTAATACTAGCAGAGCCCCTAACCATTCCAAAGCAGAAACGTGGCTTTGTTTTAGGCTCAGACATTGTCAGACTTTTGAAGGAAAAAAAAATCTCTCTTCCTTCAGGACAACATATTATCTTCCTTCCTACTGCAAGGTAAGTAATAAAACCTTGCATACTCATTTCTTCTGTCAGCATTGTTTTTCATAATAACCAGTTCCAACTAAGAGCTAATCTTATCAAAATCAAACTACTCATTATTTTTAGCTGAATTGTGCATTAGCTTTCAAGAGCAATTTAAAGCAGCTAAACTCATTTTATACTAGGTGTTCTTTGAGAGAAAATGAATAGTTATTAGGGGTGCAAATAGATTGTTTTGAAGTAAAGAGATGTAGTTACCTATGTTACTCTCAGATAGAAAGCAGGGTAGATTTGCACCTTACAGACAAACCAAAATAGATCATATATAGCACAAGCTTTTGTGAACAGTAAGTCTCAGCTCAGGAAAACTTGTGCCCCCCCAACCACACACGCACAGACTTTGGTTAGCCTGTAAGGTGCAAACTACCCTGTCTTCTGTGTTCAAGTAGCCACAGGGCCCTGACTTACTGAAATAAGTATTTTACTATTTCTCTCATGCCATCTTTAAGTTTACAAATAGAACAAGCTAAAACCCCAGAAGATTTAGCCTTTTCTGAGCAATATTATTTTGTATGTGCATAAACCAAAATTTAAGTATATTACTTCCAGCATGGTTTTTTTCGTAGTATAACCTCAACGTTTAAAATTCACACTCTTAGTGAGGATTCTACTAGAACATGGTATTATAAGTCAGTTTCTAACATATGCTATGATGATTGTGTGCTCTGCAGTCTGGGTCTTAAACTTGATTGGACCTGAGGATGTGGGGAGCTTTCTGCCGGAGTACAGGGATGCTTTTACCATGATTCCAACTCCACTCTTCTTTTCTTCCATCTTTCTGTGGTGAGGTTCCTGTCTTTTTAAATTATAAACCAAAACAGAAATTCCCCTGGAAAGTGTAATGAGTGTGTTAAACCAAAGGTAAATATTCTTCAGGAAAACTCTGAGCAATTGCCAAACCTAAGTAGAGCTTAGTCACTGCATGAGCAGACCTGTACTTCGGTATCTGACTGATAGCAACAGAATTTTCATTAATTAAGTACAAGAAAATTAAGGAACACAGGTGAACAAGAACCCTTCAATCATGTTTAAAGAAAGAGGCAAGTTGAAGTCTTGACTTTGTGAAAGCCACCTTTTATGATTAATGAAAGTTATTAAAAATTAAGATTAGATGAAGCCTGGACTTCAGCACCTACGCAGAGACAATCCCAGACATTCACTCCTACTCCACTTGTATTTCAAGGGCACACTAAAGAAGCAACTTTTTCTGAGCTCATAAAATAGGGCAATGAAGAGTCACATGTTTACCTCAGTAACATTAACCAGAGAAGTTATAAACTTGCTGTAACTTTTACTCCATTTACACCTTTTGATTGTGATGGTACAACTTTAAAGCTGGAGCCTGAACTGATTCAATCTTTCCAAGTTAGTCTAACCTGGCTAGATTGAATCAGTTTGCAACTGACAGACATTCCCTCTGGACTGAGGAAGTGCAGATACATGCCTGCAGCTGCCCAAGCCAGGAGCCGGAGGGTGCTAGAGCACACCCTTGGCTGCAGGTAAACTGTGCTGGGCGGGGGGAGGTGTGGCCAGCCCTGGCAGTAGCCTGCAGTGAACTGGTCAGGGAGGGGGCAGAATTCACCGCTCCCTGTCCCATAGACCTGAGCCAGGGTCTGCCTGGCACTGCCCGCTCACTGCTGCAGCAGTGGGGCATGGCCAGAGGCTGGCCAGCATGGCTCACTAAGGCAGAGGGAACAGGGAGGGTAGTTATTCCCCCCTCTGACCCTGGAAGACCAGGGTCTGCCAGCCCCAACTACCATTGTCACTTGCTGCCTATGCAGGGCAAGCAGTGGGATGTGCCCCTCCTGCCCACTCCACCAGATGCTGGAGGGAGGGAGAAATAACTCCCCTCTTTGCTCCCCCCCCCCCCCCCCCAGGGCCTCCGCAGGCCAATCTCTGGTCATGCCCTTGCCCTGCTGCT
The DNA here is from genome assembly GCF_000455745.1 of Alligator sinensis. Lineage (NCBI taxonomy): Eukaryota > Metazoa > Chordata > Crocodylia > Alligatoridae > Alligator > Alligator sinensis. The sequence continues at coordinate 1,899,984 of NW_005842218.1, forward strand.
GGAGTGGCGAGGGGGCAGGGCCCTTGATGAGGGCAGCACCACCTGTCATGGTGTCTGGAGAGTGCAAGACTCTTCCTGGTGGGAGGATCATGAGCAGAGGTCAGAGCTTCCATGGACTGCATGAGGTGAGTGGCAGCACTGGGACTCAGAGGGGGGCATAGCGTCCCCAAACCCCCCAGGCCCGGCGCCAGTCTGACAGCTTTCCCTGGCCCACACCCACCATGCAGTCCCCCCACCAGGAAGAGGCTTGCACTCCAGGATACCCTGACAGGGGCTGCTGCCCTCATCATGGACACTCCCCACTTGTCACTCCATCAGCAGGGTTGAGGCACAGACAGAGCCCATCCAGCTTGGCCCATTAGGTGAGCGGGTAGGGAAGGGGGTTATTCTCCACTCTGCCCCTGGGGAACTGCAGGGAGGTCTTCCCACCCCGACTGCTGCTGCTGCTCACTCCATGCATAGGGTGAGCCACAGAATGAGCCCCCTCTGCCACACAAGGGGGAGGGAGGAATAGCCAGGCCCCCAACCTAGCCTGTCCTTGCTCCGGCTAGGGATCAGAGGGGCAGGACCAGTCCTGCTCCTCTGGAGCAGAGAGCACAGCCCAAAGAGCATGCTAGGTTATTAGGGGACTCTGGATTAACTTAAATGAGGAATGGGTCTGGGACAGAAGTTGCATAAACTGGTTTGAGCTCAATCAGTTAATTCTGATACATTCAGCCACATTTATTTCAAACCAGTTCCAGCCATTTTGAAACTGGTTTATGTGCACTAAACTTATGTTCTGTTACAGGTTTAAACCAGTTTCTGATCACTTAAACTGGTTTATGTGTAATGTCTGTCGCTAGCCTAAGGATTAGGCTGTCACTCAGCTCCCCTCCAGGCAGTGATGTACTGTGGGTCTTCTGCACCTGGTGGCCAATGCCTGTGTTTGTGCCCCTGCATAGCAGGGATGATCTGAGCAGGGTGCAGAGCTCCTTCTGCCCCACAGTACTTCCATGGGGAAACTGACAACACAGCATGCCAGGGGAGGGGCAGCTGAAATTTCCGTCCATAACAGGTAAAGAAGTGGACAACCCATCGGGCAGGAGGATGGACCGCACACCAAACACGGGAGGTGCTGCGGCCTCTCGGCCCAGCCGGTGCCCCCTCCCAGGCCAGTGCCTGGGGGCCATGGCTCCCTCCCACCCCCAAACCTCTGTTGCTGTGCCACTGCCTCCAGGATATCACTGTTACACATAGCTAGAGATTGGTAAAGTTTGAGAGAGAGCTGAAAAAGGAGTCTAATGCATAGCTGCCTGGGTGCTGTTGGCATGAATAAAGAAACCTCTTTGTTCAAGTGGCTCCTGATGCTGTAAACTGAATTCACAGCACAACACTAGCCACAAATACCTGCTGCAGAGTGGGAACCCCAAATACTTCTCCTTTTTGTCTCCCTTGCCCAACTAAGCAAAAGTGAAGGTCCACCACCATATGTTCTGTTCCTGTTGTATTCCTTCTGCTTTCTCCCAAATTATCATTTTTTTAGACATTTGGCTTAGTCAATGTGGTTGAAATTTTAACTAAGTTTAGCAGGTAGATCTGCCATTATTATTAGCGATCCCTCAAAGTCAAAGATGATCACTCACACTGGTCCAACAAACGGTTGTAGATGAGTCTGTTGATGGCTAAGAAGGCTGATCCTAGAGCCACAGACTCTCTGGTAGACACCACAGGTGGTGGTTAAAGGGAGGGTCAGACCACAGATTTCTTGGTCTTGTTTCCTTTACTTCCATTTCTGTTGTTTTTCTGCCTCCAAGGTGAGATGGTTTTCCTCCAAGTAAGACGTACCTTTTCTCACAAGCTGTCACCATGCAGCCGTCTCGGTCTAGTTTTTCCCAATTTGTTGTGTCAATGCCCTATTTAATGTTCACCTTAAGGGTGTCCTTGAAGCATTTCCTTTGGCCCCTGTGTGATCTCTGTCCTTGCCTGACTTGGAAATATAGTAGTTGTTTTGGTAAATTTATATCAGGCATGTGCACACAATGCCCTCTCCACTGCAGCTCATGTTGAATAATCAGCACTTCCATGCTGGTGGTGTTAGCATTGGTGAGGACACTAGTATCTGTCCAATGAACATCTCACTTCCTGCCAAGAATTTTCCAGAGGTAGTACTAGTGAAGGCATTCCAGGCTTTTCAGGTGGTCCTTGTAGGTCACCCAAGCCTCACAGCCATACAGAAGTGGTGAGTCCTGGGGAGAAAAGCCCTGGGACTCACCACTCCTGCAGCAGCCTCAGGGCTTCAGGGGACTCGTGCATGGTATGGGGCAGTGGAGGGCAGTGGGGATTGCCCCCCATTGGCAGGAATGGTGAGTCCAGGTGTTTTTCTCATTTTTTTTTTTTAAGGGGCTGGAGCTGTGGCGGGCAGGGAAGCCATGGGTGGGGAGTGGGGCAGCAGGGGGGTTAGGGGGCTTGTGGCAGAGACCCCCATGCAGCATGGGGCAGTGGGGATTGCCCCCCTACCCGGCAGCACCCAATGAGTTGGGGCTTTTTTTTTTTTAACAAATGCCGGGAGCTGGGGCGGGCAGGGCAGCCATTGCCGGACTGGGGGGGGGATGACCCTGACTGATTCAGAGATTTGGCAGCAGCTGGATCTCTGAATCACATTCAGCCAAATCAATTCAGGACAGTGATTCGAATCACCAAATCGAATCACTGTCCCCTCAAATCAGCCGAATCCAAAACGAATACTAGCCTCTGCACACAGGCCTACTAATCAATGCATTCTAATCCCATATTTGAGGTTAGAGTTTGTCACCAATATACAGGATTTTGTTGTTTTGTTTGAAGAGTTTAGTAACTCCTGGACTGGAAGCCTAACAACAACAAACATGCCTTGTTTCTTAAAATAACTATAGATGTGTAGCTTTTTATCCATTTCTTTTCCTTCACATAAATTACATCTTTAAAAATAAACTGTTTTGCATTCTCGCTCTCTAGATCATCCCAACCTATTAACACCACAGATCTTCATGTGCAAACTGTAATTCTGTAACCTCTCACTGGGTTCTGTAGGAACTTCTGTAGGAACTGTAAATATTTTACATAAAATACCACTTGAAATTAATAATGTTTATCTTCACCCTTCAAACAGAACATTAAACCATATTACCAGCTCCTTTTTTTTTTTGCAACTACTGTCACCATGTGCAAGCAAGCCACTGAATATAAAAAAGTTCCTCAACAGCATCCTTTTTGACTGAATTTTAGTAAAAGTTAACCAATATCATGGTACAGGATTTTTTTCACCCACTAACTTCCTAGAAATTCAGGGGGGAAAGAAACACAAAGCAAAGCAAATAGAGGACAAATTTACGAATATCATGCATGTCATGTTCATACATCTGATTTACAAGAGACTTGTCCCTCATGTAACTAACAACTTAGCAGGATTGTAAGCCCATTTGATTATTGCTTACATACTGTAATTCTATGAGCAAAAATTCTGCCATCTTTTCTGAATCATGGCTTGTGAGTCACCTCTTTCAATTCAGACTCTGAAATAAAAAGCACTTAGTTATGCTAGATGCCATCAAGGAAGAGAAATGCAAACAAAAAAAAGTTAAATCACAACTTTTATACTTCACTCTCAGTACACAATCATTATCTCAATAAATTAAGCAAGATAAAACAAAAGCATTTCTCAGTCCACTGTACCAAACAACATGCACTACCAATTCAAGCCATACCATTTCAATGAACAAAAAAACTAAAACAAAGTAAAAAAAATAACAAACACTATCCACTGAAAACCTTATCTTCTACAACATGGGTGGCCAACCTGCCATACAGATGCCACTTGCCTCCATCTATGGCATGCAGGAGATCAAAGAGGAGATAGGTAGGAAATTAGCAGATGGGTCAGAAAACTGAAAGCAAAGCAGCAGATCAGACAGAGAGCAAAGGGCTGGGAGCAGAAAGCAAAGCAGTATATCAGGTAGGAAATAGAAAACAGAGCAGCAGACTGGGCAGGGGAAGAGGATCAGTGAGTCAGCTGGAAAGGGTGCAGGGCTAATTTGTGGCACATCTGCAAAAAAGTTTGGCCCCCACTCTCCTACAAATTGTAAGAAGAGTACATCTCATGAACACCATCAGCTACTTAATTACATGCTACCCTCGCTTTATGCTATACATTAGGGCTGTGTGAAATGTTGCCACCTGTTTCATTTTGACACTGTTTCAACTCATTTCAAGGTTGAAACAGCAAAATCGAAATGAAGCAAAGGCCATCAAAATAGGCTCAAAACAAAATGAGGCTAGTCAAAACACTGACTTCCCATCCCTGGCGCAAGATCCAGCAAGAGACCGGAAGTCAGCCCAGCTGGGTTGACTTCCCATCCCCCACACTAGTCCCTCACACCCCCCTCAGCTCTTCTTAGCCTACCTACACAGCAGCGTTAATGATTCCATGTGGAAATCATCCTACTAATTGATAAGCTGAACATTTCCTCCTGGGTAGGAGCATACCTCTACCTGTCTCCCTTGCAAAAAAAAAAGGAGGAAGGGGCTTCTATGCCACAAAGAATTATAAGAATCCACACAGTTCCTATACAGGCAATCCCCACTTAACACTATTTTGCTTAGCGTTATTTTGCTATAACACTCATTTGAAATTGATACCTGATCTCACTTAGCACTCAGCGAGTTTCATCATAATGCTGATGGTCACCATCTTGAATCATTAAAAACAATTGTGGTCACCATCTTGGGTCATCAAATACTTTTGTTCTTGCTTAACACTCGTTTCACTTAACACTCGTTTTTTCAGGAACCAATTAAGAGCACTGGGGTTGCCTGTAATGTAAATTTAACCTACAAGAACCATTCATATTTTCACACCAGAATATCTAACTATCATCTCACTTTCTGCTGTCAGCAAAGGATAAATAATGGTAAATTATTTTTAAAGTCTATATGTTAGTACTAACTCACATTTACCTTTTATAGTCCTCTAATGATACTTTACAGAGTATAAGATGGTGGTTTTAACTATTTAAAAGCAAATGTATTTTACAATGCCTTGTGACTCATTTTATCTGATTATCTTTAAAGTGTGAGACCATTAGGGTCCTAAAAAATTGCTGTTTTCACACATACTTCTGTTACTAGCAACCATATCTTGATCCTGCAAGAATTTACAGACCTTCAACCTTTGTGCACATGAAGAACTCCATCGGGTCATTCCATTTAAAAAAATATATATGTTTTTGGTGACTGTTTTGGGGTCTTTATTTTTGCAAATTAAACATATGAAAGTAAGTTAAGCACAGTCTTGCAAATGCATATGCAGCTGCATAACTTGATACATAAAATTAGTAATTGTGCAGTGTCAAATGAGGAGCAGTGCATGTTTACATGATACTAATTAGGCAGGTAGTAGTGTTTAGGTATGACGGGGACATTGTTTGGTTCAGTCATGTTAAAAGTCAAACAAACAGGGGTTGGGAAAGCTAGAACACATTTGTGTCGAGTCCCATGCCATGTCTGTCTGCCTGCCTGTCTGTCTCTAAGTGAGTTTCTAAGATCTTTCCAGCTCTCATCTGGTTTCACTTTATTTTTTTTTATTAGGTAAACTCATCACTTCTTCCAAGAAATGGTATGCTCTGGAAGCACACAAGTACATACAGATACATAGTGAACATTACACAACCTATTTATCAAAAATAAACATGCTCTAAAAAAATCTCTTTTCAGTGAATTCTAATGGTATGTGTCTGGAACAGGAAATGATACTTATGTTAAGGGATACAACATTGCTCAAGCTCATATTTTCAAATGAAGAGGATGTCACTTGTTCTTTTGGGACATTTTACTCATTTTTATGTTTTTTGTGTTGTTATTCTCTATGTAAATTATATATTTCCCCTCCTCTCTTTCCCCCTCCCCCAGCTTATATACGCAACTGGAAATGTGCATGAACAAAATTTCCTCAGCAGATAAATCTTACACTATTTATTCCATATCACTTGATCTACAATGCCAATTAATCCACCTGCCATTTAGATTGCATGGCAAAGGAATAAATGCTCTCATTTTATCGCTACAAAAACATTATGTTCAAACTGACTTAACAAATAGAAATAAGTTTGTTTGTCACCAGTGTAAAAACCATACCAGTATTTGACTTCAGCTCAGATGATACATGCTTATGCAGCAATGAGGCCTTGGATTAGAAAGGAAGTACATAGG
>NW_005842218.1:1906218-1933302 GCF_000455745.1 Alligator sinensis
TTTACATATAATTATAGAAGTATTTCATTCATATTCATATATATATATATATATACATGGATTTACTCAGATTAAGTGCTATATATATTCATCTGAGTGAATCCAAATGCCTTAAAGAGGAAGGCAAACAACCTATTCCTCATTTTACATATGGGCAAACTGAGGCACCAAACAGAACATGTTTTACCCCAACTCACCCCACAAGCCAGTGGCACTATTGATTATATTGCATCACTAAAAAAGATGCAAAATGAAGCCAAAGCCATTAAGCCAATGACAGGACTGGGAGGAGAAAAAAAGAAGAAGGAGAAAGAAAATGCAGGAAGAAACTAGGCATAGAGACTTAATAGTTTAAGAGAGATTAATAGTTAAAACCATCTGAACAATGCCTCATTCTAAGAGGTTAAGGTTAAGGGGAAAAAGAAGTGGTTCAGCTCAAAAGAAATTATTTTGGAAAAAATGGGCACCAACACCAATTATCTTGAATCCCTCCAGCACTGCCCAAACATGACAGCACATCAATGCCCCTTTTTCCAGGCACAGTACAATCCTTATAGTCTCCTGTCCCTCTCAGAGTCCCCTCTTGATTCACTTGCCACCATGATGCTAATTCAGTGAGAAGGCTTGTTCACAGGGGTGGATCACCTTTCATGATCAAGCCTCCTCAGGGTGCTTTTTTGTGGGAAACCTCCTATGGCTTCTTAACAGCCAGCCTGCCCTTCACACTCTCTTACAATTTGTTATTCAATTTCTGCTGAATCCTTCCCAGCCCCAGCCTTTCCTGAGGCCCCTTTACTGTCCTACTAATAACCTTACAGTATACCAGCCACTTAATCTTACTCTGGTTTCTATCCACTCAGGTCTGCTCACTAACTAAAGTGAATTACTCCTCCTCTTCACTGGTGGGGCCCTTCTCCTATATCCCTATAAAGGTGGGGTCTCCCAGTCTGTGGTGTCTATTAAAGGGCCATTCCCTAGGGCTGTGCAAAGCTTCGGTCCCTGATTTGATTCAGCAGAGATTTGGGCCAATTTGGTAGCTAAGTCTCCAAATCAAATCAAATCAAATCAGGAGACCCTTTAATCTCTCTGAATCAGTTCAGAGAAATTCAGAAAGATTTGGTGATTTGGACATAGACAAAGCTTTAAATGTTTTTTCTACATACCTCAAGGTAGCAAGTGACTCGTGAATGCTGAGATGCTGGGGCAGATGGAGCATCCCACAGGAGTGCGCGCTCGGCAGCAAACCCGGAAGTGGACCCAAAGCACTTCCAGTCCACTTCTGGTTCTACCAGGGAGCACACTGGGGGGGGACCTCACATCCCCTGGCTCAGCAACTGGTGCCTCCTGGGTATGGGAGGGCAGCTGGGGTCCCCCTGTGGCCGATCACCGAGCTAGGAAGGCACAAGCCCCCCTCCCCACATGCTTGGTGGTGGACCTGGAAGTACTTCCAGTCCACTTCCAGGTTCACTGCCGAGCAAGCGGTCCCCTCCCCCTGACCCCCCACCCCACTCCTGTGGGACTCTCCATCTGCCCCACGATCACAGCATTCACAAGCCATGCCTGGTACCTTGAGGTATGTAGAAAAAATATTTAAAGCTGTGTCTATGGCCGAATTGCTGATTCTCCGAAACGCCGACTCTCTCAGCATCGAATCTTCAGATTTGGATTCAATCAAATCAAATCAGGGACAGTGATCTGAATCAATTAATCATATCACTGTCCCCGATTTGGGCCAAATCCGAATCGAATATGGCCCATTTCACACACCCCTACTTTCTATCTTGTAAAAACAACCGAAGGGGACCTTGTTACACCAAGTACACATAACTTTTTCTTACGCATCTGGATTCACACCAATAGAATCTCCTAAGACACTGAAGTCTCTTGCCATGGCCAGAAAGATATTCTTCCTGTACATGGACAGATCCTTCAATTTTTACTTTTGTTCTCTTCTGACTTTGTATGACCACTATTATTTAACTTCACTCTATTTCCTTTACAATGCTCAAAGGAACTCTTTTAAATCCTGTATGTTGAGGATACCTGTGCTTTAGTTAAGACTGGTCTGGAGTCCAAGAGTGGTGCAGTGTTTGTGTGTCTAACACACAGGGTAGAGAAGCCATTGATCTGCACTCCAGTGCTGATGTCCTCTCTGGGCTGTTGTAGCAATCAGGGTTAACTACAGCATAGGCAGGTGCACCCTTTGCTTGGAGTTCACTGGAAATGTATCAGTGTACCATTAAGCCTATTTGATATGCATTGGGGCAGTGGGCTATTGCCTAGCAAGTAAAGCTAAAAGACCACTTTAATCTGGGGCGGGAGTTTACTAAATGCACATCACATGATTATGGGGGACAACTAAGAAGAAAATAAGGATGGGAGTGAAGGTCACAAGTTCAAAACAAGTGTACCAAGGGGGCACACCAAGCAGAATACATTGGATAATACCCACTGGCCCTCAAATGAATCCAAGGAGCCAGTGGACCCTATTCAGTGAAACCCTATCCTGAGACATGAGCAGACCAGTGATAGGAAAATGGCCCTACCGTTTTTGGCGGTCCCCCTGGCCAAACTGTGTCCATTAGGTTAGGTGTGCAAACTCCATGGCCAGAGATGTCCCTGTGTCAAGGTAATACCCTGAAGGGAAGCCTATGGAAGCATTACAGCCAAATAAAGTCAATATAGCAAAGCAATCAGAGGCAACTGTAAGCTGAACTCTCTAAGTTCTTTTTACACTTGTTGCCTGCAGTATTATAGTTTGTATAGAATGTAGAGAGGTACAAAGAAATACTGCAGACCCTGAAATATAGTTGGATATTTATCTTAAATATGGTACGTTAATTTGATCCCACATATATTGCTATCAGCTTTTCTGTCAAATGAGTGAAATGTTCATGGCCTTTCTGCTAATGTGTAAGAATTCACTCTCAGCAAGGAGTGGCACAAATGCTTTTCTTATCAGATTCCTATGGAAAATCCTCAATACTAAATCAGAGGTAATAAAGTTCAAACTATTCCACAACTGGAACCATGTCAGAACATCTGGCTTCTGCATCACTGTCCCCTGATCTAGCCTAGGTGATCCATCAGACTGGCATACTAGTTTCTGTAGCTAATGGCACACATGGGCATAATGTGCTTCGAATAGCATCTAACATCCTTCAACTCCCCCAACCAAATAACCAGGCACCCAAATACAGCTGACTCACCTATGGGAGACCTTAGGAACTGCCTTAGTCACCTCTGGCAGCTCTCACCCAACCCCTTGATGTAGTCATGCATTAATTAAAACTATAGGGTGGATGTCTTTTGTCTATATGACCTTATTGAAATATAAAAACCCAGCCTGGTTGTGACTTTTTCACAAGTCTGTATTCCAAGCAATTAATCTGGGGATATTTTTACATTGTAGCAAGTTGTGGGCTTTTGTCCTGCACCATCAATCATTTTCCAATCATCATCTGAAGAGATAGCCTGTGTGAGGCTCCTAGGCAGATACAGCTGTCAGAAAAAAATAATAATAAATAATCTCACAAATAAATGCACTTCCCAGATTACCAAAATAGCTAAAAGAACTCCAGGAACTTACAAGGTTTATATTGACCAGGCAGGTATAAGATACAAATCTGAAAACAATTTAATGTAATTTATGCTGTAAGAAGTGTCCAATTCAATTTTGAAAACTGGTTGACAGATACAATCTATTTGTCAAAATGTATTGGCAATTGGAAGCCTCGTGTAACAGGATATCTCAGTTTGGACTTAAGCTCACTTTGTTCTTATCAAAACTGATTTATCAGCTCACATCAAGGAAGTCTCTGATACACTTTGGAATAACGTGTTGTCTTTGTCTTTCAGCCTGAGAACATATGGTGCACCACACCATTCCAAGATGAAAACATGTTTCACTGCTGTATGTCAATAATAACCCATCTGTTTGTTAGAAGAATGTGGCAAAGAGATTACTCAATCCAAGACATTATTTTATTGAAAGCTTGGTTTAGGAAATGTTGTGTTATAAAATGATGGGAGATGCACAAACAAGTCAATGAATAGCTCAAACTCTTGTCACATAGCACCCCCTCAGAAGAGAGGAGAATGACAAGGTTTTATATTTTCTGTCTTACAGCGGGGAAGAGAGCTATTTACAGCATTGTTCATAAATTCAGCCAAGAGTTCTTTTCACATTACCTCTTCACTCTGAAGAGTAAACATCAGCATTACCAGACACCAGTATTGTCTTAGTTCTATTTCTTTTAGCAGGGTCTCCAACGAGGCATCTCCTAATCTTGGAGTGAGGTTCCTTGGATCTTCAGGGCATTCTCATTTACCTTAGAGCTCTGTAGAATGCATTACAAAATGTTTTGCTGCCAACCCATTGGAAAAGCACCTTACTGTAGAAGAAGAAGGAGGGCCTATATTCTTTCACCCATATGCTGTCTCATTGCCACAGCCATATCGTTCCACTTAACATTCCTCTTTTTCCTATGGAAAAGAGTTTCTTTCACAAGTTCACCTCAACCAAAGTTTCATGTACACTAGGAAAAGGCAGCCAGTATACCTACAGTAATATAGCTTCATGGGTAAAGCACACTAGCAAAGAGCTGATAGCAGCAAAAAAGTTCTTGAGCTACTATAGCTCCAATTCCCCAAAGGAAACAAGCTATATCAGACAATGGATTTTTTCTAGTATAATTTTGCCTACACTGGGACTCATGGCAGCATTGTTCTTTTGGCCAGAGATGTATTTCTTTTTCACACTGTGAAATAGCTTTGCCAGTGCAGACAAGGACATTAGCACTGAATAGTGCAGGGACATTAAGAGGAGTTGAGCATGTGAACAGCAGAAAGTCAGTGTTCTCAAGGATTCATGACATGAATGCAATTAATACAGGAGGATAGGCAAAGGAATGTTGTGCAGACTGAGAATAGAAATAATAGCCAAATTCTACCTAACATCTCATTTGACCAATTCTGCCTACAGCATTGCTTTTAGGAATCTGTGCATCAGCACCACATCACTATTGACAAATCAAAGGAACAGACAACAGGGAGAGAATAGCAGTAAAGTTATTAAGGACCTGTAGGCTTTAATATAGGAGGCAAGATTAAATAAACTACAGTAAATAGCAATGTGACACACACACACATTTGGGGTTGTGTGTGGTAAAGTGTGTTCTGGTTTCAGGTTGCTGTGTATCTTGTTTGTGCTGTATATTGTGCCTTTTCTGGGACTGGAAGGGGATCACATCCCCTCTCCCTCATTGTGTTCAGACCATTACCTTAAGATTCCCTCCAAGGGACCTGTGGAACCAGTTTGGTGTCTCTGGCCACTTCACCAGGAGTGCTGACCACCTTTAAACTGATTTCTCCATTAGCAGTGTTCAAATGATGCTGCCTCTGACTGGGACCAAAAGAAGATGTCAGAAAAGTAATTTAAGGTTCAGGCCACCTGGAGTGACTCTCTTTTCTGCTCCTGGGCAGCATTCCCTCTAAGCTATGCGGCATGTGCGGCTGAGCAGGCGAGCTTATGCTGCGCTGCCAGGCACGCCTGTGCAGCCACGCACACCGCGCAGCTTAGAGGGAATGCTGCTCCTGGGGTTGCTGAAACCTGAATTGGGGAGCCAAAAGAAATACCATGACCACCGAGGTGGCTTTCCTACTGGCTGGGGAAGACCACGAATGTGGCAGGGGGTAGTACCCTGACCAACGTAACGTTTATTTAGCCTCCCACTTTCACCTCCAGTGGGAAGATCATGGCTACACACTGACTTTATGGAAATGGGAGACTCCTCCCTAGCTTGCTGCTGTGGCCATATGGCTGAGGGCAAGTGAAACTTGGGGGCATCCAAACCCCAAGCCTCTGGGCTTGGGCCTGCATGTAGGATGCCCACCAAAGGATTTGGGAGCATCTGAAGCCTCAGGCAGGGGTGGAGGATGCTTGCTGGTAGCAGGACCACATATGGTTCTTGAATGACTCATGGATTGGAAATGATTTGGCTAATTTGACTTGGGACACAAACATTTTTCCTAAATATACCCCACAAATGCTGAATTGGGGAGCCAGAAAACCTGCTTCATGTGTGTGTGTGCGCGTGCGTGCGTGCGTGCGTATGCTAGGGAGACAGGGGTCTCCCACCCCTCCCCCCTTCACTGGAGAAGCAAACTGAAGCTATGTGAAGGGAAAGCCTCAGGTAGAGGAAGAGAAAGTCTGTCTCAGGGCTTGAGACCCCTGTTCTCTCCCTCTTCTTTCCCCTTTTGTTTTTCTGGTTTTTGAGTAGGATGATGCTATGGGGATGTATCAATTCCTGCAGCAAACTAGCCAAGGTTGGAGCCTAGCAGTTTTGCTGGTGCTCTCTGGGCCAGGGCTAAGAGCATAGCATATTTTAGTTGCTGTTGCAACTTCTTTTGGGTTCAACATACCTGTGTTGCTAAACCCCTACCTGTCTTGCTGGCAGTTTTGGCCATGTAGGCCTTGAGTGGGGTGATACCACGGTTGTATTATTCCTTAGTGTACACTGACTAGGAATGGGGTCCTGGCAGCTACTGGCCATGCAGGCCTTGAGTGGGATGATGTCATGAGTGTATTAATCCCTAGTGCAGACTGACCAGGAACAGGGTCCTGGCAGCTACTGGCCATGCAGGCCTTGAGTGGGATGATGTCATGAGTGTATTAATCCCTAGTGCAGACTGACCAGGAACAGGGTCCTGGCAGCTACTGGCCCCTTGCATTGGGAACTGTAGTGTCTCAGCATGGTGGTATAGCTGAGATTGGATGTCCAGGCTGCAGCCATAAGCCTGGGCCCTTATAGCTGTTTCAAAGATATTGCACTTTCAGCCCACCTTTGTAGGGCTGAACCCCAGCCTTAGGCTGGCTCGCAGATTTGAGCCAGGGTGAAGCTTTGGCACTTCTTGTTGTTTATCCAGGCCTCAGTGCTGTATGGACCTGGCCAGCTTTTTGCCAGCCACTCCAGACCCAGTGAAATAGGCTGGGGCCTTCTTTTGTCCCTTTAGCAGTTTATGCCCCAACCAAGTGGTGTGGTTGGGTGCTAGTTGTAGTTCAGGCCCAAGCCAAGATAGGCTTGTGCCCATCACCCCTTGTTGTTGTCTCATAGCTATTAGGTCTCTATGTAGCAGCATAGCTGAGAATAAATGTCCAGGCTGCAGCCAAATAGGCCTGGCACTCAGTTGTTGCATGTTTAGGGCCTGGTGCAGAACACACCTGAGTTCCCCTTTTATTGTTTTATAATTGTTGCATCTCAGCATAGCTGTATTGCTGAGCCTTGCTGTACATTTGCTACATGTCTGGGCCTGACCTGGGGCATAGCATGTTTTGGATCTACCACATGTTGTTGCTTTTGTAGCCCTGTCTCCTGACCAAGCAGCGTGGTTGACACTGGTTGCAGTTCAGGCTCTTTTGCTGTTTGGCTGCCTTGCCTTTGAGTTCTCTTGCAGTCTCCTGCCCCAGCAGAGCTGGGATTCAGACTAGAAACTTTGGGGTGCGATATGCTGATGAAAGTTGCTGCAGTTAACTCCTCAAAGCCACCACACGGAAGTGGAGATCACTGCTACAGCTACACAGGGAGCACTGAGGGGCCCCTTGCAACACAGAAAAACCTGCACTCTCTAGCATTTCCCTGTGGTGCAGTGAACCCATGGAGCAGCTCATAGGACTCCCCGGCGTGGGCCCCCCTCACCAGCCCATTGCTGAAGGGCAAGTATGGGGGTGCAGGCCCCCAGAACTACCCACTGGGGAGCCCCCACGTCCCAGACTGCCTGGGTATGGGTAAAGCTTCCCCAAAAGGGTGTCACCTATAGACCTTGTTTTGTATTTTGTAGTGTTTTAAAATTATAATTAGTGTTTACTTTGTTTCATCTTTAATCTTTGTAAGAAATTTGGATTTTTTGCTTATACTGCTTGTGAAGGAATGGTTGTTGGTACACCCAAGTGATTCATTTATTGTTTCCCAGGTAGTCTGGGTGGGGGCTCAAGCCAAGGTAAAATATATTTAGCACCCCAAAATTGAACCCAGCCCTTGTTCCTACTGATAGGTGCTCAGCAGAAGGGTTACAGCAGTATCTAGAGGCTTAATAACCTTTCAAATGTTTAAATGCTGAAATTTGAAGTATGGAAAGGAATTATTAAGTGGTGTGATATACAATTAGGAGTAATGGCATGAAATTAAGAAAAGAAAAATTAAGATTGAAAACAAGGAAACACTTCCTGATGCTGCAACCCATAGGGTAGACTCTTAATAGGAAGCTCCATCGCTTGGAAAATGTAAAACTTGACTGAAGGAAGCACTAGTAAACAACAAATGCTAGCAAAGTGATAGATTCAGCAAGTCAGTAGATCTCTTAAACTTAGAACATTTACAAATTTTCAGATCAGTTAGCAGATACTGTCATTGCACTGCTCAATTTACCATTTCATAACATAGCAGAGCTCCCAGAGAATGCTGCCAGCCTACAGAAAATGATATTACTACCCCTCGCATATGCTGCATGGCCTTGTGGGTTGATCCACCATCTTTTACTTGATTTGCTAACATTGTGCACTTAAGAACTTGTTGGTTTCTTGCTTTATCTGGTACCATAAATCATCTCCAGTAGAGTTATGTTTTATTTTTAGCATGCCTGAGTCTGTATGTGAAGCATTTTAATACAATAATTTCTATGTAGCAGTGACCCTAGTGAAATAAGTGAATTTATATATATTTTATACCTAAACATTGAAACACTGGTAAGAGTTTATGAGCACAGTGATGAATTTATAATCTGAAGCCAAGTTATGGTATACTACTGTAATGAGGGTACATAATTCTTTCTGCAGGCTACAGACTGTCAATAGGCTGCTTCATAAAATAATGAATGTTTGTAGTAATAATTTCATGGGTTGACTGCAATTTAATAGCCTTTATTTCTAGTATAAGTTCATGAAGGATGTGTGCAGTAAACAGCTTGTTAAATGAAATATGTGCTGCTAGCAATCCCACTTAACTGAGCTTTTTCCTCCTTGCAATATAAAAAAGCAAGCCATTGCTGCTTTCTTTATTTGTGCAATTTAGTCAAGCTGTGTGTATGAATTAAATGCTGTATTTTTGCAAAGGGTTAACAGGATTTGTTACTCATCAATCAGGAATTATAATAAGAAAAGGGCTTTGGCATGATTCTGATCTTGTATCAGCTTTACATCAGCATAACCCTATTGATGTCAGTGAGGTTGTTCCAATTTACACCAACTTGAATTCAGATTCAAAACACTTTGCATTCCTCTTCTCTGTCTGTCTGTGTGAATATGTAGTGCTGAAAGGTGTCAGATTCCCAGCCCTAGGGATTAACTTTCTATTTATTCAGCAGAGACAAAAGAAGCAGTAGCAGTTCAGTCTTCCCACACAGAGCCCTACCAATGTGACTCAGTCCTGACCTGCCTCTAGGGCAGAGAGGATAATTCATTCTCCATGCCTGCCTAAGCAGTCTTTAGCCTCTCCAAGCAGCATGAGAAGAGTGTGAATTAGTGCTGTTTGCAACATGGTCACCTATCCACTGGAAAATGGAGTAAGACCACAAACAGCTCTCAGTTATGACTTCTGACCACAACTAACCTGAATTGATTTTAAACTAGTGACTTAAAGGACGAAATCTCTCTATTCTATAACCAGTCTGTTCAGACATCTAATACAAAATAAAACATTTTCAGTTATAAATGTAAAATAAAGAATAAAGTAGCACAGGAAATCAGTCATCAGTAAGGCATGTTTCCCCAAAGGCTTGCACATCAGATAGTCAGATATACATTATCAAGGTGAATACTTTGAGTCCTAGCAGTGCTCTATACCTATTTTACATGCACTGGGTATGCATGTAAAATGACTGCTCAGACTCCAAGGCAGTGTGGTACATCAGGACTTAATAGTTTATTAGTTAATTACATTGGAGAATATCAAAATTATTTTGACATCCAGAGCTGGTGAGATAAAACCAGATATTGATTTAAGAAAACTCTCTACCATTGCTGCAGACTTACACTTCTTAAGGGGGAAAAGAAATCCAGCACACTAGTAAATGACTGTAATAAGATGATAGTAATGCATAGAAGTGCTTTCCTGGGTTCCAATGCAATGCTTTGAACAAGTCATTTGTGCTTTGCATGCCTCATTATTCCCTCCTTTTGTAAAAGGAGGATAAAAGTACTTCTCTTTGAAAAGTGTGTTAAGCGCTTCAGATAAAAGTAGTTAGATAAGTGCAAGTTATTTTAATTATTCATTTATATTAAGAATAATGTCCATTTTTTATTACATGCTTTGCTTTGGTCCAAGGAATGTGTCTTGTTTGCGATTCAAAGTTTACCCGGATTTTAATGTAATATATGCTCCTCTGTGTGAGGAAATTATCAGAATCTGTGGTAGATTTGAACTGTATGCAACCTTTGGTCAGTAAATTGTAGTAAGCTGCATTATAAACTTGAAGATTAGCAGCCTAAAATGCAATGAGATCTGCTTGGGAAAAGGGTGAGCTGCATCAGCCAAGATGCTGCAATAGATGCTTCAGTAGATGATTCGCTTCCCCCTGACTTAGGGATGGATCAAAGCCTCACACTGACATTACAGAGCTGTGGACTTCCAGAGTCATGCTCTGTTTTGTTGTATACTATCCTGACAATCTACCCACTTAGATTTTTTTCATGTTCAGGTCTACTACTTTGCCAGAGTAAAGATTACTTAATTATTGCTTCATAGTGATAATACTTTGGGAAGGTTTAGAGGAGTACTGGTACATATACACTAATACTTGAGTTGGCCTTCATATTTGGAAAATTGTGTTGGATGGTTATATGTTACAGCTCTGTGCAAAGCTTAGTTGGCCCCCTGATCCTTAGGTACCATAAATGGCCACAAGCCTGCTGCTCTTTGTTCCAGATACAGCCTCCTTGTATTGTCATCTCAATATTAATTCTCCTGCTAAGAAAGATTTAGCAAACTCCTTTTCAACCCTTTTTCTGTGTCAGCTTCCTCCATGAGACAATAGAAGAGTCTCCAACCCAACAACAAATACTAGATAGTGTGATTTCCAATGCAATTATAGCCATCTATTTGAAGTAGGAAATTCCATAATGCCATCCCAAGAGTAAGTGCTGTAGAGAACAAATCCAATTCAATTAGTCACATTTTGCCTATCTAGAGTGTTTATTTTATTTCAGTTTAGTTCCTTATGTTTCTCATCCTGTTCAAAGTTGTTGAATAATGACAGCCACCACAAGGAAAAAAGAACTGCATTTAACTGCCTGGGGAAAAGGGACTACCTACCGGTGTGTATAAGTAAAGATCATGGGAATGGCAAAAATGGCTTCGAGTCTCCTTTACATTGCCCATATCCTGGATTCAATCTGCGCCAGATTGTTTCCTGAAATGTACTTGAAAAGCCTCTTCAGATTACAGAACTACCCAAAAAAGCGACTTCATCTTACATTAGCTAAGCAAAGATACCAGGGGGTAATTCCAGAAGCCTTATCCACCTCCCCTTGAGCAGGTGCTATAGGACCCCCTGTGACAGCTCTATTCTGTCTGAAGACCCTCCAGTACAGAGAGATCCCAAAAGAGGGCAGGTAATCAAGCTTCCTGGCTGCTTCATACTCACAGAGCATCCAAGATTCTAGCTCACAGGTCTGTAAATCAACCTAAGCTTCAGAATATACACATTACACAATATATTATCAGATTTCACCTAGCGTTACTTAATGTCTCATTTTTCACTTGTTTGTGTTGTGAAAGGTTATATATACACACAGTATACTATCAGACATAACTAATGCCTCCTGTCTCCTTCAGTGGCTTTAATTTTCAAAAGTTCTGCCTGTTTCATGTGTTCAAATAAAAGTTGAAGTGTTACCATTAAATTTCCACGTACAAAATTAGCCTTTCAAGACAACTAATTCCCAGCATCACTGTTTAACACCTTCCAAAGCTCATGTGCTGTTCAAGCACTGGAATAGCTGACCTAGAAAGGTCTAATAGAGATTCAGGTCATAACAACTTCCATTCACTATAACTGCATATATAGTATGGTCATAAATGGTCAGCGAAATCCACCGATGTGCTTAGAAAGGAAAGTGAGGCTGATGCCGCCCTTAGGCCGATTCATTTTTATTTTCCTTGGTCTGGAGAAACACCCAGTATGGGAGATTAGTAACTGGAGTCAAGATTTGTGTGGCTACATTCTTTAAGCAGTCCTGAAAAATCTCTGCCTTCACATACTGTTTATGATTCAAAGTGTATCCATATTTTCATGTCATAAATACTCTTCTTATTTCTATAGGATTTTAAAATAAGCTCAGGATTGATAAATCAAAATGTTAGTTTATATTTTAAATTTCAGACATTTGTGTTTATTGCTTCTGGGTTCGGCAGAATATATTTATAGCTGAGCTTTGAAACCAGGAATGAGGAAGTAAGATGATGCGAGTCAGTACTGCAAAGGAGTTTGTTCTGATGGTAAACACTAGTGAATTAAAAAACTAATGACAACAACATCAGTGGATCAAAAAAAGATTAAATCCTAACCCTTAACTGAAAGAGCTGGCACCAGACTGGAGGCTGTGTGCAAACCTTCACTTGGGAGTTTAATTCTGAGCTCAATACCAAACTTGAAGTGGGATTTTTTTTTTTTTTTTGTATCTCAGTTCTGTTTCTTCTGCTTAATTGTTTGGTGCTTTTCTCCTATTTTAGAGCAAAATCATCATAGATCAGCAAGCAAGTTTTCAGCACAGTATCTCCAAGCCCAACCCATGGAAAGGGTTCAATGTTTCACCTATTCCACCTATGTAACTATTACAGATGTTAACACTTCTTTCTGGTTCTCTCTCTCAGTAATTGTACCTTTGTAACAGAAGTACTGAAAACAGGCCCTTAGCCCCTTTTTATTTCACTTTTCGCTCTAAGCTTAGGTCTTCATTAAAGCGTAATTTGAGATGATTGTGTGTCTGGGTCAGGTGAATGTTTTATCTGCATAACTGAACTTGGAACAATGGGCTACACTGTACACAATTCATATAGAAATCAAGTTAATGAGTTTCATTTGAACTGAGAGAAGCCAGGAATGAGTCAGGAAAAAAAACTCCAACTGAGTCAATACTGGAAAGGAACTGTTTCTTCAAAACACAAACAGTTCAGCATAAGACAAAAGTGTGAATTTACTACTCTTGACTGCAATTGCTGGCTATGTTTCTAGTTGTTAAAGATTGGAATGGACCAAATTTGACAGAAATTGGCTCCTCCTGCCAGATCCATTGAACAAGTTATAAGCTAAACAACACCCAACTTTTTTAGCAATTCAGACAGCTCAGACTGTTTCATGGGGCAAGGAGTGATTTGTAAGCATGTATACATGGCATTTCACTGACTTCTGCCTCATTTATATAGACAGCTGTCATTTGTTTCTCATTCAGGCATATTAGCCAATACATTTTGGTTTTTGTTGGGTTGTTTGTTTGTTTGGGGGGGGGTTGGGGGGGGAGGAGGCAGCTGTTTGTTTTTTAAGGCATGTGTCAGTATTTCTTTGATCACAACCTACCTCACTTTTCCCCCCCCAAACAAGGTGGTAACTAATACATTCAAGAGAGGCGCTTTAAGTATCTGGCTTTTAGTATAGGGATGGTATCTAGTCACCTTGCTCAAATCATGCATGAGAATGGAAGTATTGTCATTGTTTTCATGCTACTCACTCTGGAGGAAACAGCTGCTGAAAGGAGGCTGCATGTCCCTCTTGTACACTAGGTAAATCCAAACAGGAACAAGTTCTGTGCAAGGTCCCCAGTGCACAGCATTAGTAGGTTAATTGGGTATGGGTGTTGAGGACAGTCTGGAAAGAGAGGATGATAATCACAGTAAATGTCTAAGTGAACCCATCTTGTGACAATTTCATATCCTTGCAGCATCCCATAGGGTCACTGTAAACATGGGAACAAGTAGTGCTATGGGCCTCGGTCTACTCAAGCTTTCACAAAAAGAGGAACCAATTTCCAACAACACCAGAAAGAGCTGCAGGTGCCTGTACATGGATGCATCTCAAGAAAGGTTGGAACAGTTTCTTTGAGATAAGAGATAGGTAGGTGTCTGTGTGAGCTTTTGCACCTTTTACCATATTAAGTGAATATATCTATTGTTGGAGGCTCTGTCCACTGCTGAAATTTAAAAAAAAATACTCTTCCAGAGCTTTGTTTGTTATGAGCTAAATCTTCCTATGTTTTCTGGTTACATGAATGAGCATACTACTTGCCAGATAAGGAAACACAATATGCTTTTAGAGGGAAAAAAAATTAGCCTATCCTTTTATTCTTTGTGAGCTGTATTTTTCTTTAGACTTTCATAGTTTTCCCCAAATCTGACACTTGGCAAGGTACATGTTCTATGGCCACATAGCTGTTGTGAATTCAGTTTCTGCTTACAGCCCCAGTAAATCTCTGGAAATCAGCTCTCAGCTATAGGTATGTGGCATTTGGGATTCAGCCGAGTACAGACTATAAAAGGAAAATATTCCAAAGATTGTCTTATGGATTTCATTGTTCCTCCTAATTTAAAATAAAAAGATTGAAATTCCAAATGTTCATGGAAGAAAAAGAATGGCTTTTTTTCCTCTCTTCACTCACATGTCTATTGTCATTAGTAAACAAAAAACCCAAACAAACAAACAGAAAAAATCCTCCCTTCCAACATAGAGATATCAATTTATTAACACTTCAGTGGTGAACACATTATAAGGATACATATTTTTAAAGAGAAGGGCTGTTGAACCAAAAAACAAAAACAAAACACAAACAAAGAGACATTTATCATTCCCATTTATAATAAGGAAAGCAACATAGGGATGGAGGATTTGGGAAAGTCAGAAAAGAAATAAAGAGAGAAACAAGTATTAGAATATTTAACCGAGTTCAGTGAAAGCTAGGAATATGCATAAATGTATTTGCTGAATTGGAATCATGTAGGTTGAAATAGAACAATTAAACCAAAATATAGAAGAATATTTTTGGATGAAACAAACAAAAGAATTAAGAAAAACAACTCAAAGATAGCAGTATGGGGAAAACAAACACGCCAACAGGAAAAAAACAAAAAACAAAAACAAACCTTAAAATTGATCAAAGAGAAAGAATATTAAAAACCTGGCTGAGACTTTTTGTTTTGAGGTAAAAGAAGAAAGTGGCCTCTGATTATGGTATACCTTCTATAAGAACACTGACAAATAAGATTTGTGAAGAAACAGCTACACTGAATGCAAGGCCAAAACCTTGGCCCAGGTCCACTATTTTCAGCTTCAGCTTATTGCATCCCTGCTTACAGCCAGTCTTGTTCTACACAGCACACCTAGTACTATCTAGCAGTGTCCAAGCCTCTCATCAGATTAAAGCAGACAACACCAAACAAACATTTTAACTCAAACATAAAACCCTTCTTTGCTTCCTGTACCACTCCTACTTAAGCAAGCTAGTTTCCCCTAGCCTACCAAGAATTTCATCTGGATCAGTCTTACTCTAAATTGCAGGAAGTTCCATTCAACACTCAAACTACTTACCCCAACACAACTAAGAGCTGGGTTTATATGACCCTAAGCCCAGTCCCCTTCTGGTTATCTGACCCAGTTCTCTCCAGGGCCAGATACTGTTGAATCCTTCATCAGCAGCCTGACCTTATGCAGCCAATGGCTCAATTTACAAAAGGGAGCTTATACCTGGTACCCTTTGCCATCAGGCTCTTTGCAGTCTACCCCAGCTACACTCTTCTTTCCCAGTAACAAGGGTAGGGGTCCCCAGTTACAAGATGCAATTTGTAAAACACTGGAAATAGGTGTACATCCTCCTAGGTCCCCTGAAGCTGCAATAAGATATTTTCCTGAACGTAATTGACCCCATTTGTCCGTGCACAAATCCAAAAGCTAGAATGCACCTATTCATGAAAAAATGTTAGGGAGACTCTTCCCTGCAGTTTTGCAGGTCATTGGAACTACTTTGAGTGGCAGACAGTTTATGAAGCAAAGTCCTAGCTCATATTTATAAGTTTGATATGAGAGCAGAGTCCAATTCCACACCTTTCAATATCTGTCATTCTGACAGTCACCCAAGACTGCACACACCAGTTAGAAGTGTAATGGTCCTTAAGTGAAAATAGGTGTGGTCCTTCAGTGCGGTTCAGTGAACCATATGTGCACTTAGATATTCTTGCAAGCATATGAGCTGTCTTCCCAATAGGTTGATGACAGTGTGGTAAGTGGTCTCCAGGGCATCATGAAAGACAGCTGCAGTGTTACCCTGTTGAATATAGTGCAAACAGAGCATTGACTGCTGAAACTTGCAGACTACCTGACATGGATTGCATTGGTACTGCCATTTTGGGCATGCATCCTGAGAATCTCTAAAGGGGTATAATTACATGTTGCCTTCTTATCAGCATTAGGACATCTTCCAAGGAGCAAGAAAAGATAGGGAATACTTGAAAAAAAATACTGCAAGAGCCAAAAGTTCATACAGGAGACCTATTTTTTTTAGGAAAATGACCCATGTACTGGGTAAGTATAACTATATTGTAAGCAGGGGCAGATCCAGAGGGTTTCAGTGGTGCAATTGCACCACCCACCTTCCCTGCTTTAATTTCTGGTTCACCCAAACTTTTAAACCAACTACCTGAAAGTGGCAACAGCACTTCTAGTCAGGTAGCAGTGATGAAACAATTGGTTTCATGGTTTATTATACTCTACCTGATTCCTTCTAAACTCTTAATTCCACAGGTGTTAATGATCCTCTCTCCTTTGTAGTGGTCTTAATGTTTCACAAACTAAGCTAGTCTTTTTTCTGCAGTTTTATTTTTAATGTGATAAAAATATCCGTTGTGTTATATGTGATGATATACCACATCAACTGGCTGCATCAACCCCTTTTTAAAGTACTAGATCTGACCAAGGCTGTAAGTACCATAACTAAGTATCCATATATTGTGTAAGTGTGTTAGTGATTGCACTGGATCTCTCTCAGAGAAAGTAGCTGCAGAAGGAGCATAAACAATAGCTGAACAGACAGCTACATGAGTAAAATACATCTAAGACAGGACCACTGAATTAGTACTGGGACCTATTGCAGGTCAGTCCTGAATGCTTTTGGTCTGACCTCTGGAATTTCTTACTATCCACAAGCTGCCCTTAATATTTTGTTCATCAGCCCAAAGTAGCACAGCTGTTATTTCCCATTAAACTTTGCCTTCTTGTGCTAGCTCCTGGGATTTTTTTAATATATATAAAGATACTGAGATACAGCAACAACAACAATATAGTCTTTCCTTAAATAGGAATGGTTTCCTTAACTTTTGTTCATCCTGTTCAGTTGCTGCTATTAATATTATCTGAGATTTGATTTTAATGCATTGTTTATTAAATATTTATAATATATAATTTATATATAAATATACAATATAAATATAAAACATACTATTTTAAAATATTTATATATATAATATTGTATTATATATGTGCAAATTGAGCATGGCACTTAGATTACTGACACACAACTAATGAAGTCCACGCTATTGTGAAGTTTAGGCCTTCTTGATAGGCCTAAACTTCCACTTATATAGAAATATAGCCTTCTTTCTCAGTGTGCTTCCAGAACAGTCTTCTCTTCACACTCAAACTACCAATCATATTAATACATTTTGATTATTCAGTAGTTCTTCTAACCAGCTGACTACTTTAGCATCCTACTGATGCCCCTACTCATTAAAAACAGCTTAGCTGGTTTTGGAGCCAGACACATGCACTTTTCACTGCATTATGCATTGCAGAAGGTTGTGGATTATTTTGTATGACTGGAACCCTAATTCATAACAAAGAAGATTATGGTATTAAACAATGAAAAAATTTTGGTTTCATGAGGATTCAAATCCTTTAATTAATTTGCTAAAAACTATAGGATTTAAGGTTCCTGATAATCTTTTAGTGTAATTGATACTGCAGCAATTAATGCATTAATCAACATTGTTAAAAATAATAGATTCAGGGTCAGATGTTCTGCCCCATCCATGTCTATCCCACTGTTCTGATCTCAGATTGGTTGAAGCATCAGGTCTAGTTAATAACCATTTTGACAAGGGATTCTACCTGTATTTTAAGTTTGTATGACATTGTGCATGTAATAAGTTGTAGTATTATTATTTTGCTATTGTTACAATTCTTACTCTTGCACATCACTCTTTCTTACTTCCCTTCAAAGTACATTTCATGAAACAAAGCATAAAAATTCACCATTGATATAAATCAGGGATGGGTAACCTTTTGCCACTGCTCATGAACCAGCCCCTGCTGCAGGCTGTACCTCTACACTCCTCAAGTGGTCAGCAGATGCTACAAAGGGCACAGATGAAGTAGGCAATAGGACCCTGGGAGTACCTTCTCTCTGGCGCAAGCTGGAACGTGCTGCCAATTCCCTGAGCAGCCACATACCAGAGCCAGTCTCTTCATACGCTGGATCAGGCCCATGGACCATAGGTTGCTCAACCCAGCCTAAGTTTGTATTTTGGGTCAAGAAGTAATAGAATCAAGGAAGAAGCTGCCATGATTTTAATTTTTGGAAGAATAGTCATGTTGTAGGCCTATACTAGAAGTAGGCTTGGAGTGGACTATGGAGCCTTCAGCATTCTGCTGGCCATGAGACCTCTCTGAGATGAAGTTCCA
Source organism: Alligator sinensis (assembly GCF_000455745.1). NCBI lineage: Eukaryota > Metazoa > Chordata > Crocodylia > Alligatoridae > Alligator > Alligator sinensis. Next base: position 1,924,933 of record NW_005842218.1, read on the forward strand.
TTAAATAAACTATAGAGCTACAACTAAGAGAAGATGAATTGAGGCCCCCTCCCCCCCGGCCCCATTTTCTGCCCAGGGACCTGGAGAGGATGTATTAGCTACAGCCCAAGGTTCATCCCCCCCTCCTCCCACCCACCCCCCATCTCCTTACTGAACTTCCATGCTTGTCAATCTTGTAAACATAGTGAGTCCAACATTGGCTACAGTGTCCAACAAAAGCATAGTGTGTAACACCAGCTCTAATATTTAACCAATGAAATGAAACATAAGGAATGAGTAGCCAATCAGAAAGCTACATAGCAACAGGCTCAGAGGCCTGTTGCTATTACCAGCCTTTCTGCCTTCTTTGAGGTGAAAAGGGCACCTGAGTGACCTACTTAAATAAGGGTTATAGATTTCATAGACATTTGGGCTGGAAGGGACCTCAGAAGATCAGCAAGTCCAGCCCCCTGCCCCAGTGGCAGGATGTCCGCAGGGGTCATAGGATCCTAGCAAGATAAACATCTAAATGTCTCTTGAAGGTGTTCATAGGTACTTGAACCACGTCTGGTGGCAGTCTATTCCAAACCTTGGGGGCTCGGACAATAAAGTTCTTCCTTATGTCCAGCCTGAAGTGATCATACAAGAGTTTGTGACCATTCGACTTGGTCATCCCTTGGGGCACTCTGGTGAACAGATGTTCCCCCAGATCCTGGTGAGCACCCCTGATAAACTTATAGGCAGCCACCAGATCACCCCCTAAGCCTGCTCTTTTCCAGGCTTATGTAAGCAGAATACAGAATACAACTCAGAACGCAACTTAGAACAAACATGTAACCTGTGCAGAGCATTGCTTCAGAGGCCTGTGCACACATAGGAGATGTCTGTTGTGGATTATGGGAGTATTTAGGGTACAGGCTGCCAGGGGATCCTCCAGACCCCTCACAGAGTGTGAGTTAGCTATATACTGTGATGCAAACTCCGGGAAGAATTGATGATGGAGGTAGAGCACCTGGTGAAGCTGTAGAACAAAGAGAAGACACTGGAGCACAACTTAGCATAGGCTAAATTGTCCCAGAGGACAAGCTGCTATTCCCAGAATATGGAGGTTAAAAATTTTCAGAAAAAAATTGTGTAGCCATAGGAAGCACTTCTGAGGAGGATTTTCACTCGAATTCTTATTCAGTAACAGTAATGGTCTGTCTTTACCAGGCATAAGAGTGGAGACAAGTCTTCTAGAGCTCCTTTTGGATGGCCATGGAATTAGGGTCGGACATTCCCAGGGGAGTTTCAGCCTAGGCTTCATTTGAATGAATTTGGCTCATGCACCACAGGAATCCGCAAAAGTTTCTGTTTACTTGTAGTAATGTGAAGCTAATTGTGTAATCAGCATTGCCTCACATTCCAGAAACCTTGAAATGATTTGAACTGTAAATAACTTCTGGAGTTTATCTGATGTGAAATGGCATGGAGAATAATAAAATGGTTACTGTACCTGATAATCTGGAAGTTCAAAGCTATACTTGCCTACAATGAGGCCACTGTGCTTTCATGGAAAAATAATAGCCGCCCTCCTTAAGACAGACAGTTCTGTACTCTAAGAACAGATGGTACTAATGCTGAAGCCAAAAATTCTGCTGTTTCCTATTTATTAAACTGACCAGAGGTGACCATACGAATGGCAGGTGTTCTCAAGTAAACGCATCAGCTGTGATGTATGGTGTAGCTGTGCCTGATTCTCGTTTACACTAAGGACCTTTTACATTGCCAGAGAGTTCAAAGGGGCTTTAGTGTAACTGTGAATTAGGCTCCCCCTGTTTCCCCTGCCACAGCTATTTTTAAATGACTCAGGAGGTGGCAGAGGCAGATATCTAGTCTTTTTCTGAGCATGGCTATGCTTAATTCATGGATGATAGATCTATTAATGGCTATTGAACAAAATGGTTGGAGATGTTTCCTCTGGCCTCTCTAAACCTATAATGGTGGATGTTAAGGAGGGTATTGAACAGGGTATAGATCACTCTAAAGATAGTAAGGTCAGTGCTCTCCCTGTATAGCATCCACTTCTGCCACTGTCAGAGACAATACTGGGCTAGATAAACCACTGGTCTAACCCAGTGTGGGAGTTATGTTCTTAAGTTTTATTTTTCTTTGTTCTCCACTGTTCACTCCCTGGAAAAGCCTGAGAAGTGCCACCTTATACATCAATACACAGGATGCTGGTCTCTAAGTGAGTTTGTACATGTGCTCAGGGGTGGGGGGAGCGCTTTAATTAGAGCAGCTCTGAGAGCCACTCTAATTAAAGCACCCACTATGTCTTGTGTATCAGTGTCCCTGCACTTCAAAATGATGGCAGGGGTGCTTCATCTAAAGCTTATCAAACGAGCTTTAGTTAAAATGCCCCCGCCACCATTTTGAAGTGCAGGGATACTGGTACTCAAGACGTGGATTAATCGAATCTGCTCTGACGTGCTGTAATTACAGCATGCCAGAGTAGCCTCCTGGCACTTGTACAGACACCCTAAGGCTGTGTCTTCACTGCCAATTAACGTGGAATTTAGGGTTCTCATAGACCCATGTGCCCTGCTCTTCTGCAATGAGAACCCTTACACCCAAACCCTGGAAGTTGTCTTGCCTGAGACTGGAGCTCTGTTTTAGGATCTGGAGTCAAGCCTCCTTGCCTGCCCCTCCCCGCAAAGTGCATTCACTACCTCGGTGAGTGTAGTGTACTGCAAGTACAAGAAATCAACCAGGGTAATACTAGGGTTCCCTGTTCCTGACTTCTGGACATTTTACACACAGATTCTTCTCTCCACTCTGAACAGTTAGACCCAAGCCTAGAGGGAGAGACAGATAATGAACAGACTGATGCCTAGAAGGGGCAGGAAAGGAATCATTGTGTGGGGTGACTACCAGGTAAGATATCAATGGGGAGGGACTGCTTATTTGGCTCAAACTATTTGAGGATGACCCTCAGGGTCAACCTTAAATAACAGTTTGGAAATAACCTAAGAGTGGGTCAGCAGCAGATGTTATAATAGAAACTCCCTCCTTGTCTCCCTTGTATAGGTGCATAGTCCTTTAGAACTGCTTATATTCCCTCTGAAGCTGATGGCAACACTCCCATGATTTCAACTGTAGCAGGCCCACAGTTTTTGCCAGACCAGTGAGTAAGACTTTGAGCTTTTCTGTCAAATCTGCTGACCAGGTACACTATCTGTCAATAACAATTAAGGAAAATATTTGAAAGTGCTAGGGTCAACACATAAGAGAAACAGAGAATCCCACTATCTTAGTGAGGGCTCATTTGTTTAGAAATACCATGCATCTCAGGATTCAGCTTTAGATTTTGAAACAATAGTCTATTCCTGATGTTTAAGTCTCCTTTTTAGTACTGTAATATAATATTAATTTACAGAGAAAAAGGAGTCAATGAAGTTGCTGTTTCTGAAAAGAACAATTCCTTTTACTTGTGTCAGTTATTTGATATGTCTATTTTAGATGTGTCTCTGAAAGGAGAATATGGGTCTTCAGTGAGAATTTAAAACACTTGAAGTGCCCACCACCATTTGACAAGTGCAGTTATGCATACCCCATAATCACTACCCACAAATGCGGGGTTTATTTGAATGTCAGCTGAGCAATGTCACATACTGTGTTTCTTTATCTTTGTCTGCAGTTGCAGGAACATTGAGAGACACGGGAACATATGCCACAGGAATTAGAATTTAGCCCTTTGTGTCTTGACTGCTAAAGAATGGAATTTGTTAAATTGCAGAAGGTGTTTTAGATTCACTAACCAATTCTCTTTACTGTGAAGCAAAACTTTTGTTTGTTGTGAAGCAAAATCTTGTTGATTATTAAGTAAAATTGGAGTTAGTGGGCTCCATTATAAATGGGAGTGAGCTTTCTCTGGGATACACTCCGGGATGCTGAGAAAATCAGTATGACTGGGGAAATTAAAAGTTAAAGGACTCATGTGCTGGTCTAAACCAGGGGTCAGCAACATATGGCCACATTAAAGTTGCTGTAATGGGTGAGCAATATTGATATAGATTCAGGTAGAGTTTCTGAAGCCTTGTCTGCTTTGAAGGAAAAGTATCAGTTTTGGCAGATTTTGCCATCCTTTGCATACTTGTTAGCTTTTCCAGTTTTGAAAAGGAAAATAATAATTGTGCATGATCCAGACTTCCAGTTAGCTGCTTTTAATTAACCACACATTGGGTCCTTCCCATACAGATCAGAATCCAAGAAATCAAATTTGATGTAATCATTTTGATGCTTAAAGCCTTGCTTTGTTTTATTCAAAAAAACAAACAACTGTTTTCTTTTATCTCAGCAATTTGCTGTGTTCAATAAAGTCCTCACATTTGGAATTGAAGAAGGTGGTCCCCAAATGAGTCATCCAAAAACTGGCCATTCTCCTTACACACAAGCTGCAGGAGCAAGAAAAAGAAATGGCCTGCAATTCATTTTCTGTGATCTTCTAAGAATTAAGGCAAAAGATAATCACTGTGCTCCCAAAATATTTTTTCATTCAATAATAAAAAGCCTGGGTGAAGTTTTACAAAAAATGGGACACAAATCTTTTATTTGTGTAAATTAGGGTCACTTCACTGACTTCAGTAGAATCACAATAAGTTACAGCAGATGAGCATTCAGGCCCCTAAATTCGTATCTATAGTATCTGAGTGAGTATACCGACATTCTAAAGTGGTCTGAGCAACCACCACTGTGGTTTGGCCTTTTCATGATAAGAAAACAACACTTTATGCTACTCCTGCCTCACCAGATAATTGTTTAATGACATGTCTGTGGTGGAACTTGTTACTTCAAAACTTGCTTATTTTATAGTTTTAACAAGACTTATACTCCTTCACAATGCTGATGACTTAAAATGGTCAACACACAGAACTCATCTGTAAGTGAAAGAGCTTTTGGGGTTTAAGACAATAGCCTCCTACACCAGACGAGAATACCCTGAGATTTGGAAGAAGAGGAAAAGTAATCTCCTTAGAGTCGGATTGTGCAACACAGTAACTGAAATGGGACATAAAAGAAACTTGGTTCCTGATCAGGAATGTTTGGCACCTTGCAACATCAGGTCCTTTGTTTTAATTTCTAATGTGACTCAACCAGGTCAGCTGTAGCCTGTGCTAAATATTAACAACATTCCACTTTTTGAAATGCCCCATTTGCTCTGTATCAAAACAAAAGAAAATATTTACTGACAATGATTTACCTAAAGTATCCAGACAGCTTTCTCTTTTTACTTTAATATTCAAAATATGTCAGGTGGCACAAGAGGTTTTCCTCAAAGGTTTGCCATGGTTTATGCTACTGGCAGCTAGTAAACTATTGAAATCAGCTAGCTCGTCTCAAACAAAAAATGGTATGATTCTCAAGGGGAAACATGCTTCAGTTTAAGTAGTTTAATTTACATGGATGAGAAGCTTCTTGACGTGCCTATTAGGGAATAATTTCACTGCATTCTTCCTTCCTGTACCAGTCATCTTTTGTAGAGCACAACATACTGTTTGCAGAATATTATGACTATGACTACTTTGATCATGACATTGAGCTGCCCTTTTTTTTTCCTTTCCAGTTCCAGTCCCATGCAATGGAATCCTTGCATTTACTGCAGCCTGACTGAAGATTATACAAACATATTGGCCATGTTTGGGACTCTCAGCTCACTTACAATAGTTTTCACCAGTGCAGCTCTGTGGAATTTAGCAGTCCCTGGTACTTTTGAGAACCGTGTAAAGTAGAGGTAATGAAGATTAGATAACTTATTTTAATCCAGGCTGTTCTTGTCTGAACTAAGGAAAAATTCCTATTCAGCACCATAATATGTTAAACCTTTTAGATAACAAGAGGCATTTTACTAGTATAAGCAAATTCTCTTACAAGGCGAAACACAAAAAATATTCAAGTTTTATTATGTGTATGAGAATGTATTTTCTTTTGTAGATTCAGATAAATTCATAAAGAAGTGATCTGGAATCTTTAGGGTCCTTGATTCTTCTTTCTAGTTTGTATAATGAATTTAGCTGATTTATAGGGGTGGAAGACTACTGAAAGTGAAGGGAGAATAGGATCCTGTCTTTCTGTCTGTCTGTCTGTCTATCTATATGAACAAATACAATTTCATTCTGCCTTTAAGTACAGTTCAGTCAAGCTTTCACCTGCTTTTCTACCCTTGTTATAACAATAATCTTCATATTTGCAGTAGTGAAATACCATACATTCCCATGGACAAAACCGGAGCTTAAAAAAAGCTCAAAAAAGATTTTGAACAGTTCACATGTCGTACAAGCATGTAGAGGCTCATATTGCAGTGGGAGACAGAGATCAAATATTCCTGGAGCTCTGTACATAAGTATGCACTAAATCTGCATGTGATTCTTGAGGAATATAGGTGCAATGCTGTACACAAACAAAGGAATAAGAGAAAGTTTTGAGAAAAGTTCTTTACTAGTACTTAGGAAATGCAAAAATAAACAAAGAAAGAGAATGTGCAAATTTCCAAAGATACTTCAGATATCCAGGTTGTTCATAGATACTTCAGTTATAGGAAGAAAAACATGGTTTATTTTTGTTTTTAAATGAAACTTAAGTGATTCACAACATAAATAATGTGCAAAACCCAAGAAGACAACTGGAATAGATGTGGATAATGCCATTATGTGATTATCCTGAGATGTGACATTGTAAAGAAGAAATATTATTTTAAAACAGTGTCTTCAGCATAATTAAATATGTTTGGGTATACCGCAGACAGAAGTAGACCTCTCCACGTACACGTACATACATGCACGTGCACATGTGTGCATGCACACACACACACACACACACACACACTTCATATCCTTAGTGAACCTCAGCGTGTTCTGTCCCTACAGAAATTCCCCAGAAAGATGTCCTCAGTATCAAGGAAAAATACATAAGTGAAATTTTGTCATATTGAAGTCAATGCCAAATGTGACATTGGCTTCAGTCAAGCCAGGATTTTACTCCAGGAGAAGCCTTTCATATGGGATTTAGTCCTGCTGCAAACATAGTACAGGTGAAACTCTGCACCTAGGTATACCTCTGACTTCCACGGGCTCCATTTTGGTGTAGGAATGTTTCCAAAAGCTAGTCATTGTTGAAATGGGACTAGAGTTTTCTCCAAATTATTCTCAACTTGTCATAGTTCTCATGTGGTTGGTCTAAAGGCACCAGTTCTACTTCCAATCCTTGTGGATTCTAGAAGATCTGCAGAAGGCTAGGTTCACAGTGACATGTAGATCTCCAGGCTGGCCCTAAGGCCACTGGAGTTCCTTTTTACTACAGGTTGTTCAGTCATGTGGGGCTGAGCTGTCAAGCATTCCTAAGACAGTAGCTAATCTCCTTTGTAAGCAGGTGTTCCATGATTCAGAAAGAAGCCTTCCAAATATTAATGTTCCCATGCCGTGCATTAATTGCACTCCATTTCTCATGAAGCCCAGGGGGTTAGAAGATTATAGCGTACTTTTCCATAGAATACTTGAGTGTAAAGATATTTTCTCCCAAACATATATTCCCTGAAGTTATTTTGAAGATCTGGAGAGAACTGTAATATAATTGATAGAGACAGCAGTGTAAAATTATAGTCTGCACATAACTCAAACTAGCCAAGGCAGGGATTATGTTTATTACCGATAAGGCTTCAAAATTACATCATTACACTTTCAGAGTTGCAAGATACATCAAGGTCAACTATTACAATGAGGCTAATATTTCAAAGTGCAATGTTTTCTCTGGGAATTACTTAGCTCATTTTGTTAGCAACATTATACTTTAATAACATACACTGCCCTCTACACACGCAGGTAAATGCTAGGCATGTGCGAAGCAGCTAGTATTCACTTCAGATTCGTCCAATTCAGGAGACAGTGATTCGATTCAGTGATTTGAATCACTGTCCTGAATCGATTCATCCAAATCTGATTCAGAGATTCAGCTCCTGCCAAATCTCTGAATCTCCAAATCAGCCAGGCCCATCCCCCACCCACTCTCCCAGTGCAGCAATGGCTGCCCTGCCCATCCCAGCTCCCAGCATTTGGGGAAAAAAAGCCCCAACTCACAGGATGCTGCCAGGCAGGGGGCAATCCCTGCTGCCCCCCAGTTCCCCCACTGTGTGGGGGGCTCTGCATGAGCCCCCTGCCCCCCCCACTGTTCCAACCCTGCCATGGCTGCCCCACTCACTGCAGCTCCAGCCCTTTAAGAAAAAAAAATGAGAAAAACCCTGCACTCATGGGTTCCTGCCCAGTGGGAGGCTATCCCCACTGTCCCCCACTGCCCCATGCCCCATGCTCCATGGGTGGCTCTTCCAGGAGCCACCTGAAGCCCTGAGGCTGCTGCAGG